>NC_044063.1:33522596-33855096 GCF_902167405.1 Gadus morhua
AGCCACGGTAACAGACAAACCCGTACAAACAGGTGGGAGCCAAGCCTTTTCGGATTTTGCAAACAGTACATGAAAATACTGTGGCCTAGTAAATAGATTGTGTTTGTGTAGTATGTCTCAATGGTGATACCTTAGTGGCTTTTTATCAAAGATTTTCAGAGCCTGTTTTTACAAATATTCTATAGGCCTGATTGTTGTTGGACTAGCCTCATAGACACATTAGATGGAACGCAGGGGAATTACACTATCTGGTGTTTGGCGTGGTGCTTTAGATTGCTGTGCAAAAAAAGCACATCATCCACTGTGGACGGTTTTAGATGACTCCTGAATAACATATCCAGCACCAGAGAAGTCTGGCTCGGAATCGCAGAACCCGCGACCGACTCGCTGTTCAGGCGTTCGACCAAACCCGCACCGTGTCCGACACAGTACATTATTTTTCACCCCTTTCATCCAAATTGTGCGGGTCACCTGTCGGGTAACCGAACCCGTGTAGGACTCTTTGGAGTCTTGTAGGTCTTTACTTGTTGTGGAAGTACCACAGACGTCCGAAAACCCCCCAGGATTTCGCGTTGTTGCGATTTGCAACTTGATGTTGCGAAAAATGTTTTGCAACATCAACCAATCACCGCAAATTGAGTGCGGTGTCACAATTTTAACCAACCAACGCAACTTTCCCGCAAATTTGACCCATCAGTGGCGTTGTCTTGAACTGACGTCGACAAACTACCTTCCGCCCTACTTCCGTGTTTACTACTTCAAGCAATTCAAGCATTCATGCAGCATGTGCGCGGCCAACGTTTCACACTTGCAGACCAAAATAACTGCGAATGATCGCGAAAAGGGGTCGGCTTAGCTCAGGAGGTTGAGCAGTTGTCTTGTAACCGAAAGGTTGCTAGTTCAATCCCCAGCTCCTCCTAGCTGAGTCTTGATGTGGCCCTGAGCAAGACACTTAACCCTTACTGCTCCTAACACGCTGGCTGTCGCCTTGCATGGTTGACTCCGCTGTCGCAGTGTCAATGGCCCTCATTTATCAAACGAGCGTACGACAGAAAACGTGCGTAAAATGGACGTACGCTCATTTCAACGTTGAGCTTGGCATTTATCAATTTGAACGTGAGCGCAGGCTGCGATGAAATCTCACGTCAGGTCTGAGCTCGTGTACGCACGTTTTTTTGGCGCAACATACGGGTATTTCAATGATGAATAGTGCAGCACAAGTAGCCCATGTTCAACATCTGTATTAATTACTAAATAAATTGGAATTAGCCCAGCCGTTCAAACAATTACAATCAAGTCAGGCCTAATTAAAAACAGTATTGCTATGAAAATAATTAGAATGTGACAGGTGAAATGTTTATTCAGCTGTCTATATTAACAGGAGCTTTGCCAAATAGGTGGTCGTGTCTCAGCGATGGCAGATCTGGCTCTGTTAAGGACCTCAACGCACAGACGAGAGAGTTTTTCGAGACCGCGCCGTTTTTTTTAAGGAGGGCGATGAATGGCTCTTGAGTCGTTTTCGTCTCCCAAGGCATCTCCTGATGGAGCTATGCAATGCTTTGGAGCCACAGTTAAGGCGAGAAACTAGGCGATCAAACGCAATACCTGTGCAGGTTTGCTCTACCTTGGGATTTTTGGCCACCGGGATCTTGCAGCGGGAGATCGGGGACAGGTCTGCTATTTCCCAGCCAAGTATTAGCCGAACCATGCCAGCAGTTTTGGCAGCTATAATGTCCCTCTCCGAACGTTATATTAAATTCCCATATAATAACGATCAGCAAACTGGAATCAAACGGGATTTTTTTGCTATTGCTAGGTTTTCAAATGTGATTGGTGCGGTTGATTGTACCCATGTGCGTATGAACCATCTATTAATGATTACGCGTACATCAACCGCAAAAGCTACCATTCAGTTAATGTTCCGATTATTTGCGATGCCAGAATGTCAATCCTGAACATGGTAGCCCGATGGCCTGGGGGCACGCACGATTCTTTTATTTTCCAAAATAGCAACGTTGGGCATCGTCTACATCAGGGCGCACTACATGGTCAGAGTCATCTCGGTGAGTTACGCTGCAGTCGCACTGCACCGGCCTCCTCCCGTTTCTTGCTTGGCCGGCTTCACAGCCGCAACACGTTTTTTGGTGCTGAGCTTCATGTCGGACCATTTTTTCTTCACCTTATTCGGAATTAAATAACTTTAACGGAAAACAATAGCATATATGTGAAATGTTTTAAGCTGGATAACAGAAGTTGTACATTTAATTTATTATTTAATGAATTTAATTAACAAACCTCTTCCGTTACCCGACGAACATTGGAAACACTATTCACTGCAACAGTTATTTCCTTCCATATAGCATTCTTTTGCTGGCCTTTAATGCCAGCTTTTAGGCTCCCAAATAAAACCAGACGGTTCGCATCCACCAGTGACCCGAGCGTCTCCATTTGGGTCTCGGAAAAATTCCTCTATTTTACCGTTGGACGTTTCTCCATGTCGTAAAAGTTAGGGGCGAGACTTCTGAAGACGTGCTTTTATATGGGCGTGTTACGTTAATTACGATCGATCTCAGCCGCCGTATTTATCAACACCAAGATCCTTCATACGCTGGGATTGGTGTGATACGAAGGTTTCTTAAATCTCACGTGGGTCCTATCGTAAGATGAATCATGAATTCAGATTTGCGCTCATTTCTACGTTCGTTTGATAAATGAGGGCCAATGTGTGTATTAAACAATGTAAGTCGCTTTGGATAAAAGCGTCTGCTAAATGCCCTAATTATAAAAGCAGTATCCTGGTATTCTACATGAAAGCGGGGGGAAATTATTTTGCACTGCATGCAATATTGTGGTGGAGCGGAAATCTTCCATTGAGAAGCATTTTGCCACCCCGAAACATAACAACAGAACTGCAGGCAGGACGTCAGCCGACGAGGCAGATCACTATGACACAGCAACCCGGTATCACGCGATTTCGTGCTCATGCGCACAAACGTTAATCTATTGAATCGTGTTCCAGAGCACGATAGTCCGACTTTTTTCGTGCTACACAGAACGAAAGTAAACCAATGCATTCTGAATGGGAGTGTTCTCAGACAATTAACGTGCTCCACAAAACGCTACGAGAGAGAGAGAGAAAGAGAGAGAGGGATGGACAGAGAGAGAGAGAGCGAGAGAGAGGCTTCAGAAAGGGTGTGCGCAGATAGTTTTTTTATACTGCTCGTGGCGCCCCCCATGTGATTTGCCGCCCCCCACAAATATGCCGCCCCGGGCGGCTGCCCGGTTCGCCCGTGCCTAAAACCGCCACTGCGCTCGTACCTGGTCTCACGAAAATACGTGACACTGTCACGTTATTTAATCTATTGAAACGTGATCAGGGACACGTATTTTCTCAATTTTGTATTTCAATTGGAAGTATTTGTCGTGTCACTAAGCATGACTTCCAAACTAAGGTTCTGTCCGGGAGCGTTCTCCCTTATGTCCCTTAAGGAGCTCCGTACAGATCATTCATTGTTGAAAATTGTCTGTGATAACTAACAAATGACAGCTTTTGGCCACCCGTTTCTACTTAAATTGTCTGTGATAACTAACAATATGACAGCTTTAGGCCACCCGTTTCTACTTAAATTGTCTGTGATAACTAACAATATGACAGCTTTTTGCCACCCGTTTCTACTTTCACCTTTGATTCTGAGAAATTGTGACAATTCAGGGATTTATTAAATGCAGGTGCGCTGCTCTGTAGGCAAACCGCGAAGGAAAAAAGGGTAGCTGCTTCATCTGTTCTTTTTAGAATTGTATGTCTTGATGTATATTTTATCTAGCCATCTATTCTCTTGTTTTTGGCTATGTGAATGAACGTCCGCGTCGATGCCTCGCAAGTCCAGTGTCGCGAGCGGACGTTGCCATGACATCTAGAAATCATACCGTATTTAATGGGTTATCATTAATATTGATGTGTAGGGGTTGATTATAACTCGTGAATAATATTGTTTATACCACAGTCTGGGGGAATACTCGTATTCTGATTGGCTGCAAGGCGTGCATTAACTCCTGATATGGGCCTACAGACACCTGCTAAGTAGTTCCAGTCAGTGTTTCGATTCTCTGCCCGAGCCCGAGCCCGACGCCGTCTCATTACACGCTAAATAATATAATTATAGCCTAATTATATCTATAGCCTATATATATATAGGCAATATATATAATTAGGCAATATATATATATCTAGGGTCAGGGCCGGCCCTGACCAATTTGGCGCCCTAGGCAAGATTTTTGCTGGCGCCCCCTACCCCTTTAGATCGCACAGTAAATTCGACTACCAATGTTCATAAACTCAGAGAAGCTACAAAGCTTTGTCTTTGAGACTCTTTGATTTTAGATAGAAAATTAAACACACAAAACGTATTACAAACCAAGTAACAAGCAATGAATCATAAATACAATATGGTAGACGTTAGGCGTTAGAACTTTTAATAATTAAACACTTGTGCTCTTGCAAAACAAGTGACAATGAATCACTCATACAATAAGGTATGCACAAAATACTGCAAAGAAAGGCATGATGTTTACTAAAGGCATTCATAAGCAAAATAATAGATAGAGTTCAGATTCAAATTATTGTAAATACAATTAAATGTAGTATGGTTTATCTAGTTTGGTTCTAACCAGAGATTAAACAAGCACTCAACTGAAGTGTAAAAAAAAATCCAATTCTGTATTAGGGCTGTGCAGAGGTAGACAGCAGCACCTGATGCTGTGTCACTGTAGCCTGGTTCTACCAGACTCTCGTACTTCACTTCATTTCATTTCATTTGTACAGAGAGTCTGGACCTAATCAATTGACAAACGTTAACTCACTTGAAGGCGGGTGTCTGTTGAAGTTTAAAATGATTGGATCTGCCCAGTGCCACTCTGGATCTGCCATAACCAATCGCTAACGTTTGGTTGTGACGTATGTCATGCGCCGGGAATCACGCGCAGGTTGTACACAAACCAAACACCTTGCGCGTCTGCACGAAAATGTCCGTCAACGACAGCTGCAGGTTTTGTTCGTCGAATTTAATTTATCAGGGAAAAATTGCACATTGTAAATCAACTACCGACCTACAACAACAACTCAAACTGGCGTACGACTTTATCGTCATTGTTCTCAGACACGCCCTCTGTTCGCTGATTGGTGGCCGCTGTGGCGGCACCAGAAAACCAAATTACATACAGCAGGTCCAGACCTAGTACTGAAGGGAAATTCAAATTGAGCGGAAGTTCTTAGGCGGGCGGAGCCAGGCAAGTGTCACTGGGGGTGGTACTGAAATATTTTAAAAGTGCATCTGAAGAGAGAAGAGAAGTATATGTGACGACTGCATGTTACATTTTAATAAAAAAAACAGATGCTTGGTGTGCTATACATGAGACTATTATAGACTAATAATGAAAATGTGATGAGATTCATTCAACTTTATTGTCATTGCAATGCAATTCAGTCTAACCACAGTGCAAAAACCAGTAAAGTGCAGTGAATGAATATATATGTATATATAGCCTATGAATGATATGTGAAAGCTAAGGTATGAAATATTAACAGTAATACACTTTAACTGCACTGTAACACTGATGTAAACGTCCCTAATGAATTTAAGGTGGAGTAATATTAACACACGTCGACTCAGCTATTTATTGATCATTAAACAATGTTGCTATCGTCCGAAGTAAGCTAGCAAGCTAACACTCTGCTCCAATAACGGTAACTACGATGCATTCAACTATTAATTTCATGCACTTCATCACATTGACATTACTGTACCTCTACCTTTTTCACGTTTTTCCTCCTCTTCTTTCCTTCTTTTCCTTCCTTGGGCGCCGGATGGCTTCAGTCTTTTGGACATAATTCCGATACAGTGTCATTAATCTTTTTCTTCGTCTGGGGTCACGGTCCGGTCAGATTCAGGCAGCTGGCCTCTTGACCCCGCCCCCCTCACAGAGGCCAGGTACAGAGCAACGAGCCAGGCAGGCACCCAGAAAAAAGGCTTCTCCATTATTTATTAGTCTTTGCTATGACTTTATGTTGCTGTGGGCTTAAATAATATTTCGAAAAAATAGTAGTAATGGCACTGGTAAAAAAATGTAGTATTTATATATATGTAATTATTATTTTTTTTCTTTCCCTCCCCCCCCCCCCCCCCCCCCCATTTTCGGCGCCCCCGCAGATGACGGCGCCCCTAGCATTTGCCTATACTGCCTATGCCCAGGGCCGGCTCTGTCTAGGGTGCACTGTACTATCTGCGCACACCCTTTCTGAAGCCTCTCTCTCGCTCTCTCTCTCTCTGTCCCTCCCTCTCTCTCTTTCTCTCTCTCTCTCTCGTAGATTTTTGTGGAGCACGTTAATTGTCTGAGAACACTCCCATTCATAATGCATTGGTTTACTTTCGTTCTGTGTAGCACGAAAAAAGTCGGACTAACGTGCTCTGGAACACGATTCAATAGATTAACGTTCGTGCGCATGAGCACGAAATCGCGTGATACCGGGTTGGACACAGGCTGTTGCATCCAAGTCAATTGCCAGCGCGGAAAGAATCAAGAATCAATTATTCATGGGACCATTTCTCAGTGTTTTTTTCACTAATAACTTAATATTCAACAAATTACTCGGGGAAAATTGCAGTAATAACATCAAGAAAATCACAACTTTTATCGCAACTTTCACTTCCTCTCGCACTGCAACTTTCATCGCAACTTTTTGGAAAACCTCACGCAACATCAGGCATTTTAGGCCGCAACAATCTCACAAAAGGCCCACGAAATCCTGCAGGGACTGTATTATATAATATGTTACCTCCCTCAGGGAGTGAACGCTGATTGGCATCGTGGGAGTTATCGTCTTGAATAGGCCTACACAAGCGCCAAAAAGCCCCTGTCTGCCTTTTCTCGGTCAAGAAGGCACCAAATAGAAATTTATGTGACTATTCGACTACATATATGACCCACTTTCAATGCAGATTCATGTCTCGATCGATTAAATTATCCTTTAAAGGACATGACACATGCTGCAGCCGTTTAATTTAGGCTATTGATTTTCTGTTCTTCCTACTTCTTATTTATGAAAATACAATGTTCTTGCCAAGATTAGGGTAAAGTCCATGTGGAAAAGATAGTCAGATGTAATTGCAGCAAAAGCGAAGGGTGGAAATGTATTTCTTGCATTTAACCTGTAGGGGTCTGTGTGAGGGCTTGGCACCGCCCAGGTAATATAAGGCCAGGTGTGTGTTTGGCAGAAACTGAATGTCGTCATGTTTTTTCGTTTCCTATTGCGAGTGCTTGAAATCTTTGTTAGCGAGTTGAACTGACCTCGTCTTCCGTACACACGGCCCAAACTAATGGCCGAGACACACTGCTACCTTCTGTTTACTTTTATTACTCCTTTCTGGATCTGACTGGGAATAAATTCTGTGGTCTTGGTTGAATACATATCTATGGCAGCAAGTGTCAGTATACAGCTGTGTTCCCATGTAAATGCATGATTAAATGCATGGACTGTTTTGTGAAGAAAATTAGGGTTAGGGTTATCAAAAATCTTCGCCGTGCGCGCCCACTGACATTTTACATATATATTTAAATATCTATTGTAGCGGGCCTGTGGGTGTGGGGTTTCCACACCACCAAGTTGAATAGACAATACAGACACAACACACAAAGCGGGTTCAATTTAGGATGGTTAATTCACGTAGTAAACACAACCAGGGTGGGAAAAGGGTCATCCACCTCCTTTATGATCCAGTCCTCTCTGTATCTTGCTAGCACTATCGCTGGCTTGTGGTAGCCTGCTCTCCCTTTTAACTGCAAGCACTCCAGCTTAATGGCCTTCAGGCCTGCCCGTTAACTGGAGGAATCCATGTATGGCCCGGGGGGTGGAGCCAGCAGGTTGCCAGACCTACCACTCCCCTCACTCCTCCCTGGCGTCTGCCACAGTATGGTTGTATGTATATCTGTATATATATATATATGGATCTGACGGGATAGGATAGGTTAATTCACTTGATGTGGTAAACAGTCTGGTTATGTTTTTAAACTGTTTATTCTCTTGCTAGAAGAACTATCTAGAAGGACTAGGCTACTTTATTTTGAGAGGCTCCTGGAATCGCCATGTTTCTTTCTAAATAACAAACTACCATTAGTGACTAGAATAATTGCATCACTTCTAGACTGAATTGAATAAATGCAATCCATAGTTACCAGTAAATATACCAATAAATATTGAAAAATAAAAATGTGCCAAAAAATTATTTTTGGGGTAATTAAATATTTCCGGAGCTTGCGCCCCGAATGAAACAGCCTAGTGACGCCACTGGTCCGTCCTACCATTGCTCTTGTGTTGAAACCTCCGGGCTACTTTTTTCGTGATAGTGCTAATGCGAAAATGGAAACCTCAAAATGTCACAGATGATTGGCAGGTAGTGTCACAGATCGTTGTGCCTGCTGCTTATCGAGAGGAAATACTTAGAGTAGCCCATGACGCTGCTGCTGGACACTTAGGTGTCGCCAAGACATACGATCGCATCCTGCGTCATTTCCATTGGCCTGGACTAAAAAAAGATGTTAGTAATTTTTGCAAAACATGCCATATTTGTCAACTCATTGGCAAACCAAATCAGAAGATTCCAACTACTCCCGCTGATCTACGCTCCTTTTGAGCAAATGATAATTGATTGTGTAAGTCCTCTTCCACGTTCCACTAGTGGTTGCTGTTACTTATTCACTTTGATGTGCACTAATACTAATACCTGCTTTCCGGAGGCTGTGCCTCTGCAAAGAATAACCAATAAAACCGTAACGCTGGCACTGATTAAGTTATTTTCACTTGTTGGACTACCCTATGTAATACAAAGCGATAGGGAAACTAACTTTACTTCTCATGTTTTCACCAGATTTCTTAAACAGCTTAAGATCGAGCACAACATCTCCAGCGCATTCCACCCGAAAGCCAGGGAGCGCTGGAGAGGTATCACCGGCGTTTAAATCAATGCTTAAGGATTACTGTCTTGAACTAGGGGCGAGTTGGGAGGAGGTTGTTCTCTGGTTGCTACTTGCCTCGAGAGAAGTGGTCCAGGAGTCCACTGGTTTCAGCCCGGCTGAGCTAGTGTTCTGTCACATACCGTACGGGCCGCTGGCCGTTCTCAAAGATGCTTGGTTAAGTCAGTCCAATCCGCGTAGCATGCTTCATCATGTAGATGACATCAGGTCACGTCTGTTCACTGTGCCTGAAATGGCAAAAAAGCAACTCCATGGTACAAACAAAAATGAAAAAGTGGTGCGATGTCAAGGCGAAAAGACGCATGTTTGAGCCGGGTGACAAAGTGCTACTGTTACTCCCTGTCCTCGGATCATCTCTTTAGTCTAATTTCAGTGGTCAATACACAGTCGAACAAAAGGTATTTGGTCGTGATAATGTGATTCACACTCCAGATCTATGCCAGAGTTCACGGTTATGTCATATCAATATGCTGAAACCTTACTATGCACAAGAGTCAGATACTGCTGCGCTCTCCGTAGTCCTGAACTCTGATTGTCCGCTGGCTAAAACGTTTCCTGTTATGTTGTCTACTTTAGTGGGGACTGAAGAAGATGTCATAACAGATCCAAGTAGGTCTGTCCCTGTTGGCAGGCTTAAAAATTCTGAAATGCTTGTGGAACTCCCAGAGTTTCTTATACTGAGAGTTGTCTACTTTGTGGTGGCTAGAGCCACCATTTCAGGGAGAAGGTGTTACGGACCCTCTTTATTTTGTTTAGTTTGTATATGCACTCTAGCACCCCCTGCTGGGGCTATTATGTTGTGTGGATTATTTTCTGGCTTTCACCTGTTTCCAGCTGCTCCAATTGGCAATCATCGTGTACAGTTGGCGGTGTAGCCTATTTGAGCAGACCGGATTCTGGAAGAATCTCTCTCTCAACATGAAGATTTGTGGTTGCGCTCATGCCCAGCACCATCTCTTCCTTTTTTTCTCCTGCATGAGGCCATAATTGTTCGGCAATTGGCCTTTTAAGTCACTTATGACTTTATGCGGGAATCCCCACTTTTCAGTAATTCTCATGTCCATCCATAGAGCCTAGGCAATGGGCCATAATTGTGTGTGTGTGTGTGTGTGTGTGTGTGTGTGTGTGTGTGTGTGTGTGTGTGTGTGTGTGTGTGTGTGTGTGTGTGTGTGTGTGTGTGTGTAGGTTTGCAGTGTGTTAGAGAGTCTAGAGCAGGAGTATCGAAGAGATGAGGACTGGTGTTCGGGTCACGACAAGGTCAACTCTGTTGCCGAGGGCGACCAGCTTCTCCCCCTCATCAGCAAACACCTGGAGCAGAAGGAGGCCTTCCTCAAGGTAACGCACACATGCATACATACACATGCACACAGAAGCAAACACGTACACGCACATGTATACACATGTACACACTGACACACACACACACACGCACAACAACACACACACATGTTCTAAAGGTGTTGTAAGAGGTCAATATTGAATAACCTGGCCTAGCGTGTGTTAACCAGAGACGTGCGGTGAGATCCGTGGCTGGTGAGGCACTGACTTAGTCCAGGCATTTACAAATGTTTAGAACAAAAGACAGGGAAAGCAGAAATGCAGATTTCTCGTAGCACAGCCACACAGCCAGTCTTTTCGGCGGTACCACTCTGTTTGAAAAGACCGTTACTTTCTGTCCCGTTGTTTGAACGTTGTTCCATCATTTATTATCTCTTTTTTTGATTGAAAGTCCAGTTTTTAGACATTTCTGAGCTTGGCTATTGAATCATTATCTTCCATGTTTGCAGTCAGAAATGTTTTGTTCAAATAAACAAACTGATGTAGTGCACTTGACTGCTTAAAAGAAGTTAACGGAAGCATCCTGTACTGTAAACACTGTGGGCTCACGCATACGCCCCCTTCAGTGAGGCAGAGGAACTTGCTGCCTCATTTCATGCTTTTTCAGCGCGGTTTTATGTCGCACTTTACTTCAACTTTAGACCAAAGATCAGGAAATATGTTATACACATACATCAAATACATTAACTAGTTTAAGTAAAGTGCGACCATACAATAAAAGTGTCTGCAAACATTACATTGGTGACAACGGTGAAAAAGCAAACTGGGTTGAGCGCATGCGCTCTACCCAGTTTGTGAGGGATTGCGCAATTCTCAGTGAGGCAGCACTGCTTGCTGCCTCAGTCGGCCTCAGCCGGCCTCAGCTCCTGTATTTCCCCTCAGGAAAAAGGCAAATTCAGCGATTTTGATAATAAAAATGGAATCGTACATTAATTACATTTAGACCAAAGATCAGGAGACAAATACCAATATATATTTTTTTAATATTTTAATTTTATCATAATTCGTTTTTTCTTTTCATGATGACAGGTGAGGCTCTATCTCACCTGCCTCCCCTGACTGCACGTCACTGGTGTTAACGTGTCGTAACCTAGCTTGTGTTAACGTGCTGTAACATGTCCTAGCATGTATTAACATGTTGTAACCTGGCCTAGTGTGTGTTAAAATGTTGTAACCTGGCCTAGCCTGTGTTAACATGTTGTAACCTGGCCTAGCGTGTGTTGACGTGTTGTAACCTGGCCTAGTGTGTGTTAACGTGTTGTAACCTGGCCTAGCGTGTGTTGACGTGTTGTAACCTGGCCTAGCGCATGTAACATGTTGTAACCTGGCCTAGCAAGTGTTAACATGTTGTAACCTGGCCTAGTGTGTGTTAACATGTTGTTACCTGGCCTGGCGTGTGTTGACGTGTTGTAACCTGGCCTAGCATGTGTTAAAATGTTGTTACCTGGCCTAGCGTGCGTTAACATGTTGTAGCCTGGCTTAGCGCTTGTTAACATGTTGTAACCTGGCCTAGCGTGCGTTAACATTTTGTAACCTTTCCTAGCGTGTGTTAACATGTTGTAACCTGTCCTAGGGTGTGTTAACATGTTGTAACCTTGCCTAGCGTGTGTTAACATGTTGTAACCTGGCCTAGCGTTTGTTTATGTGTTGTAACCTGGCCTAGCGTGTTAACATATTATAACCTGGCCTAGCATGTGTTAACGTGTTGTAACCTTGCCTAGCATGCGTTAACATGTTGTAACCTGGCCTAGCGTGTGTTAACGTGTTGTAACCTGGCCTAGTGTGTGTTAACATGTTATAACCTGGCCTAGCATGTGTTAACGTGTTGTAACCTTGCCTAGCATGCGTTAACATGTTGTAACCTGGCCTACCGTGTGTTAACGTGTTGTAACCTGGCCTAGTGTGTGTTAACATCTTGTAACCTGGCCTAGCCTGTGTTAACATATTATGACCTGGTCTAGTGTGTGTTAATATGTTGTAACCTGGCCTAGCATGCGTTAACATGTTGTAACCTGGCCTAGCATGCGTTAACATGTTGTAACCTGGCCTAGCGTGTGTTAACGTGTTGTAACCTGGCCTAGCCTGTGTTAACATATTGTGACCTGGTCTAGTGTGTGTTAATATGTTGTAACCTGGCCTAGCGTCTGTTAACGTGTAGTAAACTGGCCTAGCATGTGTTAATATGTTGTACCCTGGCCTAGCATGTGTTAACATGTTGTAACCTGGCCTAGCGTGTGTTAACATGTTGTTACCTAGCCTAGCTTGTTAACGTGTGGTTCCATGTCCGGTAGGCATGTACCCTGGCCAGGAGGAACGCGGAGGTGTTCCTGAAGTACATCCACAGGAACAACTTTACTCTTCCAGGGGGAACCCCTCACACCAGAGCCCCTGAACAGCAGGTCAAAGGTCAGGAGGTCAACCAGCCACACCATTGCATTGACCAACATAAAATTATGACTGCTGATAACTACTGTGTGTGTGTGTGTGTGTGTGTGTGTGTGTGTGTGTGTGTGTGTGTGTGTGTGTGTGTGTGTGTGTGTAGCTATCCTAAACGAGCTTCTCCAGAGGGAGAACAGAGTTCTTCACTTCTGGACCTTGAAGAAACGCCGGCTGGACCAGTGCCAGCAGTACCTGGTGTTCTTACACAGCGCCAAGCAGGTCACACACACACACACACACACACACACACACACACACACACACACACACACACACACACACACACACACACACACACACACACGATAACATGTTGTCTCTGGGTCCCTAGCATCTCCTCACACTACCCTTCCTCCCACGGGGCCGTTGGAATAATCTCCAGGAAACCCCTGTTTGGTAGAATCAAGACAGAATAATAAAGCTCATTATATGAAACATTATATGGACGTGTTTCATATTTTGCAGAGAAGTAACAGCTCTGACTGTTGCCAGGCAGATCATCTGTTGTTGTAAAGGTTTGGTCCTCCTTGTGGTCTCTAACGGTAGTGAATGGTAATGCTTTCTAGGTATGCTTCCATTTCCCTTTAAAAGAAAATATCTAAATTGAGCCAATCAGAGGAGCTCTTGGTATCCAATGAAAAAGGGTGTCAGCAAGTCTAGAGCAAGTACACAGAAGATACTTTTTTGTACTGTGGGCTTAAGAAGGGATGTCATTTCAAATATAAGTATGTTTGATTACTATGGAGGCAGTTTAATGAAAACATAGAAAGGGTAAATTCCTAATCTAAAAGTGTGCTTGTTAGTTTCCACAATGTTCACAAACCTTTACCTTTTCTGTGTTTTCATGTGTGTTTGCATGTACTTGTGTGTGTGGATGTGTGTGTGTGTGTGTGTGTGTGTGTGTGTGTAGGCTCTAGACTGGATCCAGCAGACAGGGGAGGGGTATCTCTCAACTCCCAGACCATCTGAGGATCTACAGGAACACCAGCAGTTCTCCCTGTTGGCCAAGGTAGAGAGACACCAACTCATAGCGTACAGAGAGGGGGAGAGAAAGGTGTGTGTGTGTGTGTGTGTGTGTGTGGACCAGGTGGAGGTGATGGTGTAGTTTATGTGTGTGTGTGTGTGTGTGTGTGTGTGTGTGTGTGTGTGTGTGTGTGTGTGTGTGCAGCGGACCCGGGACCAGGTGGAGGTGCTTGTGCGGCTGGCGGACGGGCTGGTGGAGCAGGGCCATGCCCACTCCACCGAGCTGCGACGCTGGGTCTCGTCTCTGGACCGCCGCTATCGGGACTTCAGCCTCCGCCTGGGCCAGTACCGGGTGGACCTGTACCGAGACCGGGGCCTCGAGCCACAGGTACTACTAGTACTAGTATGTGTAGTGGTACCCACTGGTACCACTGCACATGCTCTATACTAATACCAGTACCTACTGGTACCTACTGGTACCACTACAAGAGAACAACGTACAGTGTAATGGAGTTGCGCACAGGTAGCGAGGCAGGTGCTACAGTTGCCGGCTACGCTGATCCCCAGTTAAACAATAAGCTCAGTTTTTGTTTTAAAATCAATGCTACACTAAAGATCGCTGATTTGTTTCAGGAAGTCATAGTCATAAATTATATTGTAACCCTCCTGATTTTATCTGTACATTGTAGTTGGGCATCAACAATCTACAGCAACAGAAAGAAAGCAATGTTTTTACCTGTGATCCACGGAGTCAGTTCATCTAGTACTCCACGATACTGAACGATGGAAAAGTGACTGCTCCTATAAAGCGGTTCCGATCTACGGAGAGAATAAAGCCATCCAAACATCTAAGGAAATCAGTCAGCTACCTCGTTATCATACTCCTGCTTGCTGGCGATGTCCACCAAAACCCTGGACCTAAATCCAGCCCATGGTGACCCACACTGCGCTATTGCGTCCATCAGACAAGTTACTGTTGATCCTATGGGTAACTTTGAGTTCCCCCAGCAAAGTGACAATAATCCATCGTCTTCTAAACTGTCGGTCACACGACCACTGTGACTAGCCTGCTCACGGCTATTTCCAACGTGTGTAGTAAATTCAGTAGCGTAACGTGGGGTTTAAGTCAGGGCCTTCAGTAACGAACTCCACCAACGGCCAACCCCCAAACACACATGCACACAAATTTCATATTAGATGCCGATACAGCCAACTCAGCCACAATAACAAGACAGTTGATCTTCAGCAACAACAACAACGCACACACACACCACACAGCATTACCGCAGAGCTAGAATAATGCAGCATCACCATCAGATCTTTCCTTATGTCACTCCGCAACCAGATTGCACATCACACACATGACACAAAAACAAGTGTTCAGTTATTGTTGTTATGTTCATGTTATGCTTTCGCAACTTCAACGGATTCAATAAAGTAGCCTATAGCAACAATATTACAAGTGCACTGCCAGTTTATTAAAAAAAATGAAACATACAAGTAGGCCTTTATGCCACATATTTTACAACAGCTATTCCAGCCAGAATATTCATTTAATATGCTTATTATGCGGCATCCACAGACAGCATTACCATTAAGCCTACTGCCCAAATTCCAGCAATATATTTGTGTTTCCAACCATTACAAAAAATGCGTTATAAACTAAAGTACCAGAACAAGATTATCGCTCTTACACAGTGCAAAGTAAAACTCACCCATCACTTGTAGAGGAAATCCATCATCCCATCCTTTCGGGGTAAAAGTTCAATGACCTCCTCATGCAGTCGGGCGTCCTGTTTTAGTTTGATGAGGAGCTCCTTCTCGATGGCAATAGATGCCAGTGCAGAGAGTCGGGTCTGTCCGGTTGCATTCTGCGAGTACGTTTTGATGCGCTTGCGAGCTGAGAAAGATCGCTCAACTGAAGCTGTAGACACTGGTATGGTCACGATCAAGCAGGTGAGGGCATACAGCTGTGGCATGCTGACTGACAGCCCAGTGCTCCTCAGGAAAGTCAGTAGGTCACTTGGGCTCCTTCCCTGAAAGTTGCTCATGCTGTACATAACTTTGAGCTCAGCTCTGAGTCTGCCCATGTCAAACTGTGCACCGTTGCTCTCCTCCAGGCTCCGGAGCTCTTCTTCGGAAAATGTTTTATGTATTTTGTATGATTTTTACCCTTCAATGTTGTTGATGCTGTTGTTTTGTTTTGAGTATTGCCCGTTATGTTTAGTATATATTTTTATTGTCCTTTGAACTCCCTGCCCAGGGATCACAGATGCAAATTAGCTATTCAGCTTACTCTGGTATAGACCCTGTTCACATGGTCCCTTTCAACTAAACCAATAAACTAAACTAAACTGCACATACATAGGCTTTACAGGCCCAAACGCTGTTCACCAACCGAGTGTTCACAGACCGAGCGACCAATCAATCGATATCACAGACCGAGCACCAATACTAATAAATATACACTACACAATAAAACCACACACTCCTTCTGCTGCCTCAACCCTGAACACATCATTAGCTTTGTGTGCGTTTGTGTGTGTGGTTGTCAGGACAACAAGGACCTAGAGTTGGACATCATCCCTGCCAGTCTTGCTGATGACCCGGAAGTTAAACTCCGCGACCCGAACCATGAGATCAACGAGGAGAAGAGGAAATCCGCCCGGAAAAAAGAGTGAGTGAGTGAGTGAGTGAGTGAGTGATCATATGTTACTTATGGCTTGAACTATGTGTCTGTGTGGTGTGTGTAGGTTCATCATGGCTGAGCTGCTCCAGACAGAGAAGGCCTACGTCAGAGATCTTCATGAGTGTCTGGAGGTAAGAGGATACCCTCAGTAGAACCTATAGAACTACCGGAACCATCATGTGTGTCCCATGACACATACAGACTTCTGATCCCTGTTCAAAAGCAGTAGAGCTAACAAAGTGTTCATCAAATACAAATGTTGCCCCTATTCTGTCTGTAACTTTCTCTCTTCTGTCTGACTACCTCTCTATCCTTCTGTCTACCTGTGTGTCTGTCTGTCTGTCTGCCTGTCCGTCCATCGTTGTGTGTCTGTCTATGTGTGTTCTAACATATCTGTATCTTTGTATGTATGTCTGTCTGTCTGTGTGTCTACCTGTGTTCCTACCTGTCTGTGTCTCTCCCTGTCTAAGTTTATACCTGCTGATGTGTCTGTCTGTCCATCTGTTTTTCTGTGTGTGTGTGTGTGTGTGTGTGTGTGTGTGTGTGTGTGTGTGTGTGTGTGTGTGTGTGTGTGTGTGTGTGTGTGTGTGTGTGTGTGTGTGTGTGTGTGTGTATACCTGTCTGTGTGTCAGACCTACCTATGGGAGATGACCAGTGGAGTGGAGGAGGTTCCAGCTGGGATTGTGAAGAAGGAGCTGGTCATATTTGGAAATATCCAGGACATCTATGAGTTCCATAACAAGTAAGATATGAGCAGCTGCACTAGAGTGCTGCTTCCATGATTTAAGACATCTATGACTTCCATAAAAAGGTAAGAAATTAGCAACTGCACTAGAGTGGTGATTCCATGTATCCAGGACATCTACGACTCGATAACAAGTAAGATATGAGCAGCTGCACTAGAGTGGTGCTTCCATGTATCCAGGACATATATGTCTTCCATAACAAGTAAGATATCAGCAGCTTCACTAGAGTGGTACTTCCATGTATCCAGGACAGCTAGGACGAAAGATATGAGAGAGTGCTTCCCCTGTTTTGCCCCCCCTTACCAACTTCGTGTGTGTGTGTGTGTGTGTGTGTGTGTGTGTGTGTGTGTGTGTTCTCCAGTATCTTTCTGAATGAGTTAGTAAACTACGAACAGCTACCAGAAGATGTTGGACACTGCTTCGTCACCTGGGTGAGAAACATAGAGACAATAACCAGACATACATAAAAAGATGTGCTGAACAAGGCGCTCTTCTTAAAGTTAAAAAAGCTTTAATAATTTCTTAATTCATAATAGAATTCTTAAAAGGTTGCCAACATGTTTCGGCCATTGTAGGCCTTCACCAGGGCATGATCAATAAACAAGGTGTACCGGCAGGTATATCAATGCATAGCTATTAGCTAAACTCGCTCCAGCTGGAGTAGGTGGAGTCAACAAATTACAAATAATGAAGCCTAAATCATGAAATATGATCACAAAATACATAAATATCAATGACAAACATAGAATGGATCCAGTGTTGAATAACCATCATAGTATTACAATCATAATAATTTAAACGGTAACAAACAGCTCATCAATGCTAAAGGAAGGCCACCATTTCAATAGAATCATTCAATCCTGGGAATGCCATAACATCTAGTTTATAGATACAGCGACTTTCTTTTTGGTTTAGTGTTATTCGTCTATCACCCTTCCTAAAGGTTAGGGGCACATGATCAATCCCTATGGCCAGTCTATCACCAAAGTAGGTTCTCTTCTAAAGGAGAAGACAGGGGGCTCTTTAAAAATATCATTTAGCGAGTCACCACATTGAAGGACGTTCCAATTATTATTTATTATATTACGTAGAGTGTATGCGTCTGTGTGGTGTCCATTTCGAGCCAAGGTTCTTGCGGCGATGAATAACGTGGATGGATTGTACACGCACACTCTCGATATCTTGATAAAAAATTATTTATTCGATCTTTTCCAGTAACAAAAAACGAGTCTGATGCATTTGTAAATTAGGTAGATAATATAATCTTAACAAAAAGCGTATCAAACAATCAATTATATCGACAGTAGTGGTCAAAGCAGAGTGATTAACCACGCTACCCTCATCCATCGGCCAACCCAAACATTTGGCTGACCCCTTTACTTTATGAGCGTTGCGTGTGACGTCAGACATGACATCTACAAACGCGAAATATTATACAAAATACAAATAAGATAATAATACAAAATCATTTCATCATCAACACTTTTCATACTTCAAAACAAGAATATAAATTATATTAAAAGTAAAAAGCAGCGGAATGGCGAAATTGAATATCAAAAAATAAATCAAAATTCGAACGAATATTAGGCAGCCCTTAATATTCGAACCTGTTATGGGCAGGCCAAGAGGGAGAGACGTCGGAGAACCCGACGCAGTCTGTTCATAATATTGTAATGACCACGGAAGAGGCAGTGAATTAAGTATTGATTAGACAGCGATTTATTAGAAACCTAATAAACCGTTGGAACACGCATGACCGGTAACCATAGCAACGCCGGTAAACAAACATCGCAAAACCCAATCCAGGGCTGAATCCGAATACTCATACTTATAGTATGCATTTTGTAGTACGCCACAAATATAGCGCGTCCGAATGCTCAGTACGCATTGTGTAGGACGGAAAACGTTTCCGAATGCGTACTACCGCCACAGTATACAACGGTAGGTCACTACGCTATCCCACAATGCAACCGGAGTCTGGTAACGAACGAAGAAGAGATGGCTGACCCGACACCACCAACAGCGGCTTAGAAACGTCGTAGAAAGCGGCGAAAAAAATAGACATTAAAAAGAGTAAAAAAGTAAAGTAAGTAATTAAGTTAAAAGAGACATTTTTAATAGCAACGATGACAAGACGGAAACAGGTAACTTATCAAGGTAATTTTGCAAGTAGGTCTATCTGCAGCCGGAGCCACTTTCCAAACACGCCCATTGCTCTGCCAGACACGCCCATGGCTCTGCCAGACACGCCCTTGCTCTGCCAAACACGCCCTTGCTCTGCCAAACACGTCCATAGCTCGTGCGCGTGCGTAATGCTACAGAATATAAGCCCGCCGCCCAGTCCCGTCCTGTTACATTGCAGTCACGTGACTACCACGTGGTCGACTACCGCGTGTGACTACCACGTGGTCGACTACCACGTGTTCGGCAACAAGCGCTAATGGTTTTTGAAACCTGCTTTAAACACGATTTAAATTTGATTAAACAATTCAATACAATACAAATATAAATGAAAAACAAGTGTTATCTAGCGATCCGTTATCTGTATTATGTTATTTCGTCTTTGGAAACATGAGCCGAATGTTTTTTGAAACCCACCCGGCAACGGACAACCCAATCAAATCAGTTGTCAAGTTGTCAACAACTGATGACGTAGGCCGGTACAAATTTGCCATGACACCACCACATAGAACGAGCAATGGGCGTGTTTGGCAATAGGCGTGTTTGGCAGAGCAATGGGCGTGTCTGGCAGAGCAATGGGCGTGTTTGGCAAGTGGCTCCGGCTGCAGATAGACCCTACTCTAATTTTGCCGGCATCTGAGGGGAGATACGTCATCTCCAAACATCCGGTGGAGTTTCGGCGGTGTTCGGAAGCGTTCAGAGGCGTTCTACGCATAGCTGTAGACCGTACTACACTGTCAAGTGTAGTACCGTCAAGTAGTAGACACTGAACAGAAATAGTATGTACTAAGTATTCGGATTCAGCCCAGGTCTTACTGAAGGCATTTAATGGTCAAAATATTATTAATAAATATTCGAATATATTCTAATATTAATATTAATGAACAAACAAACTTCGAATATGATTTTTGGGCAAAAGTCAAAGCCCTAATATCTATATATATATATATATATTAGAGCTGTCAAGCGATTAAAATATTTAATCGCGATTAATCGCAAATTATTTTTCTATGCTAAATATCCCTTGATTTTTTTGTCCCATAATTCTTCTCATTTTATTTCTCTTATCAACATGGTGAAGTGCATCGGCTTGCCTTGTGCAAATGATTTTTTATTGATAACAACATTGGCATAAACACTGATCAAAACAGGACGATACAAAAAAAGAGCCTATAGTGCAATTAAACGACTGCTTTGAACAAATGTCATTTGAACATAGCAGTCAGGCTACTGCTTCTTTGTTTTGAACCAAAGAAAAAAAAAGAATTTTTTTTTTTTTTTTTTTATAAAATAATTGCGTTAATCGCGCGATAAAAAATTTAACGCCGTTAAATTTGGTTTGCGTTAACGCCGTTAATAACGCGTTTAACTGACAGCTCTAATATATATATATATATATATATATACAACATCACATTTCTGGATGGTGAATTCTGATATAACCCTTATTAGAAAGATCCTAGTCTAACTAGTGGGGGTGAGATCATGTGTACATGCAGTAAGTGATGATATGATGCTTTATTCTACCAGGGTGTCCAATTTTGACTCATCTGCCTCTCATCTTTGATATATTTTCAATTGAAATACTCTAATTTGGGGGCTCTTCCCAGTAAATGTCGATATTGTGATTAATGAGGATTAATCACAGGATTAACATGTGATTAATCCAATGTGATGTGTGTGTGTGTGTGTGTGTGTGTGTGTGTGTGTATATATATACTGTATATACGCACACGTCTGTGTGTTGCAGGCGGATAAGTTCCACATGTATGTGAAGTACTGTAAGAACAAGCCGGACTCCAACCAGGTCATCCTGGAGAACGCAGGAACCTTCTTTGATGTGAGATGTCCTCTTCATCACACACTCTCATACTCGAGAGCACTGTGTGTGTGTCTGTGGCTGTGTCTGTGTCAGTTTGTGTGTGTGTTTGTGTGTTTGTGTACTGTGTATGTGTCTGCTCTAGGGAGATCAGATAGTACTTTATCATCCCAGAAAGGGAGTTCTTGTGTCACAGCCAAAAGTACAGGACAGGAGTGGAATTAAAACTACATTTGATCAGATAATAATACACAATTAAACTACAAAAAGATATGTATAGCAAACACCCCCTCACACACTTCTCAGAAAGAAGCAGATGTTGGAGGTGCAGTATTGGTGTCAGCCAGCAGGGGTGGTGACGAGATGTCTTTGATTGACAGGAGATTCAACAGAGACACGGGCTGGCCAACTCCATCTCCTCTTACCTCATCAAACCCGTCCAGCGCATCACTAAATACCAGCTGCTGCTCAAGGTAACACACCCACACACACATGTAACCCAGGCTTCATTGATATGCTGCTTATGTGCTGAGTTTTTTTTTTTGCTGATCCCTACACTGTGCCCCCCTTAGAGGAGCATAGTTTGGGAATTAACTTTTTTTCCCCCTCGTTTACCCTCTTGTTTACTTTTTTACTTTTTTCTTATCTACCCCACACTGTCTTTTATGTTTCTTGGACGGGATGTAACTGGTAATTTCGTTGCTCTGTAACATGTGCAATGAAAATAAAGCATCCATCTATCTATAAGCTGGGGAAAGAGTTTAAAAGAAAAGGGAGTAAGAGTCTGTTATTTAGTTTGAATGAGTGTACGAGAGATAGCTGGCATTTATAGGGTTAACTGAGGCGCAGAGAGAGCATAGCGTCATGACGTCACGGGCCACCTGCGTTGCAGTTGCGCACAACACTCGGGAGGAAGGCCGAGCATAGATACTAGGGCCACGTTTATACATAGCAGGGTATTTATAGAAACGAATATTTCCCCCCCTCCGTTTTCAAAAATAACATTGTGCACACAACATTGTTTTCAAAATAGTTGTCGTTTACATCAAAACGCATAAATACGCCGTTGAGCGCAATTAAAGCCATGCAAGCGAATCAGAATCCGCAGAATCAACAACAACGAATAACACGAGCGTCTTCCTGTGACAAACAAACTGTAAACATAGGGCGCTCATATGACGTGCGCATTCCCTGGCGCATAATGTGACGCTTCAGAACTTAAAACCCTGTTTCCCCCCGTTGACAGGACAACACATAACCGGCGTTTTCAGAAATCTCCACTCTGGCCGTCGTTTTTAGAAATGATCGTTTTCTGTGACAAAAACTGCGTTTTCGTGTGAATGAGAGGCCAAACCGCGTGGAAATATCTGCGTTTACCCTTCGTGTAAACGGGGCCTACATCATAGACCTCTTATAGCATAGACGGAGCATTGGCTGCTGGGACGCGGGAAATACGGCCGCCATCTTGGAGTGGTCAACCGGGAGCAGCAACAGCAGCAGAAACAGGATGCTGGGCTGTTGTTCAGCGTATTCCTGCTCAAATCGGCGGACCATCCACAATAGGAATCGGGGGATTACTTTTCACAAGCAAGATTTAACATTACCGTACCATTGGTATAATTGGTATTGAATAATAAAACACGCCAAACCATGTGGCCGCATGAAAATCAGTGGTATTCAGTGAGGTATGATTAATTAAATGCGCTGACAGTTCATTGCTCCAGCCAAACGGATTACACTGAGTGGAGCGGATGACCACTCCAAGATGGCGGCCCCGCGTCTCGTCAGCGCCAGTAGGCGGTAGCATTCGATGCTCCACGATCATATAAGATGTCTATGTACTAGATGCCCTACGGCAGCGTCTAGAACGTCACCATAGGCCGCCATCTTACCACAGTAAAGCTTTCTGGTGGAATCTGTTGTAGCGGACGTAAATCAGTGATCTGCACAAACGCTAATACTCTTATCTCGCTGAAATCTTGACGGATTTACAAACGGTTTGGTTTCTTACAAACTTTTGCTTTTTCTGAATTTTAGTAGACCATATATTGATTTAACATAAATAACATGAAAACCTTGTGCATGTGTGTATTTATTGCACCTATTTGTTCTGTTTAATGTTCATTTCATATGAAAACACATGGTTATATGTAATTACATAAAAACATCTCTGTACAGGGTGGGGATTTCAACATGCAGCCTTTCTTGATGTATATTTGTAAAGGGAAATCTTGTACCTATTTTAGAACATTCAATTTTTCTTAGAACCTAACAATTATTCATACGTATGTACTGTCATACCTACATCTCTGACGTATATAACAAACCAAACCGTTTGAAAATCGGTTGAAAATTGAGCAAGTTATGGTTACTTAAAAAGTACATTAATCACTACCAACACAATGTTATTGGTGAGCAGCTTACCGTGGTAAGATGGCCGCCAGTGGTGACGTTCGACTCCATTGGCCAGCACCGCGGACGAGGCATCTAGTTAGTATATATGAGGCCGAGCTCTCTGAGTGGCCAACGACGTGCGTCACGACGTAGGTCGCATTGGTCGCGTTGTAGGTCGCGACGTACGTCGCTCGTCTGGCTGCTTTCAGTCGCTGTGGTCGCTGGCTGGCTTGGTCGCTCAAAATCTATGGGCGGTCGTTTATCAGTTAATTTGCATGTTATTAACGGGTTTTTTGCGACAGTTGAAGTTTATATTTTTATATTGAAGTAGGCATACAGTTTAAAATGATGAAATCGTTGGCCCATCAGCATCAATAAAATATATTAGTTGTAATTTGGGGCAAATTCAAATAATGTATTTTAGATATTATATAGCCGATTTGTTTTGTTAAATGACAGTAAGCCTAATAAGGTATATTATGCACAAAGTTCTTCGTTATAGAGTGATATATTCGTTGTAATTTGGGGCGTATTCAAATAATGTATTTTAGATATTACATATAGCCTGTTTGTTTTGTTAAATGTCATTAAGCCTAATAAGGTATGTTATGTACAAAATTTTTCGTCATAGAATGAGATAGTACAATAAAAGTGCAAAATTTTTAAGAAATTGTCACAGTGGTACAAGCGGTAGCGACGCTTGGTTACTAATCAAGAAGGCAGTTGTTCGATTCTCTACGGGGGCAAATATATTTCTGCTCTTTCTACGGCCACACCAAACGTGCCTAACCTGACGCTTGATCATTGTGTGATGGTTCAACGCGCCAACGCAGCTAGATGAGTCCATGTCCATGCAAGTGAACGGAGCGTTCCCTCTTCGTCATAACTATCAAACCAAACATCCTTCACATTCACCGAGCGAACATTATGAAAGTAAAATGCACATTTCTCGCTAAAATATGTTTCCATAAACGCATTTAATGGCGTAACTATGTTACTATTTCCACCCAGAATAAAGAAAGATGTCGGCCGTATGCTTCTGTGCAAGCGTCGCTGCTCTTTGCCAGTGACGTCGGGTCAAGCTCCACGCTGATTGGCTATCGCGGCTAAGCGTCACGCGTAGGAGCGTTGAAAGTTCAATTTTTTGAACTCCGGGTGTTGGTGCGTTGGGCGCGTTACTTTGTTTACGTGCGTAATTACGTGCGTCTGCCGCTTCTAACGCCCCTAACGCGACGCTTCAACGCGTGTAACGCGTCTACGCGCCTAGACCAATGGTTCCCTATGCAAAAATGCCGATTTTCGACGCCCCTAACGCGAGTAACGCGGTTGGAGTGGCCGTAACTTTACGCGCCTAACCTGATGCTTGATCATTGTGTGATGGTTCAACGCTTCCAACGCGTCAATACGCCAACGCAGCCAGATGAGTCCATGTCCATGCAAGTGAACGGCGCTTTCCCTCTTCGTCATAACTATCAAACCAAACATCCTTCACATTCACCGAGCGAACATTATGAAAGTAAAATGCACATTTCTCGCTAAAAATGTTTCCATAAACGCATTTAATGGCGTAACTATGTTACTATTTCCACCCAGAATAATGAAAGATGTCGGCCGTATGCTTCTGTGCAAGCGTCACTAATCTCTGCCAGTGACGTCGGGTCAAGCTCAACGCTGATTGGCTATCGCGGCTAAGAGTCACGCGTTGGAGCGTTGAAAGTTACATTTTTTGAATTCCGGGGCGCGTTACTGCGTTTAGGTGCGTAATTACGTGCGTCTGCCGCGTCTAACGCCCCTAACGCGACGCTTCAACGCGTGTAACGCGTCTACGCACCTATACCAATAATTCCCTATGCAAAAATGCCGATTTTCGACGCCCTAACGCGAGTAACGCGGTTGGTGTGGCCGTACCTTAGTCAAACTTACTGACGCAATCGGCCTCTTTCATTTTAACATTTTTGTATGATTCAGTACGATGGTCTGATAATTATACAACGTAATGACGGGCTGCGACGCCCAGGTGGTATCGGCTGGCTGGCTGCGACGACAGGCCAGCCACGGTTGGCCGCTGGCTGCGGCTGGTAGCTGGCTCTGGCAGGCAGACCGACTAGGTCGCGACCATAAAAGCGTTGCAACCCTTTTGCGGCAAATAGGTCGCAACCAACCATATGGCTGAATGAGCGACCTGTGGCAGCCAGCCATTGTCACCATGGCTCCTACCACAACCAAAAGCCTATGTTATCAGTTAACATCTCATTGAACAGAATAAATTTGAAGGCACCTTCACGCCTTACAATTACTGAGGGAGGGGGGGAATGAGGGTTAGTTTTTATAATGTTTATCCTTAAGATGAATAAATACATATTTTGTTCTTTGGTTTATACATTTGAATTCTTGACTATCATGATTCGTGCCACATAATATATTTATTTTTACTTATTTTTACAGTCTGTGAATTAGAGTTTTTATTTGTTTTGTTACACTTATATCACAGTATATTACACTTTAACTAATAATATCTTCATAGGATATTTTATTAGTCTTTGACATTTAACAAACCAATAGGCTATACCAGGGGTTTTCAAAGTGTGAGAGAGTGAGCCCCCCCTCAGAGAAGAAATTTCAGCTGAGCCCCGCCCCCCCCAAATTTTTTTTCTAAATACCTGTGTTTTGAAAGCAATCTTAATTATTTTACACATTTTAAACATCTCTGATCATAATTTTATAACATATGAAACATATTTTTGAAACATTTGAAACATATTTTTTCAGCAACACGTCAGAATATTTTAAACATATTTCTGAAACATTACCACATCTTTGTGCGTTTTTAAACACATTTCTTAACACAATTTAACAACTTTATCCAGGCATGTTTTAGCTTAACCTTTTTTAAATACATTTGAACATCTTAATCTGTGTAAACTGCCAGTTTACACAGATTCATTCAGGGTCGAATAAGATCTGCCTTTTCAGTCCAGAGATTCGACTATTCGGCGGGGTTTGTTTACTGGCGTTGCTATGGTGACCTAAATTATTATAAGCAACTGAAAACGATGCCGGTTTGAAACTAAAACTGTGATTCTGAAAAAAGTATAAATGCTATCAAAATTCCGTTTTGATAGTATTGAAGATACAAGTGTGTAGATTTGTTTAATGGTTTGAACGATGGTAAACGGTTGAAATAGGAATGAGTTACGATGTCTAGAAGTAGGTGTATCAGAATGGACTGACGTCAATGAAAACAGCTGAAAACGAAGCGGTATGAAACTAAAACTGATTCTGAAGAAATTTTAAATGATATTGAAATTCTGTTTATATATTATTGAAGATACAAGTGTGTAGATTTGTTAAATGGTTTACACGAAGATAAACGGTTGACAATTGATTTAGTTACGTTACTTCTACAGTTGAAGTACGACTGATGATTTGAATCATCGACTTTCAGGTTTTTTTTCGGGTTTATTTTTTTCTCACGTCGCGCCCCCCCTGAAGAACTCTGGCGCCCCCCAGGGGGGGTGCGCCCCACAGTTTGAAAACCACTGGGCTATACAATATAATCAATATAAATATTGTAAACATCACTGTATTACAAAGTTAATTCAAAATTAATTAAATATAGATGGATAGACCAATAGGTCTACGCACATATATTTATTCTGTTCAATGAGATGTTAACTGATAACGTATAGGCTTTTGGTTATGGTAGCAGCCATGGTGACCATGGCTGGCTTCCACAGGTCGCTCATTCAGTCATACCTCTGGTTGGTTGCGACCTTTTTGCCGCCAAAAGGGTCGCAACGCTTTTATGGTCGCGACCTAGTCGGTCAGCCTGCCAGAGCCAGCTGCCAGCCGCAGCCAGCGGCCAGTGGCCAGCGGCAGCCAGCGGCTGGTCTGTCGTCGCAGCCAGCCAACCGACACCAGCCAGCGTCGCAGCCCGTCATTACGTCGTATAATGATCATACCATCGTACTAAATCCTACTAAAATGTTAAAATGAAAGAGGCTGATTGCATCAGTAAGTTTGACTAAAAGAGCAAAGATCTATTTGACCGTGGAGAGAATCAAACACACCCCTTGATTACTAACCTAGCATTACTACCACTTACAGTACACTGTGGCTTTTGTGTTGAGTATTGCTACACTTATATCAAAGTATATTATACTATATCTTTCTTCATAGGATATTTTATCAGTCTTCGACAAAAGTCTTGGCCAAAAGGGTCGCTCGCAACGCTTTTATGGTCGCGACCTAGTCGGTCAGCCTGCCAGAGCCAGCTGCCAGCCGCAGCCAGCGGCCAGTGGCCAGCGGCAGACAGCGGCCTGTCGTCGCAGCCAGCCAGCCGATTCCAGCCAGCGTCGCAGCCCGTCATTACGTCGTATAATGATCATACCATCGTACTAAATCCTACTAAAATGTTAAAATGAAAGAGGCCGATTGCGTCAATAAGATTGACTAAAAGAGCAAAAATATACCCGTCCGTGGAGAGGATCGAACACCGGCCTTCTTGATTACCAACCCAGCGTCACTACCGCTTGAACCACTGTGGCATTTACCTCTTAGTATTGCCCTTATATTAAGGTCTATCACTCTATAATGAAGAACTTTGGGCATAATATACCTTATTAGGCTTAATGACATTTAACAAAACAAATAGGCTATATATAATATATAAAATACATTATTTGAATACGCCCCAAATTACAACTAATATATTTTATTGATACTGATAGACCAACGATTTCATCATTTTAAACTGTACTTCAATAGAAAAATATTAAAACAAAATTAGCAATAAAGAGCTGTAGGTAGCTTTCGCCAGAGAGCATGGCTTTCTGGTACTTCAAAATAATAAAAAAAAAACAATGTTAATAACATGCAAATCAACTGATTAAAGACCGCCCATAGACTTTGAGCGACCAAGCCAGCCAGCGACCTCAGTGACTGAAAGCAGCCAGACGAGCGACCAACCCAGCGACCAATGCGACCTACGTCGCGACCAATGCGACCTACGTCGCGACCAATGCGACCTACGTCGCGACCAATGCGACCTACGTCGCGACCAATGCGACCTACGTCGCGACCATTGCGACCTACGTCGCGACCAATGCGACCTACGTCGCGACATACGTCGTTGGCCACTCAGAGAGCTCGGCCCTACTGTCACTCGGGCAGAAAGTTAGAACGGGAGGAGAGGCCATACCATCGGCTGTGTGAGGAAGGCTCTGCCCGAAAATAAACTATCCAGACGTGGTTTAAACAAAGTGAAAAAAGTTGGAATTCACCGCGAGCTGACTCTACAGAGTCCTCGATTGTTGTTACCCGCTCGGCGGTCAGGTTTTTTGAGAGGATGAGATTGATGACACTTGATGTCACTTGAGGACATCAGCGACACCAGAATTCGACACTAGAGAGAGAGGACACCGGCACTGAATAGCCACCAGGCGGCTTTCCAGACACCTGCTGGTGAGATGGATCCAGAGAATCAGATGGCGAGCTAGAGCAGAAGGACAACTTACCTTCCTTACCTGCGGTGTGGTAGGACAAGTGAGACTCACAAAGATGAAAGGGCCCAAACGAAATAAAAACACTGAGCTCATAACAAAAGAATAAAAAAAGAAGACAATACAGATTAAACACAATTTACGGTACCATTTTATTGTATTTTGTGCGCACTTTATTATTTTTCATATTCAATTGTTAATGTTGTCATATTGTTCTTGTTAATGACCGAGAATATATTTTTTAACTAAATTTTGTGTGAGTGTGGTCCATGAGCGTTTCCCTAGAGTCCTGATAACTGGTCCAAACTGAATTGAAACTGAAACCTAAATATTAGTACTTGTAACCTCATCAGGCAAAGAGGGGTTACACACACACTTACAGTGTATTTCATAGACATATTCATACATACACACAATTATTTATGCATATTCTTTTTATGTTTACATTGTTATTAGTTTTCAAAAAAATTATAAATGTTATCAACTTCTCCTCTCCCCTACCGTCCTCCCCTTCCCTCTCCCCTCCTCTTCTCCTCCTCTCCTCTGCTCCTCCAGGAGCTGTTATCCTGCTGTGAGGAGGGTAAGGGGGAGATGAAGGAGGGTCTAGAGGTGATGCTGGGTGTTCCTAAGAGAGCCAATGATGCTATGCACGTCGCCATGCTGGAAGGTAGCGACCGCCCCCCGTTTGGTTATTCATTCTGCCGCATGAACACCAAGTGACAACGCATGTTCAAACGTATATACATATACACATAACCTATGCCATATATCTACATATATACTGTATATACTAGAGCTGTCAGTTAAACGCGTTATTAACGGGGTTAACGCAAACCACATTTAACGGCGTTAAATTTTTTATCGCGCGATTAACGCAATTATTTTATATTAAATTAAAATATAAATTATATTATTATATTATATTTATTATTTTTTTTTCTTTGGCTCAAAACAAAGAAGCAGTAGCCTGACTGCTATGTTCAAATGACATTTGTTCAAAGCAGTCGTTTAATTGCACTATAGGCTCTTTTTTTGTATCGTCCTGTTTTGATCAGTGTATATGCCAATGTTGTTATCAATAAAAAAATCATTTGCACAAGGCAAGCCGATGCACTTCACCATGTTGATAAGAGAATTAAAATGAGAAGATTTATGGGACAAAAAAATCAAGGGATATTTAGCATAGAAAAATAATTTGTTATTAATCGCGATTAATTAGAGTTAACTATGACATTAATGCGATTAATCACGATTAAATATTTTAATCGCTTGACAGCTCTAGTATATACATATCATCTACATATATATACAAATCTACATAACCTATACCATATTTATACATATACACATACCCTATATCATATATATAGATACTAGAGCTGTCAGTTAAACGCGTTATTAACGGCGTTAACGCAAACCAATTTTAACGGCGTTAAAAAATTATCGCGCGATTAACGCAATTATTTTATTTACATTATTGACATTAATGCGATTAATCACGATTAAATATTTTAATAGTTTGACAGCTCTAATAGATACATAACCTATATAAACTTAAACTTTACCATATTTTAGTTTAAGTTACCCTTTATTGTCCCTTCTTGGGGGAAATTCTTTCTCTGCTTTTGACCATCCGGGATCCGGTGAACACATGCACACCGGCGTTCCCAGAGCAGTGGGGAGCCGTAGTGCAGCGCCCAGGGAGAAGGTGGGGATTTCAGGTGCCTTGCTCGAGGGCACCTCATCCGTGGATGTGGACGTAGGAGAGTGCTTCACCACTACCCCCGTCCATATTTTTTGCGTACCGGTCGGGATTCTAACCGGCCACCCTCCGGTTACTTGTCGAACTCCTTAATCAGTAGGCCACCAATGCCCACTGGAGAGGAGGAGAAGAGAAGAGGATAGGAGGAGGACAGGAGAGGAGAGAATGAGAGGAGATTTGGCGGGGGTGGGGGGTGGGGGGGAGAGAGGAGGCGGAGGAGAAAAGGGGAGGAGGAGATGTTCTCTACAGGTGATCCACCAACAGTACTGTTGCTGACTGTCAGTACTGAATAAATTAATGCAGTTAAGGTATTCATAAATTGCATATACAAATAACCTATACCATATTTAAACACATCAGTGGCTGGTGGTCACACCTGACACCCCGCCTCTGGTTAACATAACTGGAAAGGAAGGACATCCAGCCTACCTTTTTCTTTCCCTAAACTGTTCACCTCCAATTCCTGCTGTACTGCATTCTGATGTCCTCTCTCTCCTGTTCTTCCCTCCAGACAATTAGGGTTAAATCACTACAAAATATGAAAATACAAAATATATTGTAAAGATGTTACATAGAGGTTATTCACGAGGTACTGTATTGTTTACTTCAATGAATACATTGTTGTGGGTCACAGAGCTGTATTGCTAAATTGTCCCTTTATTTTTAACTTAACATTTAAAAGCATGAGTGAAGTAACCACCTTTCTAGGCCACAAGAAAACATTTCTAACCTATCTCTCACCTTGTAGTTAAATTCTGCCCTTCTGGTCTTCCTGGCGAAGTGGTCTATAACTCTGTCATACCAACTGGGAGTTCCTTCTAAGGATTTAACTGTTCTCCTTTCAATTGCAACAAATGGCAAGTTTCGCAGACGCTCCTGTCCTATGGTATTGCGTGTGTAAGTTTTAAAATGTTTTAGACATGAAAAACTATAGGGACATTAGCCTATAAACCTCTGTCACAACTTTGTCAAGTCCACCCTGCTTGAAAAATGCAATGAAGTCACAAAGTTGATCCTTTCCAGTGTGAAAATCCCTGTCTGAATATAGAACTTGCAACTCTGCCTTTAATCTGTCTGAATCAAACAACTGGCAATATCCCTTCAACAAGCAGTTAAATGCCTCAGTTGGAAAGGTATCTGACATTTCTTTCTTGCATCTCTGCCATCTGACATGTCAAAGAATTTGAGAAAACGTTCCTGGATCACCCCAGCAACATCAACATATCTCACGATAATGGACAGCTGCGCACTACATGAAATATTGGTAGTCTCATCAACCTGCCATGAGAAAAACAGTGCTTTGACTATTTTGCATTTAATCTCCTCTTGAATGACAGCTGAAACGGATTCAATCAGATCGTTCTGAATCGTCTTTGACATTCCCGAAAAAACAGTAGATGACTCTAAATGGGAAGACAAGGCCTCGTCATAACGGGCGAACACATCAGCAAACTCTCTGTAGTTGCCTTTATTGTCAGAATCTGCACTTTCATCATGCCCTCTAAAAGCAAGCTCCTGGCGACCCAAAAGCGTGGTTGTATCAATCAACCTTCGCAGAACTTCACGATTCTTCCTCACATTCTCATTGTGCTGTGTTAACTAGATTCGAACACCTTCATTGATTTGAGCATCGATTCTCACTCTGCCCGAGAGACTTAACTGGCCAACAGCCCAGATATGATCCTTTGATTTCTTGTGAATTTTAATTGATCGACCAAGATTTCTCAAATCATAAAATCTGTTTCTGGCAAACGTTGAACAGCCATCACCAACAGCAGCTGTCTTCAGTGACGGACTGGGATTAAAAAACGGCCCTGGCATTTTCATCCACCAGCGGCCCAAGCGGGGACGCGTACGCACGCGCGTGCCCTCAACACACAGATATAACTTCACATGCACGGAATAACACACACTTTTGTAGCCCCATTGGTGATGAACTCTCTAACTTTAATATGCATAAAGACTGACTGTCCTCACTGTTCCTCACTGTCCTCCTGTCTTACTCCTTGCCCCTGGTCTGTTTGTTCAGTGTCTTGAACATTAGTGCTAGCGCTGGTGCTACTAGCTGAAGCTGCACATGGCGGCTTAAAAAACTAATCGTCAGTTTCGCGCGTTTTTCACTCTCAGCCAACAGTAATTTCCTGGATTTCGCTCTCTTTTTCTCCGCTCCTCCCTTCTGTCGCTTAATTCCTCGATTCATAGTTCATACTCATAGTAACCTCAGCAGACTGGTATCTTCCAACTTTCAACTTCCAACAACCCCCCATACGCAGACGCGGTCTGATTTGGTTTTGAAATTCGAAGTCATTGCTTCAAATAACTTTTGAAAACCAATAATACAATTAAAAATACAGGCAGATTTGTTGTATTTCAATTTCAAACAATGCACTTTTTAAACATCTGATTGAATAAGGCTACAAAATGTCGTGGCAACTTCTCTATTAGAGTTTGCGTCTAAGACAGATGAGATATTTAGATGCAAAAGGCACACAATAGACAATAGTAGACAATTGGTGGTCATATATATTTGTGATAAAAGTACAAACAAAGATGCATCACACCATGCATCAACAAACAATGAAACAGGCAAACATTACAATAATCTGAGGCCTCAGATGGGAGTTTTCTCGTTGCGTCTTACTTCATACTCTAAAGGTACGCTCTGAGAAGTCCGCTGAGTAGCTAAAGTTAGGAGCCTTTATACACTTAGATCGGATCCTTGAGGGCAGTTGGCCCCCAATAAACTAAAAGCCTTTGTTAACCAGATGTTAATCTATTGATTGAGGTTTCTTCAGAGGTTAAGAAGGGGGTTGAGGCTGTTCCTTATCACCCTTTGCTTCTCTACGCTCCCCAGGGGGTCAAGTAAAACAGGCCCAAACCAAACTACATGAAACACTAATAATTACATTTTAGAAGACCCTGCAGAATAGCAAGATTCCAAGAACGGAATGTGAAACCAGATTACATCACACGAAACACTAAAGCTAAGATTTACATTTTAGACGACCCTGAACGTAACATGTAGATTTTCCATCACAAAAATAATGTAGACCGATGTAGATATTAAGGGCAACCATGACTGTAGTATATAGACACTCATATCTGGTATAAATACTGATTCGTTTCCTATTATATAGCATGGTTAGTGAGGTCCCCCCTTCACTTTAGGCGTCTTTGAGTGTTATTAATTATTATTATTCTTCATGTTTAACCTCTGTTTTCCTTTTATTCCTAGTCTGTTTTACATAGTTTTGAATGATGACTATATGCTCTGTAAGGTGACCTTGGGTGTCTTGAAAGGCGCCTCTAAATTAAATGTATTATTATTATTATTATTATGAATAGGGATTTAGAGACAAATGGGTAATTTGAAGCTTTTAACAGTATAGATGCTTGATAGTGGGCCAAGAAATAATGTGGGGCTGCGTTGCGACAAAGCGGCCGGTCACTGCTTCACGGGTGGGACTTATCTGCCATAAGGATAATTTGAAACGGAAAAAAACCATGAGCTGCCTGGGGTTTCACTCGATTTACATTGAAGTCAATGGGAAAATATATCTATTGTGGTGAAGCAAAAGGAAAGTCTGATTCACTGTAATTATCTGTTCCACCGCGGGTGGCGCTGTTGTTACTCACATAAATGATTTCAGGAAAACAACTCGTCTTAGTGACTGTATTTTTGTTTCAAAGCACTGAAAATGGGATTATTGTAAGATTTTATCTATTTATTTTTGTAACTTTTTTTTGGTTGAAGCACTGCCTCACCTGTAGTCTTAAAGAAGCCTCCACTGTTACACATAACCTATACCATATTTATACATATATACACAACCTATACCATATAAATACATATATATATAATCTATGAATACCAGACGATGTGGGAAGCCATGTCTCTTCAACACTGTTGTGATCGGTGGTCATTGGCTACAGGTGGATTCCTCAGTTGATCTCTCATAGTTCTCATCTCTTGTATCAGAGGTGTGATGTCCACACAGGTTCAAAACACTGTGTATCCCACCCATTATTTTCCAAGATTTTCTTTTGTAAATATGAACAGTCTGTCGGTTCTCCACTAACCTCACGTTATTGAATAGGGGATAAACCTTGACTGCATTATTTTATTCAGTACTGAGTCAGCAACAGGCTGTTGGTGGATCACTCCCCCCCCCCCCATCTCCTCTCATTCTCTCCTCTCCTGTCCTCCTCCTATCCTCTTCGCTCCTCCTATCCTTTCCTCCTCTTCTCCTTTTCTCTCCTTCCCTCTCATCCTATCCTCTCCTCTTCTCTCCCCTTGTCCTCTTCTCTCATCCTCCTCTCCTTTTCTCTCCTCCTCTCGGTCCCTTCCTCCTCCTCCTCTCCTCTCCTTCTATCCCCAGGGTTTGAGGAGAACCTGGATGTGCAGGGGGAGTTAATAGTACAGGACAGCTTCCAGGTGTGGGATCCTAAGTCTCTGATCAGGAAGGGGCGGGACCGTCGTCTCTTCCTGTTTGAGATGTGTCTGATCTTCAGTAAGGAGATCAGAGACTCTGCTGGCCGGACCAAGTACCAGTTCAAACAGAAACTACAGGTTCATATACTAATGGACACAAATATACACATGTACACAGACATACACAAACACAAAAGTCAAACAAAGTTCCTTAACAAAGTCGTCTGACACTGTTATGTGCTTGTTTTTTTTTCCTTTCCTGACTACACTTGATCTGTCTGTCTGCTTACGCCCTGTCTGTCTGCTTATCCCCTGCCTGTCTGTTTGTGTATCTGTCCAGACCTCAGAGCTGGGTGTGACTGAGCACATTGAGGGAGACCCCCTCAAACTGGCTCTCTGGGCCGGACGGACCCCCTCCTCCGACAATAAAATCGTCCTTAAGGTATGTAACCACATCATAATCTGATTAGGTATTCTTAGTATAATATTCTGAATGTATTTATATATATTTATGTAATTATATTTAAGTTCTGTGTCACCAGATTAATTAAGGTGTACCCTGATAATACTGTTCTGTGTGTGTAGATAAGTTAAGGTGTACCCTGACGATACTGTACTGTGTGTGTAGATGATAAATTAATGTCGACCCTGACGATAATGTACTGTGTGTGTAGATAAGTTAAAGTGTACCCTGACGATACTGTACTGTGTGTGTAGATGATAAGTTAATGTCTACCCTGATGATACTGTACTGTATGTGTAGATAAGTTAAGGTGTACCCTAACGATACTGTACTGTGTGTGTAGATGATATGTTAAGGTGTATCCTGACGATACTGTACTGTGTGTGTAGATAAGTTAAGGTGTACCCTGACGATACTGTACTGTGTGTGCAGATGATAAGTTAATGTCTACCCTGATGATTAGGGATGGGAATCGAGAACCGGTTCTTGTTCAGAACCGGTGCCGAGTCAACCGATTCCTTGGAATCATTAGCAAGCCTGCTTAACGATTCCGCTTATCGGTTCCGGTCGCGGCAAATGCGTCATTACGTCACACACACGCTGCTTTTGTTTTGGTTCAGAACGCAGCAAACACGGCGCCACCGAGGAAGAAGCGCATTGTGAGTTCACACCAAACGCGACGGGGCGACAAGATCCCATACAAAGTGAACGTAGAGACGTGTATCGGGCGAATTTTTCGCGAGAGAAAACCGCCGACGAGTTTTTGTCGTGATGACAGCCAATCAGCGTTCAACAGCGTGACATGTGTAACGTAACAGCCAATCAGCGTTCAACCGTCAAACTCAGTGCAGTGCAGTCCGGGGTGAACTGCAGCATGGAGGAGAAAGTGATGTTGCAGTTTGCGACTCCCGGAGCTCTATATATAATAGTATATAATATAATATAATTGTATATATAATATCACGGCCAACAGCTCTGTGCGCCTCCGGATGGCCGTAGCGTGGGGAGCTCTCATAGGGAATGGGCTTCACGGGGTTTGTTTACCGGCGTTGCTATGGTTTCCGGTCTTGTGTGTTCCAACGGTTTAATAGGTAGGCCCATCTAATAAATCTCTGTCTAATCAATACTTCATTTTGTTTATGTCAGTTGAATTTTATTACAAGTTGAATGCAAATGATCACTGTTAGCATTCCAAAAGGTACAAGCTCTTACTTGACTCTTTTCAGTCTGTGTTTTTAGTTTTATGGCACATAATGATGGCATTTGGGCTTAAAAAGCCAAACGTATATTTTTTTGTCTAGACCAATTGATTTGAAAATATACAATTTCCTAATACTTGACGCTCTTCTGATCAGATATTCAAGAGATTTAATACAAACAAACACATTTGTACTTATTTTTTCACCCAATGAAAATCGATAAGAGAATCGATAAGGAATCGGATCGATAAGCAGAATCGGAATCGTGAAATTCTTATCAATTCCCATCCCTACTGATGATACTGTACTATGTGTGTAGATAAGTTAAGGTGAAACCTGATGATACTGTACTGTGTAGATGATAAGTTAAGGTGTACCCGGACGATACTGTACTGTGTGTGTAGATGATATGTTAAGGTGTACCCTGACGATACTGTACTGTGTGTGTAGATGATATGTTAAGGTGTACCCTGACGATACTGTACTGTGTGTGTAGATAAGTTAAGGTGTACCCTAACGATACTGTACTGTGTGCAGATGATAAGTTAATGTCTACCCTGACGATACTGTTCTGTGTGTGTAGATAAGTTAAGGTGAAACCTGACGATACTGTACTCAGCGTGTAGATGATAAGTTAAGGTGTACAATGACGATACTGTGTGCAGGCCAGCAGTGTGGAGGTGAAGCAGGAGTGGATAAAGAGTGTGAGAGAGGTGATCCAGGACCGCATGACCCACCTGAAGGGGGCACTGAAGGAGCCGCTCCACCTGCCAAAGGCCCCCGCCCTCAGCAAGCCTCGGAGGAGGTCTGTACACACTATAAACACACCCTTGTGTCTTTGACTTGGCCCACCACGCATATGTCTATGCGGTGGTGGTGGGCTGTGTCTATGTAATGGTGGTGGTGGGCTTTGTCTATGTGGTGGTGGGGGGCTGTATCTATGTTGTGGTGGTGGTGTGTTGTGTGTCTATGTGGTGGTGGTGGGCTGTGTCGATGTGTTGTTGGGCTGTGTCTATGTGGGGGTAGGGGGCCGTGTCTATGTGGGGGTAGGGGGCCGTGTCTATGTGGTGGTGGTGGGCTGTGCCTATGTGGTGGTGGGGGGGCTGTGCCTATGTGGTGGTGGGGGAGCTGTGCTTAAGTGTTGGTGGGATGTGTCTATGTGGTGGTGGGGGGCTGTGTCTATGTCATGGTGGTGTGCTGTGTCTATGAGGTGGTGGTAGGCTGTGTCTATGTGTTGGTGGGCTGTGTCTATGTGGTGGTAGGGGGGTGTGTGTATGTGGTGGTGGTGGGCTTTGTCTATGTTGTGGTGGTGGGGGGCTGTGTCTATACCGTGGTGGGCTGTGTCTATGTGGTGGTGGTGGTGGTGAGGGGCTGTGTCTATGAGGTGGTGGTGGGCTGTGTCTACGTTTTTCCAAAAAAAGAATTATTATTGTGAAAAATCACTGATTAAAGGGCTGCAACTAACGATTATTTTAATAATCGATTAATCTGTAGATAATTTTTTCGATTAATCAATTAATCGGATAAAAAAAAGAAACATTTGTAATTGCCGCATTTACTTCAAATTCACAGTGCAGGCTGAAGTGTAAAAACACCAGGTTATTGCTCCAACTTCCCGGAACTATTAAAAGTAATATTAAATTATAAAAAAATAAAAAAACATAAATGGGATAGCACAAAAAAAAAATACAATGTATGATATACATTTATAAATATTCAGTATATAAGGGATGTCCATGGTTAACCGGTTAACCGATAAGATCTTTAACCGGTAAATACTAACGGTTAAAAAGAGATTAAGTCATCTTAATTTCTCTCAGATGACAGATCGTTTGTCAGATTTTTTTTGTGTTGCATTTGAACACATCAATCATATTACTGAGCCGACCTAAACACATCACATTTGACACTGTTTGCGACTTTTTTTTTAAGCTAACTAGCTCTATATCCTGCCGATTTTAACATGGATTTAAAAACTGGATTACTATTTTTAACTGACGGGACTTTCTACACCATCCATCTCGCCTAAAGCTCGATTGCCTAGCCTGTGTTAATTTGCTCTCCAGTGGGCTGCTTGGGTTTCCAAGGCTCGCCGTCACTGTTATTGTCGGAGTGTCGCGTCGCTCGGGTGCTCTCGCCTGTAGCTCGCCGTCACTGTTATTGTCGGGCTGTCGCGTCGTTGCTTGGGTGCTCTCGCCTAAAACTCGATTGCCTAGCCTGTGTTAATTTTCTCTCCAGTGGGCTGCTTGGGTTTCCAAGGCTCGCCGTCACTGTTATTGTCGGAGTGTCGCGTCGCTCTGGTGCTCTCGCCTGTAGCTCGCCGTCACTGTTATTGTCGGGCTGTCGCGTCGTTGCTTGGGTGCTCTCGCCTAAAACTCGATTGCCTAGCCTGTGTTAATTTTCTCTCCAGTGGGCTGCTTGGGTTTCCAAGGCTTGCCGTCACTGTTATTGTCGGGGTGTCGCGTCGCTCGTGTGCTCTCGCCTGTAGCTTGCCGTCACTGTTATTGTCGGGGTGTCGCGTCATTGCTCGGGTGCTCTGCCTAAAGCTCGATTGCCTAGCCTACTGATTAATTTGCTTGCAATTAATTTGCCGACATGCTAAGTGCCCATAGTTGTGTCGCCTGCATGGACTCCCTGCAGGCGGAGGATGGCCATTACCAGTGCCCTGCGTGTCTCGGGGTTGAACACCTCAGGGAAGCAGTGTCAGATAACCCGTGCATGAACTGTAGTTTCATGCCTCATGCACTGAGGCTAGGTTGGCTGAGGTGGAGGGCAGACCAGGGTTGCCCCCTTCGGGTCTGGGTCAGATTAAAGCCCTCCTACAGAACCTCCAACCAGCTCAGGGTGTACCGGACGCGGCCCCTGTGACTGCGCAACCCACTTATACAGAGGATGACATGCTGTCTACAGCTGCGTCCTGTAGCCTCTTTGCAGAGGAGGAAGAGCAAGCGTCCCTTGCCTCTCAGGCGTTCTCTCAAGGGTCTCTGGGCTGCTCGGCTAGAGGGTCAGTGTCCGGCCGCGACACTGTTAGACCAGCCGTGCGAATGGCCCTGGCAAGGCTGGGGTTGGATGAAGCTCCTGTTTCATCTGCACCTGTGAACGCCTTTTTTCCACAGGCCGCACAACCTTCCGTTTTCTCTTTGCCCCCCTCTGAGCCGTACATCGCAGAGCTTCATAGATGCTGGCCAGATTCAAGGGCTCTCTCTCAGCACACTAGTGATAGCAGAGGTCTGGCAACTATGGCCAATGCTGATTCTTATGGCTTGGACCGGTTAGCTCCGATTGAGCCTGCTATAGCGTCCCTGGTTGTCTCCCCGGACGAGGATCTGAGAACCGATGCGCGCTGCCCTCGCCCCCAGTGCCGGATTACAGATGACCTCCTTACCAGGAGTTACAACATTGCTGCCCGTGTGGGACGTCTTGGGAATTCGCTTTCTCACATCGTTCTGGCGCTGTCTCAGACTATACGGGGGTCAGGTGCTGATCCTTCAGCACAGACCCTCAGTGATGCTTCACTGCAAACTTTTGCGTACATGACTAGGGAGCTAGGCAGGTTAATGTCAACTGTTACGTTGGCGCGCCGCCAGGTTTGGCTGGCGCAGTCACCCCTGTCGGAGGTGTGTCGACGGACCCTCCGTTCTCTTCCAGTGGTCCCAGGCCAGACGTTTGGGCCAACTGCTCTTCAGGCCCTGGAGCGAAGTGTACAGGTTGGCCAGGCTAGCCAGCAGTTTGCTAGCTTACGGCGTGCACCTCTGCTTCAATCTAGGCCGGTGGCCTCTGCGGTACCCCGTGCCAATAGCTCTCAACCACGTTCAGGTGGACAATCGAGGGGCCAGCACTTCTCAGCACGGGCTGACCAGCGCCGTAGCTCTGCGCCACGGGTGGCATTTCAGGCGCCAAGAGGTTCGGCGCCCAGCCGCCGCCCCCCCCAGGTAGGTACTAAAGTCCAAGGGCCAGTCTTCGGACGCTTTTCTCAGCAGCACCTGAGCTACTGGCAAGAGCAGACCACAGACCCTTGGATAGTGTCCACGCTATCCAACGGGTACACACTCCAATTCCGACGCCGGCCCCCAACTTTCAGCGGGATCAAGGTTACCGTGGTCACCAATCCCGACAGATCCCTGGTCCTGAGACAGGAAGTAGCCACCCTCCTTGGGAGGGGTGCTATTGAAGTAGTAGAACCACAAGAACAGCTCGATGGGTTCTACTCAACCTACTTTCTCGTACCGAAGAAGGATGGCGGGTTTCGCCCATTCTGGACTTGAGAGGGCTGAATCAGTTCCTCAAGGTTCTTCCATTCCACATGCTGCATGTTGCGGACGTCCTCCAGGCTATCGCTCAGGGGGACTGGTTCGTATCAATAGACCTGAAAGACGCTTACTTTCACGTCCCTATTACCCAACGTCACAGGCGGTTCCTCCGCTTTGCTTTTCTGGGCAAGGTGTACCAGTTCAGGGTTCTTCCGTTCGGGATGTCTCTGGCCCCGCGTATATTTACACGGTGTGTAGCAGCAGCCCTGTCACCATTACAGGCCACAGGTATGGCGATACTGCCATACCTGGACGACTGGTTGGTCATTTCCCCAACTCGGGAGCAGGCGGTCAGGGACACAGCCATGCTCCTCAGCCATGTGGACCGGCTTGGCCTCATGGTCAACTTTACCAAGAGCAACCTTACACCGTGTCGGGTTGTGAGCTATCTGGGGCTGGTGCTCGACTCGGTGGCCATGGCAGCCTGCCTCTCTCCAAAGCGCGTAGCTACCATTTTGCAGCTGCTACAGCGCTTCAGGCGGGGGAAGTTGCTGGAATACAGCCTCTTCCTTCGACTGATAGGTATGCTGACCTCAGCATCCATGGTGGTCCCACTAGGCCTTCTGGAATTGCGTCCCCTTCAGATCTGGGTGATTGGTCTCCACTTGGACCCCAAGTGGCAGAGACACAAGATGGTCAGGGTGTCTGGGCGGTGCCTTCGGGCCCTCAGACCCTGGAGAGAAAGGGCATACCTGATTGCGGGGTCGCCCTTAGGGAGGAAAGCTTCCCGGCGGGAGGTTGTGGAGACGGACGCCTCCCTTTCCGGCTGGGGTGCAGTATGGCAGTGCAGGACTATCAGAGGCCAGTGGGATGCCCAGCAGAGACTGGAGCATATAAATGTGCTGGAACTCCTTGCGGTGTTCTTAGCTCTCAGGCACTTCCTTCCAGTTCTGAGGGACCGACATGTTCTTGTCCGGACAGACAACACCTCCACAGTCTACCACGTCAACCATCAGGGGGGCACCAGATCGAGGCAGAGCCTGCGGGTCACGCAAAGGCTCCTTCCGTGGGCGTCCCCCCATTTTCTAAGGAGGGCTGTCCATGTTCCTGGTGTTCCGGAACACAGCGGCAGACCTTCTCTCTCGCCAAGGGCCACCCCCCGGAGAGTGGAGACTCCATCCGGAGGTGGTGGGGATGATTTGGGACAGGTATGGCAGGGCAGTGGCGGATCTCTTTGCTTCCGAAGAGACCACCCACTGTCCCCTTTGGTTCTCCTTGACGGAGAGGACCAGTCCCCTAGGGCAGGACGCTCTGGCTCATGCTTGGCCAGACAGCCTGCTTTATGCATTTCCCCCAATTCCCCTTTTACTGGAGTCCAGCGTGGCTGTCACAGCCTACTTCTGGTGGCTCCACATTGGCCAGGAAGGCCATGGTTCCCACCATTATTGAAACTCCTCAACGGAGAGCCTTGGTGCCTCCCAGAGAGACAGGACCTTCTGTCTCAGGTAGGCGGACGCATATGGCACAGGAATCCGGGCCGCCTGCGGCTGTGCGTGTGGCCCCTGAGAGACAGGACCCGCTGCTGACGTCTTGCGACCAGTCAGTGGTCCGTACCATTTTTAGTTGAAGGGCACCCTCCACTAGGTTGCTCTATGCAAACAGGTGGAAGTTGTTTTCCCAGTAGTGCGTGGCGCGGGGCGAAGTCCCGGAGACTTGCTCAGTGGTAGTGATACTACACTTTCTGCAGTCTGTGTTGGACAACAGAAGAGCTGCGTCTACCCTGCGCGTTTATATGGCCGCGATCTCGGCCACACACGCAAGGGTGGATAACCAGACGGTAGGGTCCCACTACCTAATCAGGCAGTTTCTGAAGTGGGCCCAGAGGCTTCAACCGCCGCGATCCCTGAGGGCACTATCATGGGACCTGCAAGTAGCTCTGAGGTCCTTATGTCTACCCCCATTTGAGCCACTAAGTCAGGCAGACCTGACGCGGCTGTCCATGAAGACGGCATTTCTCCTTGCCATTGCGACTGCAAAATGGGTCGGTGAACTCCATACCTTGTCAGTGTTTGCGCTGGCACGCAGATGGGTCAGGAGTGGTGCTCTGGCCGAACCCATCCTTCCTACCCAAACGATTGTCTCCCCATCATGTAAACCAATCAATCGAGTTGGCTGCTTTCAATCCCCCAGGCTCTCCAGGGGGTGCAGAAAGAGTGTCAGACCTGTTGTGCCCGGTGCGGGCGCTTAGGGCATATGTTGAAGCGACAACCAGCTTGCGTAAGACAGATAACTTCTTTGTCTGTTACGGGGGCTGCAGGAAGGGGGCTGCCCTGTCGAAACAGAGACTCTCCCACTGGGTTGTGGATGCGGTCTTGAATGCCTATAGGGCACAGGGGCTCCCTGTGCCCTTGGCCGTTAAGTGCCACTCTACCAGGAGTATGGCTACATCATGGGCTGCCTTGAAGGGGGTTCCACTTCAGGACATTTGCTCCATGGTCCTCATCATGTACGTTTGCCCGATACTACAGGGTTAATGTCGCTGCTCCTCATCCTGTGGCGACGGCTGTCTTGTCGATGGCTTCGAGCCCTTGATTGAAGTGAGCACTCTTCGTGACCTTTTTGGTATTAGTCATCCAGTGCTAAAGCACCGCCTCTGGCGGTCAGTAGGAATTAAATAGAATGATAGTTGCGTATGCAACTACGGTTCTATGAATTCCGGATGACCGCCAGAGTTCTCTGTCACTCAGACTTCTCAGATTCCGCGAGAAGATCCAGTTGGAACAGAACCTCGGGTGACTCCGGAATATATAGACTTTCTCGGGTCACCCAGGTGTCACAGGTGACTTTTTTGGTATAATTACTCGACCTGCGCATGCGCGAGATGGAACATCAAGTGCTAAAGCACCGCCTCTGGCGGTCATCCGGAATTCATAGAACCGTAGTTACATACGTAACTATCGTATTAATCGCGCGACACAACGAATCGATGACCAAATTCGTTGCCAAGGCTTTTAGTAATCGATTTTTATCGATTTTATCGATTCGTTGTTGCAGCCCTAACTGATTGTGTGATACATTTTAATAGATTGCAAGCCCTAATATATACATATTTATATATAATTGTGTTAGTATTTTATGTCCAAGAGGGGAAATATATATGTGTGTGTGTGTGTGTGTCTGTGTGTGTGTGCGTGTGTGTGTGTGTGTGTGTGTGTGTGTGTGTGTGTGTGCCTGCTTGCGTTTGTGTGTGCAGGGAGGTGCTGGAGGACGGGGACAGCCAGGGAGAGGGCAGCAGCCAGCCGGACTCTGTCTCCATCGCCTCCCAGAACACCGTAGACAGCGACAAGGTGAGAACTCTACCTGGTGATCACCCAGTATGCAGCGGCTGACAGAAGGACGTAGCCACTAGGCAGCTATGGTGCCTCCTTTGGTCACACACACGAGGGCGGAGCTCCCACAAACAAGGACGGAGCTCACACACACACGAGGGCGGAGCCATCGCAGTCTACCAAGCAGCGAGCAGCGCCAAAAGGCGAGCAGTGTGCCACACTCATGGACTAGGATTTAAAGATCGATCCATGTTGGTCAAACATCAAACACAGCATTTTCAAACAAGGGTATCGAATCCCAAATGAATATGATTATGCGGTTTACCAGTTATATGTAGACCTGCATGATTTTATGCAAATGTACATAACTAAATGTCAGAGGTAGTAGCAAAGATATGTCTTTTTTAACTTTCACGTTTCTTGTAGCTCTAACTGAGTAATCACAATTGCGTTTCTAGTAGTGTTGTCAGTCACTCACGATACTGGATTTTCCCACTTCAACACTATACCTGGAAAAATATCGATATTCTATACCATTTTCGATATCAGGGGAAAAGTTTTTTCAGGAAAGAACATACCCAAAGTAAATAGAGTATATCTCCACAACTGCAAGGGCGATAATGTCATCTTTGTGCCAAAAGAAAGATTGTTGTGAAAGTGAAATATTCAATGGGGGTAATACTTGGTTTAAGTGAATAAAGCCATGGAACACAGCTTAAAGGCCCACTATGCAACTTCGGGCATTCCTTGGCTGTTTTCTTGATTTTGGCACGCACATTTCTCTACACAGCGCCCCCTACAGCTTCGTAGTAGATATTTCACAACACTGTCGTAACAACTCGTTGACGACCCTTCCCCATGCACTTCTACGCGAGCCATGTGCATTTGTTTTCAAAGAAGCCGGCGAATGCGTGGAGCCATGTCCGAAGTAGATGTTCATAAAGTGTAGGCAAGGTTATACATTTTTAAAATGGTGTATTTGTATTGCAATAAACATAAATCCATCCTTTTTTATAGTTGACGGGGAGAATTTATATCCTAGATTATAATTGTTATATCTTAGGTTGAACAGAACAATCAGTGTAAGAGGTTTGGCCAACATAATAATCTAAATAAACAAGAACCTGGATTCGGGGATTCAGTCTGTATCTGGGGGACGAGACGGACGAACAGCAAAACACCCATGGAAACAAAGGTGTTTATATGGTTGCAACCAAGCAAGCTAGAAACATACAGGGCTCACAACAAAACGGTCGAGAAAACAATTTTTACAGGGCTCACAACAAAATGGTTGAGAAAACACATTTGTACAGAGACTATCAACATCAAGAATACCACGAAGACAAAGTTCACCCAAGGGTACTTTCAATTTCAAAAGCAACACGGCCGAGTCGGCGTCTGATTTGCAGTCTTCTTTTTCTTTCAGTTCACGCTATTCCTGAAAAGCTTGCCCAAAGTTTACTCGTGTCTGGCCTCTCTGTCGGTCAGTCTCCCTTTTCTCTTCTTCTGTTCCTCCGACATTGGGTTTCTCTGTCTCTTTTTAGTCGGCTGATCTATGATGAATATAACAATCCCTTAGTTGTTTGTCCTTTATTATGTCCATGGTTTATATCGAGCCGGTTCCGTGTTTCGGGGTCTGTGCCGTAAAGCACCAACGCCCGGAGTTCAGAACTTTCAACGCGTGACGCTTAGCGACGATAGCCAATCAGCGTGGAGCTTGACCCGACGTCACTGACAGAGAGTAGTGACCCTTGCACAGAAGGATACGGCCGACATCTTTCTTTATTCTGGGTGGAAATAGTAACATAGTTACGCCATTAAATGCGTTTATGGAAACATTTTTAGCGAGAAATGTGCATTTTACTTTCATAATGTTCGCTCGGTAAATGTGAAGGATGTTTGGTTCGATAGTTATGACGAAGAGTGAACGCTCCGTTCACTTGCATGGACAGCGTCTCTGGTTGCTAAGCAACCTCAACGTCTTGGCGGACTATTTCTCTGCTGATCAACACTACGAATGCTGGAAACACACCAGACACACCATGTGAAGTTATTTAACCCGATTATCGTTATTTATGAGTCTTTAGCCCAAGTGAAGGAGTTCAAGTACCTCGGGGTCTTGTTCGCGAGTGAGGGTACTATGGAGCGTGAGATTGGCCGGAGAATCGGAGCAGCGGGGGCGGTATTGCGTTCGCTTTACCGCACCGTTGTTACGAGACTCTGTCCATGCAAGTGAACGGAGCGTTCACTCTTCCTCCATTGGGAGGTGTTTCAGGCACGTCCAGTGGGGAGGAGACCTCGGGGAAGACCCTGGACTAGGTGGAGACCTCGGGGAAGACCCTGGACTAGGTGGATAGATTATATCTCAACACTGGCCTAGGAATGCCTCGGGATCCCCCCGTCAGAGCTGGTCAATGTGGCCCGGGAAAGGGAAGTCTGGAGCCCCCTGCTTGAGCTGCTCCCCCCGCGACCCGACCCCGGATAAACAGATGACGATGAGATGAGATCGTTATTTATATCCGAGATTATTTAATCTAACCCGATCTAAACTCTATCATGCACCCAAACACGGCGGCGTTTGGGTTTCCTACCTCGGACTCTAGCGCAGCCACATGCGCGTTGGGCGCGTTGAACCATTTTTGTGACACACAATGATCAAGCGTCAGGTTAGGCGCGTTAGCGTTATCCAACGCGAGTAACGCGGTTGGTGTGGCCGTACCATTAGTCGATTGATCCATGATGAATGCAACAATTGCCTCGCAACTGGCTGTTTATATCTAGCCGGTGCCATGTTTGGGTGTGTGTCTGTGCTGTAAAGCATTTTCGAAACTACAATCTGACTACATTTTCGAGGATACTTCCGTTGCGTCACATCCGGATTGTGTCGGTCCGAACAGAGCAAGTTGCATATGCGCTTTTTCACTGGAGAGGCGACATGGGTAAATGACACACCCACCAATCGACCCAGAAATGGATGCAGAACCATCAGCATAACTCTCAACCTGCATACTTAATGTAATTTTGGCTAAAAAAGTTGCATAGTGGGCCTTTAAGTGGAAGATAACATTTCCACCTGAAATAATTATCAGTTGGTCGTTATCAGTTGGGAGCGCTGTCTTACTATGAGACACAAATAAAGTTAGATATCTTACAATTTTGACACTTGACACCTCTATTTAAAGTTCAGGGCAAATATAATCGAATGCACCAAGCCAAACACTCGCTAATACACATATGGCCACTAGATTGCGCTGAAGAATATGTTTTCCGATTGAAGGCAATTTACCTATTTCCTAAGAAACCTTCTCTTATTCATTGATTGAAAACACCATGTTTAGTTGCAAAATTTGGCCCAGACACTGGATTATCTGTTTATGGTGGTTTTATTCGATCAGAATCAACTTTGTGGACAAAAATCACAAAGGTAAAACTTCATTTTTGGTTGTTAAAAGAAATGGGGACGTTTCTTCTTAAGTTGTTATTTGCGAGTTTTAGTCACAGAATGATATGGTTTGGACTGTTGGAATAAGTGGAGGCTCAGCTTTCATGTAATATATAGTTTGTGAGGGTCCAATTTCGTGAAAAAAATCGCTATTGCTGTGCATGTGCACAGAACACAAAACCGTGTTCTTGCATATGACTTTCCTTGGTAATTTGCCTCAATCCAAAGTACTTCGAAACCGCTCTCCTCCATCACTACTCCATTTTCCTTCTACCTAAACCGTTCGCGGAGGCGCTGCACTTGAGATGCTAGCTGTGTTGGCTAACCTTCAGCTAACACCTTCGAATCACTGCCAGAGACCGAACTGCGAGTGAGTGACAGAGGGGGCGGGGCTATATTCGCGCTGAAGCGATGCGTGTCTGTTAACTCGCTTTCCGAAAGAAGAGAAGACAGCGCGCTGATCAATTGCAAATACTTATATTTTGTGTGATTATGCGGAACAAAAGGTTGTTCTGCACTTTATAAAAACACTTGAATAAATAGCCTTTATATTAACATCCACCCAAAATCCACTTGCCCGTTCGGGCAACCAGAAATCAATCTCAACTTGCCCAAATATTACTTTTAGTTGCCCCGGGCAAGCAGGCAACCGTTAATGTCGAGGCCTGCAAGCCATGTATTTCTTTCTGATTAGTGACAACTATTCTACTGGGTTTTGAATAAATTCTGTTTAAATTAAAAGGTGTTATGTAACCCTGGGTTACATCCTCCCCTCCTGAACTTATGCACGTCTCGTTGCATCTAAATATGTGACTGGTCACTGTAGGTGGGATTCTCGGGGCAAGCTCAAATGGGGACTGATAGTAGAATTTGGGCCATCTAATGAGGTGGTGAAGGCTACAATAAGGCTCTGTAACAATGTCTGGATGACTAAAGTCAGAGGGTTCCCTAGTTCATGATAGTGTAGTCTGTCTGGCTGTGCAGGGTTCGACCTGAGGGAACGTCCGGCATTGCCATCTTCATCTGGCTGATAATCTTTCCTTTCAATGTCGCCTGGAGGGTTTCCACTGTCACACTCAGTCACATGTATGTGATCAGGCAGAATTTCTTTTACTTTGTTTGAAGCAAATTCTGGAAGTTTGGGAGACTTTTGAATCACAGCTGTCTGTTCTGACACTCCCTCAGAAACTTCAGGTGAACTTTCACTCTCAGGATTGGCTTCAGGTGAGTACTCTGTTTCAGGTTCAACTTCACTTAGGTTTTCTCTTTCATGCTCCACTTCAGTTAAGTGGTCTCGTGCAGGTTCAACTGGAACAGGGGGCAGCTCGACCGGTACAACTACATTGTGCTGTGTCTCATTGGTTGATTGCCTCTCTGCCAACTGCACAGGTCCTGTGTTTGACAGGATCCTGGTTTCAAACTCCACTCTTGTTCTGGTAGTGTCGTGATGCACTACATCTTCCTCTGAATCCGAGAGATATCTTGTATCCACAGGTTCTTCAGCATTTTCGATGTCAAGGCTTCTCCGTGTTCGAGGCCTGCGGACTGCTTTTGGTGTAACTGGTTCATCAGGCATGGACACAGGTAGGAAACCACAGGGTAACAACAAGTCACGGTGCAAGGTCCGGAGAGGCCCATCTTTGTTCTCTGGTCGGACTGTGTACACAGGGAGGTCACCAGCTTGTTTGACCACTACATGCACGTCAGACTCCCATCTGTCGGCTAACTTGTGTTTCCCTCTTATCCTTACGTTTCGCACCAGAACGCGGTCGCCAGTTTCAAGCGTTGAATCGACGATTATTTTGTCAAATCTCCGTTTGTTACGGTCTGCTGTCTTTAAGGCGTTCTTGGTGGCAACTTTGTAGCTTTCCTCCAACCGACTTCTTAGATCGTGCACGTATTGGGAATGTGACTTGGGTGGCTTGATGGCAGGTAGCCCAAAAGCTAGGTCGACTGGTAGACGAGGTTGTCTCCCGAACATGAGTTCATATGCGGCGAATCCAGTCACATCGTTCTTTGTGCAATTGTATGCATGTACAGTCGGCTTTACAAAATCATTCCAGTGTCACTTGTTCTTGTTTTCCAGCGTACCTAACATCTGGAGGAGTGTCCTATTGAAACGCTCCACTGGGTTTCCTCTTGGATGGTATGGCGTTGTCCTTGTCTTATGAATACCTGCGAGGCGGCACAGTTCTTTGATCGTGTGTGACTCAAAATCTTGCCCTTGATCGCTGTGGAGTCTTTCAGGGAAACCATAGTGAACCAGGAAGTTATCCAATATGCACTTGGCTACTGTTTGAGCTTTTTGATTTGGAGTAGGGACTGCAATGGCGTACTTGATGAAATGGTCTGTGATCACAAGAATGTCTTTGGTGTTGCTTTGGTCTGGTTCCAAGGAAAGGAAATCCATGCAGACCAGTTCCAAGGGTCTACTGGTTCTGATGTTCACTAGGGGGGGCTGCTTTTTCTTGGGGTGTTTTCCTGCGAACACAGCGTTCACACGTCTTTATCTTTTCCTCCACATCCATGGACATTCTTGGCCAATAGAACCTGGATCTTACGAGGTCGATGGTTCGCTCTATACCTAAATGGCCTGAGTCATCGTGTAGACTTTTTAACACTGTAGCCCTTAGATCTTTAGGGAGTGCCAGTTGATATATTATGTCCCCTTGGTCTTGTCTTCTCCTGTATAGTACTCCATTTCTCATCTCCAACCGGTTCCATTCTCGTAACCAGAGACCAATGTCAGGAAGTTGCCTTCTTAGGTTAGGAGAAGGCTTCTCTTTGGACTGCAGGTGCTCTATGACTGCCCTAAGGTCTGGGTCTGTCCATTGCTGCTCCATCAAGTCATCTTCAGACATGTGAGGGATTAGAGGGAGGCCGTGGTCATTCTTCGTGAGGAAACCATTTGGTAGAGCATCAGAGTGGAGAGCAAGGGATTCAACTAAGGTTACAGATTGGAGTTAGAATCGGGGGTCTACATTGGGGTTGTGGAAATGATGTCTTTCACAGATGGCACTCACCGCTTTTGGAAGAACAACCTCTGTATGTTCTGGATCTGTCAGATGGTGAAGTGTAAACTGCTTGATTCTCTCCCTTTCTTTCTGTGACATTAGGTCATCTGTGAGCTCGCCATGAGGGCGACGAGAAAGTCCATCTGCATCTTGGTTCTGTTTGCCTGCTCTGTACTGGAGCTTAAACAAGTAGGTTGACAGACTTGACAGCCACCTGTAGCTTGTGGCGTCCAGTTTGGCCGATGTCAAGATGTAAGTAAGTACTGTCTGTTATAACTGTGAACTCTGTCCCATACAGATAGTATGTACGCTGAATTTTGCAGTGACAGCCCATTTAAGGGCTAGGAATTCAAGCTTGTGAGCAGGATATTTGGCTTCGCTCTTGGTGAGCCCTCTACTTGCAAAGCCTATGGCTCTTTTCCTCCCATCTTGCTCTTGGTACAATGCAGCGCCCAGACCAGTGGTACTGGCGTCTGTATGCAATATGTAGGGGGTTTTGGAGTCTGCGAAACCTAAGACGGGAGCAGAGGTGAGCTTTTCAGTCAGGGTCTCAAATGCTTGTTGACAGGACACTGTCCATCTTTCACCGAAAGACTCTTTTGGATGGAAGTACGGACCGCTCTTCTCCTTTACTTTGCTGCTGCTGCTGCTTTTCCGGAGAGGGGGGTACCCTGAGGTGAGATCATTTAGAGGTTTAGTGATCTTTGAGTAGTCTTGAATAAACAGAGAATCCAAGAGAGGATCTTAACTCATTGAGGTTCTTGGGCCTTGGCCAGGTTTTTAAGGCTTCAATCTTCCCTGGATCTGTCTCAACTCCATTTTGTGACACAATGTGGCCCAGATATTTGACGGACGTTTGGAAGAACTTGCATTTTTCTGGAGACAGTTTCAGTCCATACTCTTTCAGACGTTCAAGGACTTGTCGCAGCCGGATTTCATGCTCCTCTAGAGTGTTCGAGAAGACTATGACGTCGTCAATGAAGACCAACACTTCCTTCCTGTTGAGATCACCCATGCACCTCTCCATTAGTCTTTGGAATGAGCTGGGCGCATTGTTATCCCTTGTGGCATTCGGTTGAACTCCCAGAACCCGAGAGGGCACACAAATGCCGTTTTCTGCTTGTCAGCCTCTTCCATCTCGATCTGGTAATAGCCCGACTTCAGGTCAAGGACTGAGAACCACTTTGAGCCAGTCATTACTGAGAAAACTTCTTCCAGATTGGGCAATGCGTATGCGTCTTTTATTGTCTGGGAGTTGAGCTTCCTGAAGTCAATGCACAGGCATACTGAGTTGTTCTTCTTTCGAACTACCACTATGGGTGATGCAAAAGGGGATTCTGATTCGCGGATGATGCCGGCTGTTAGCAATTCTTGAAGGTGCTTTCGCACTGCATCCACATCCTGCGGGTGAATTGGTCTGGCTCTATGTTTGAAAGGAGTCTCATCACTTAATTTGATGTGATGCTTCACTTTATCTGTATAACCAAAATCAAGATCATTTTGAGCAAAGACTTCAGGCATGGAGTTCAACAGCGATGTAACTTTGTCTTTCCATTCAGGTGATACAGGAAAGTCACCAAAATCAAACTCCATCTTGGAGTGAGCAGATTCTGATTTGCTTTGATAGGAATTACATGGGCTCGTGTTTTGCTCTTTTGCTATTATTTGTTGGATAGCATGGACCTCAGCTAGCACAGTCTTTGGAGGAATCACTATGTCATTCTTTGTCTGGTTCTTTATCAGGACTGGTAGGTGAAAGGATCGTTTAGCAGGTAGGGTGTGTAAGCAGCTAGCCACCAGCAAGCTATTGGGCAGCGAGGACTGTGTTGGTGGTTCCACGGTGACCAATTTTTCTGTGTGAGCTCTGTTCACATGGATTAGCCCATCTAGGACCACTGTGCAGCCTGCTGGAACGATTTCAGGTGTGTTTCCCATTACTTTCTGTGTGAGCTCTGTTCACATGGATTAGCCCATCTAGGACCACTGTGCAGCCTGCTGGAACGATTTCAGGTGTGTTTCCCATTACTTTCACCCATCCAATGGCATCAGTACTTGCTTGCTTCTGTCTCACTTCAAGAATCTTTATAACAGCTTTGTAACCATCAAGTGCTGACTGAGGGCGGCCAATGTTCTTCTCAGTATAGCTTGAGTAGAGGACATCTAGTGAGTTGGTGCCAATGAGGATCTGGGGCATGTTAGTCATATCTGGAACCACTAGCGCTAATGTTGGCATTTCAGTTTCAGTTCCTAGAAACTCTTTGGGGAAGGTCAGACTCAGCTCTACATATCCAAGGTAAGGCACAGCTTGTCCATTTGCTCCTTCAACTTCCAGCAGGTCATTCAGCGGTTTCATTCGATAGTTTGATAATTGCTTCTTGTAGAATGACAGGGGGATTGTGGTGACTTGAGATCCGGTGTCTAACAGACGCTTTTCTCTCCTGACTCTGTTTGCCCTTCAACAGCGACCTTCAGCAGTTTAACTGATCCCACTTGAGTTGCTTTTCTTTACACTGACGCCTCTTTTCTTCAACGAGGGCAGTATTTGGTTCACGTTCACAGCTTGGTGCAATATGCCCATCTTCACCACAACGGAAACAGTACCAAGGGCGAGGGCGGTTTGATGCCAGTCAACTAATACTGCGCTGCTCTGCTGTTCTCTGGTATGTGTTTTTGGTCATGTGGGGGCTCTGCACTCCACGCGTGGGGATTTGACTTTGGAGCTCAGCGATCTGTCTCTTTAAAGTAGTCATTTCAACTTCGGGACTGTCGATTGCACCTTTTTGAGGAGTAATGTTCATTGATGCGACATGAGCTTTGATTTTTTTGACTTGTCTCTTTAATTCATTGATCTCCGCTGATTCAGGATAGCTTGTCTTTGGTTGTGGAGGTGAGTGCATAGACATTTGGGATCTCAGCAGCTGCAGCGTCAGAGAATTCACAGGGGTTAACAGCTTGGCGGTGTGTTGCAGCTCGTGGCTTGAATGGCACAGGAACTTGCTTTTGTAGACCAAGGTGTCTCCTCTTCCGATCTTCCTTTGAGGCGTGTCTGTCCTCCTCCATCCTGATAAGGAACACCAGCTCGGCGAAAGGAGGAGGTTGTGTTTTTTTCAGTTTCCAGTTGAAGGTCCGTAATCAAGTCATGGTTCCAACAGCCTCTGCGGAATTGTTTCAGAAGACTGCGATTTCTTTCCCTTTCTGCAATACCACCTCTTATGATTGCTGTGCTCAGTATAACTTGCAATCGGTGCAGGTAGTTTGATGGCTTCTCACCATCGTTCTGCAGAGTGTTCATGAACTTGGCAACCAGGTCTTCTCCATCTTCCACTGAGCCGTAGACTGAGTCGAGGAGCTCAATATACTCTGATGGTGAGGCTTGAGGAGTGAGCTGCCTGATAACGTCTGTGGCCGGAGGTAGTAAACTGTGTAATATTTTCTCTGTTCTGTGTAAATCAGAGATGGATGGATCGGTCATCAAGAATTCAACACCTGAACGCCAGGTGTCGTAGTCTGGTTCACTGTGTGGAAGTGGACTTTTCCCTGAGAAGACTCGAAGGTGGAAAGAGACTTTTTGGTGTGACGTGGCAACATCATTCTTTACAATGTGTTCAAAAAATCATTTTTTGGACATTGGGGGGATGTACATCACTCACATTGAACAGCAAACACGATATCTCTCCTGGCTAGCTCGCCAAAGTTTATGTAACCGGTACCTGGTGTCGACCAGGTCGACTCGCTCGGTGAAACGGGGATCCGTGTGTGTGCCTCGGAATATCAGTGTAATTTACTTGCATTGGAGCAACTTCCGTGGACACATCACAGACAATTCAACTGTTTCAGTGAGACCACCATGGATTTTGAGTTAAGCACCCGTGGTCGACTCGCTCGTTGAAACGGGGATCTGTGTGTGTGCCACGGAATATCAGTGTTGTTAACTTGCATTGGAGCGAATTCCGTGCGCAAATCACGGAAATCGGCGTGTTTCCGTGATGATCCCACGGATTTCGTGTTAAGCGTCCGTGGTCATTTCACGGATTGAGATACCAGGTTGTCTGTTCGGACATTTTATGAAGACCAGTGTTCTGGTAGGACATGTTATGAAGAACGTACACATGAACAAAGATACACACTCCAATACACTATACACATCTATAAACAAAGATACACACTACATACACATCTATAAACAAAGATACACACTCCAACACACTACATACACATATATAAACAAAAACAAACCAACACACTATGCAAATCTATTAACAAAGATACACACTCCAACACACTATAAACATCTGTAAACAAAAATAATCCAAAACGCTGCATACAGTCATACACTCGTATACACAATACTGCACAGTAATATTACTAATATACACACTTATACACTACGGATACACACACTTATATACTAATATAACCACTACTACGACTCTGAAAGCATTAATATGCACATACAATACATCCATATCCATACAAACTCACACACACCAATCACACAAACACATGCATTTGCCCAAACACACACTGCTAGGAGTCAGAGAAAGAAACTAGTTCAAACTCTTGCTACTGGCCTATTTCAAAATGCCACACATGCATACACACACACACACACACACACACACACACACACACACACACACACACACACACACACACACACACACACACACACATACACACACACACACACACACACACACACACACACACACAGTGAGCCTGTTTCAATCATAACCCTTTTATTGTCTTGTGTGTGTGTGTGTGTGTGTGTGTGTGTGTGTGTGTGTGTGTGTGTGTGTGTGTGTGTGTGTGTGTGTGTGTGTGTGTGTGTGTGTGTATGTTTGTGTGTTGGTGTGGTTTGATGGAGTCCTTATAGAGCTGTGGTTCTGTCTGCTTTTTACAAATTATCTTGTCAGACTGCTTGCACAGGGCAGCTCCCAGTGTTAACCAATAGCAGATTTGGTTTGGCCAAAAAGCTCCCAGTGTAGAAGAACAGGGTTGAACCGAACAGATCCCAGTATAACCAGTAGAAGGCTGTGATTGTACTGGGCTGCACAGCATTCTCTCTCTCTCTCTCTCTCTCTCTCTGCTGTGATGATGAACCCAAGATGTTCCCCTCTGAGTTTGTATGTGTGTGTGTCTGGAGTATTTCTGTGTGTGTGTGTGTGTGTGTGGGGGGGGGGTTTAGTTTCAGAAAAACACAAAATGAAAAAATAGGGTGGTGTCCTTTATTGTTGTAAGGTTTCCCCCCCACAACCCCCCCCGCTCTCGCTCTCTGTCTTACTCTCTCTCCTTCTCTATCCCCCTCTCTCTCTCTATTTCTCTCTCCGTCTCACTCTCTCTCTTTCTCTCCTCTCTCTCTGTCTCCTTGTCTCTCTGTCTTTATAATTAGGGGTCCCAGCCAACAGGTTGGATCGCTATACCAAGGAATATGCGTTTGGGGCTATAACTCCCACACCAAACCTCCCACAGTCCAACGTTATACCCACAGATGCACTGGAGTCTGCTGCATCTTTTGGCATAGGCCACGCCCATTTGCGTAGATGATTTTCTTTCGCAAAATCGCGAAAACCGCTAAACTGCCTTTTTGCTACTCCTCCATTTCTTGCCCGATCGACACCAAACTTTGCACACGACATCATCAGATGCACACGAAAAGACACTTTTTTGATCCGACCGTCGACGACGAAACAGTAGCGTTTTGAATATCTGTTTATTAGCTACGTTACACGTGGAAAATCATAAATCCAAAGAATCCGAAATTAGACATCGGATCGAGTCCAAATTTTACACACATGTCGGCGCTACCCTTACTGGCGTTCGGTAAAAAAATCGGAAAATTTCGCCACAAGGAAGATTCTCTTCGGAAATTTTCGCCAAAAGGGGGCGTCAAAAACGACGACATTGTGTATCTTTATACTTCCTTCCCTAAAAGTGGGTCCACAGCCCAAACCGGAAATGGTGCACACACTTCAATTGCATGACTAGATCCAGGTCCGTGAGGTGAACGCAGGCGACAAAATCCAGACACGCCGGTCACTAGGTGGCGCTATACCAAGGAAAACGCGTTTGGGGCTATAACTCCCACACCGAACCAGGTTCACGGTAGCGTTTTGAATACATGCTTCGCGTTGTGCCGGCGAAATGCACATCGCTTGGACCCCTGGATAACTGCTTGCAGTTCTAGTTTATCTTGTTCTACATGTGTAACTCTAGGTTAGAGATAGTTAGTTAAGGTGTAACCTTAGAGATGGTTAGTTAAGGTTAGAGATAGTTAGTTTAGTTGTTAGGTTAGAGATGGTTAGTTTGGGGTACTAGGTTGGAGCTGGTTAGTTAAGATGTTAGGTTAGTGATGATTATTGGTCATTTAGAAAGTGGTTCAGCTTGTTTATATGAAGTATTGGTGTATTTGTTTATAGGATAAAATTGTAAGAATTGAAGATAAAATTGTAAACGGAAATCTAGAACTGTAATGTATAACTGTGATCTAGAAGTAGTAGTAGATTTGTATGCTACAGGATACTATAATGATGCTATACTAGCATGAGGCATGTTTAGCTATCCTAGCTTGTGTTACTGCTACAGCACAGGCTAGAACAATGTGTGTGTGTGTGTGTGTGTGTGTGTGTGTGTGTGTGTGTGTGTGTGTGTGTGTGTGTGTGTGTGTGTGTGTGTGTGTGTGTGTGTGTGTGTGTGTGTGTGCGTGCGTGTGTGTGTGTGTGAATAAGATCCATTCACTGCTTGGTTGAGATTGAAGCCATTCTGGAACCATCTGGGGGTCATATGACTCTCTCTTTCACTTTCTCTCACTCACTGTCTCTCTCTCTCTTTATCTTATTTGATCTCTCTCTCTTCCTCATTTTGTCTCACAATGTCCACACACACACAACACCGACTGACTGAGCAGAATGCCGCCTGCCGGGAGGGAAAGAGGCAGAGAGGGAGGGAGATAAAGAGAGTGGGAGGGAGGGAGGGCGAGGGAGAGAGGGAGGGAGGGGGAGGGAGGGAGGGCGAGGGAGAGAGGGAGGGAGGGAGAGGGAGAGGGCGTGTTTGTTGTGTGTCAGAGTGAGGGAGTTGGCTGTGAATCAGTGACAGGAGCTACGCGAAGAGAGAAAGTTCAACACAAACGATAGAAGCATATATAGACAGATATAGATTATAGATAGAAGTATAGATCAGCAGAAGGATTCAGGAGTGACTTTAGGTGCGGTGGACGTAATGCCAAAGTGGATGAGTTTTAAACTGTTAAAAGACAGCAGTCGAGTGAGTACTACTCTAACACTGTACCGCTCTAATCCATAGGACAGATGAAGGATCTTCACTGTAGTAATGCTGTCCTAATACAAATCTACTTTCTCATACTTCTGTAATACTCACATAATGGTCAGTAGGGTTCCAGATATCCACCAGCCCTAACCCAAGTACCAGTATGTTCTTTCCGGCTGCCCCTTATGCTTTGTAACAGAAAGTTACACTGTCAGCTAACAGTTAGCAATGTCAGCCAAACGCACTGGGAGCTAACAGCACATTACACTATCTAAAAGTTTTACTATCAGCAAAACCAATGGCACTTGATCAGGGGTGTGTGTGTCGGTGTGTGTGTGTACCAGGTGCTTAGAGCTGGCTGTGGCTAGGATATTGAACTTGTACTGTATAGAAGGGATGTGAACATGTAGTCCACTCTTCAGAGAGAGGGGTTCTCTGTCCTCTCCTCCTCTTCTTCTCTCCTGCTCTCCACTCCTCTCCTCCTCTCATTCTCTCACCTCCTCTCCTCCTCTCCTTCTCATACCTCCTCTCCTCCTCTCTTTCTTTCATCCTCTTCTCTCCTCCTCTCTTCCTCCCCTCCTCTCCTCCTCCTCTTTACTCTCTTCTGTCTCCATCCCTGAGCGCATAAACAACAGGGTCAACAATCAGAAGCAGAGCATTTAACCTGAGAGAGAGAGAGAGAGAGAGAGAGAGAGAGAGAGAGATCCTTGTCCAGCTAAAGGTCTCTTAGCAACAAGATTTGGTACAGGATACCTGGCAGATGGTCACACACACACTCATTAACACACACTAATCAAATCAAAGCATAGGCTACACTTAAATCATACACGCTATGAGGATCTACTACCAATATGTTCATAATGCTAGGCCTATGAAAAATTTGGTATGTGCCAAATTTAAATGTAATATCTATTTTCTTATGTTAGTAGTGAAAGCAAATCATGTGGTATGCTATTGGTGAAATTGCAGCCTGTAAATATATTTCCTTTTTAATGACCCATTTTATTTTTCCATTTTATGTATGGCAGTTAGTGAATATTGTTGTCTTTATACTTGTTTTTATTGTTGTAATAGGAGCGCTTTTGCACCGTCGTAATTTCAAGAATCAAATAGCAAGCTACAAGCTGTCTGGGAGATGCTGCATGTATGGGCATGGAGGCATGGATATAGGGCTGGACTTGATAGATTGTTTCTGTTAAATAATCCCTTACACATACCCACACACGTGCATGCAGACACACTCAAATACATATCCGAAGGCATTGCATGTAAGTATATGTTTGTTTAGTAGCCATTCAAATTGTTTGTCTGTGTGGTTTTCTGTGTCTATCTGTGTTTGTGTGTGTGTTCCAAACATGATGTCTTACAGTCACTCTTAAGTAACTAGAGAAGTACCTGTCTGAGGTAAAGACTTACCTGAATGAGGTAAAGACTTACCTGTCTGAGGTAAAGACTTTCAATACCATGTAAGTGATTCACCTGTTCAAGCTAACTGATATTCCGGTCCAAGGTAACTGATTTACCTGTCCAAGGTAACTGATTTAACTGTCCAAGGTACCGTACTAACTACAGTATTATTTGATTGGTGGTCATGTGCATCGCAGCAGATACTTGGGGTCATTCGGAAACCTTGCAACTTCCTGTTGGTTTGATGTAATCAGTATGTGTTCAATTATCTCTGACCCAGAAGTTAACTACAATCTATGATGGGATAGAATGGCTGTTACCACAGAAATCTGACATTACATTCTTTATGGTGTCTGTTGAGGTCATCTACTCTATCTTCCTTTATTACTTTCTTTCACTCTGTGCTATTACTGAAGGCCCATTTCCACCAGATCCAGCTCAGAAGCGGTACGGCAGCGAAGAGTCTGTGTTCCGTACTGTAATCCACACTAGAAGCAGTCCGGACACGTTTCGGCTGAGTTATGGCTAAGCGACGTCACAATGTAGTCCTCAGCAAGACGCGAGCCCGCTCGCGATGCGTTCATGACACTAGACGTTAATAATAATAATAATAATAATAACGTTAGTAACGTTAACGTATCAATCGGTGGGAAGTTTAAACTCATGAATATACATGGACTATGTTACGTGATTGTGTTAGACTGTTTTCAAAACAGGTAGGCTTTTAGATCAAAATAAGTAGCGTTGTCTGTGTGTCTGTAGCAAATGGTTACTATTGTCTGCGGCAAACGTTTTGCTGGCATGACGCTACTTAGATGGATCTGGTGAAAATTGGCCTTAAGTTGTTGGGAGTAGTTGCGAGTTTTTTTGAATTCTTTGTTAAGTGTGTTACTTTATTATCAGGTCTTTTGTCCACCAATTATTTTTTTTGAAACGTAAACACATACCCACACAAACACCGACACGCACCCCAACACACACACACACAACGACACACGCACACATCCCAACACACACACACACAAACGATAGACACACGATGAGATAGATAGAGATTTTATGCTCAAAGTCCAAAGATAGCCTTATCTTCTTTGTGTGGGTCAAATTATCAACATGAAAAACAATATCAATAATTCTACTTGTTCTCTCTCTCCCTCCCTCTTTGTCGCTCTACCTTTCTCTCTCTCCCTCTCTATGTCGCTCTACTGCTCTCTACCATTTCATCTCTGTCTCTTTATCGTTCTATCTCTCCCTCTCTATGTCTCTCTACCGTTCTCTCTCTCCCTCTCTCTCTATGTTTCTCTACCGTTCTCTCTCTCCCACTCCCTCTCTGTGTCTCTCTACCTTCTCTCCAGCTCTCAGGGGGCTGTGAGTTGACTGTGGTTCTCCAAGACTTTACCGCTGGCTGCAGTTCAGAGTTGACCATCAGTTCAGGTAACACACAGACAGGTAGACAGACAGGTAGACGGGTTACACACAATCAGGTAACAAATACACACACACACAGACGGGGAAACAGATAGACAGACAAGTTTACAGGGAGGCAGAATGACAGACAGGGAGACACTAAGACCGGTAACACAAGTAACAACCAGACAGGAGATAAACATTTAGACAGATGAGGAGACAGATGGGTAACACAAGAGTAACACACAGACAGTTGGGGAGAAAACTAGACATAGAGACAGGAAGACAGACTGACAGAAGGGGAGGCAGACATACAGATGACACACCATCAGACAGGTAAACTACTATACAGACAGAAAGGTAGAACACTAGACAGACAGACAGACAGACAGACAGGTAGAACACTAGAAAGACGGAAAGGTAAAACAATAGACAGCCAGACAGGTAGAACACTAGCCAGACAGACAGCTAGAACACTAGACGGACAGACAGGTAGAAAATTAGACAGCCAGACAGACCTACATTGAGAGCAACAGGCACATGGAAAATAGACAAACAGATGGGTAAAGACAGACAGACAGACAAGTAGACAGACGGGTAAGACAACACAACAGAAAGAGAGACAGACAGGTAGACAGACTGTTAAGCAACACAACAGACAATTGGGGAAAAACAGACAAAGGGATGACAGACAGGCAGACCGGTAGACAAATGAGTCACACACAGACAGGTGAATAAAAAGAAAGACAGATTGACAGGATAGACAGACACAGATGGGTAAAAAGACAGAGGTTAGACCAGTAGACAGACAGGCAGGTAGACCATTAGACAGTCAGACGGATAGGGCACAGATGTAAACCACTAGACAGTCAGACAGGTAGACCACTAGACAGAAAGATAGACCACTAGACAGACAGAAAGGTAGACCACTAAACAGACAGACAGACCGACAGACAGACAGGTAGACCACTAGACAGTTAGACAGATAGGACACAGAGGTAGACCACCAGACAGGTAGACCACTAGGCAGTCAGACGGATAGGACACTGAGGTAGACCACTAGACAGTCAGGCAGGGAGACCACTAGACAGACAGAAAGGTAGACCAATAGACAGTCAGACAGGTAGACGCTGAGGTAAGGTGTTTGAGGAGGTGCTTCCCTCTGTGTCTCAGGTCAGACAGTGGAGCTGGTAGAGAAACCCATTGAGAGACCGGGCTGGTACCTGGTCCGGACCACCGACCGGACCCCTCCCCAGGAGGGCTTGGTCCCCAGCACCGCACTCTGTGTGTCCCACTCCCGCTCCAGCGTCGAGATGGACTGCATCTTCAGCTCCGGGAGAGGTAGGACCCTACCCCCCCTCGTAGCTCCTAAAAGAGGATTCCTACCTCCAGTCAGCTTGTCCTCCAGGCTATAGGGTGTTCCTCACTACTTCAATCAGCGAGCCTGGTCCTTACTACTCCAGTCAGCTAGCCTGGTCCTCACTCCTCCAGGCTATAGGATGGTCCTCACTACTACAGTTAGCTAGCCTGGTTCTCACTCCTCCAGGCAATAGGGTGGTCCTCACTACTACAGTCAGCTAACCTGGTCCTCCCTCCTCCAGGCTAAAAGATGGTCCTCACTACTACAGGCTATCGGGTTGGCCTCAATGATACGGGCTATAGGGCAGGGGTTGGCATCTACTGGCCCGCCAGACATAATGTCTGGCCCGCCAGATTATTCAGAAGTCATGTGATTTTTTTTATTTATTTTATTATTTTTATTATTTTTTGAATATCGAATACCTATATCTGTTAGGTTAAATGTAAAGGACCGGATACAGTGAACTTTTTTTTCTTTCACAACAGTTTTTGAATTTAATTGTATCAATTCCTTCTACTACTCCCGGAAGTTTAGAGACGCACTCGTCACGGTCACGCGTAAGCTGCGAGGGGCTGAGTGGAAGTTATTGGAAACTATGCAATATTAAATGAAACGGAACCCCATTTATAGGCCTATATACCAACCATGGCGACCCTACATTACGTATTTGTGTGTGATACTGCACGTAGAGAAAGGCAGGAGCTGTTGACAAAAGTCCACAAAAGATTTAAGGTGCCAAGCTCTGACACTTTGCTGTTCAACGCAAGTAGAGTCTCTGATGAGGCTACTTCGCCTACAGCTCTTCTAAGGGTGAGTAGGCTAGGAACGGAGGGTTGTGTGTGTGCTCAGTCAGTCAGAACCCGCCATGGTGTGTGTATATGTGCGTGTGTATGCGCGCAGTCAATCAGCACCCGCCGGTGTGCGTGTGTGTGTGTGCAGTCAGTCATCACCCGCTGTGGTGTGTATGTGTATTGTGTTGTTTTGTGTTGCGTGATGTGTTTTAAGAGAGGTTGGCTGCTTTTTTAGGTGCGCACTACTGCCCTCTCTCCAGCATATGGCCTTTCTACACTGCCAAGCCGGTTCGGTCGAGGCTTGGCACGCCCGGCGATTTCACCATCTCAAGTTTCCTGTGTAAAACCGGGGGGGTAAAATCCCTCATTCGTCACGGCGTGGGCTTTCTTGGTACACTGGAGAAGGCGGGTCTGCGCACAGAGTCTAAACCTGTTTAGAATAATTTGCATATTCCCGAATGTTTTTATGAATGAAGACACCCGCATGCAAGGATGAGTTCACGTCTGAGTGTAGGCTACAAACGGGGCTATTTACAAGTGCAAAAACGTCAATATATTCTTTATTTTGCTGACCACTTTTGGGTTAGGGACGGGTTAGGGTTTTTTATCCCGACAAAAGCCTCGTAAGGACAGTTCCTCTGCGTCTCCTAAACGTCTTTGTTTAATATGACTGCATCACCTTCTCTCACATGATCAGCAGCTCGCGGATTTCACTTTCTCTCCAGTCAGAACTAGAGCCCGACCGATATAGGATTTTTAAGGCCGATACCGATACGAATATTTGTGATTTAAAAATCCGATATGCCGATATATCGGCCGATATATATATATATATATATATATAAAAAAAAATCCAGAAACGCGCAACAAAACAAACGATTTCCCTAACATTGGTTATTTGTAGTCCTTTTCACTCTCAGCTAACACGTAACAACAGCAAAACTGGACATGGTAGTCATGAATGAAGTCATGCTTATCGACTTTAGAGAATTGATGGGGATGTTCTTTTAATTGTTATTCAAGCAATGTATGTCTCGTGACAGTTGCCAACTTACCATGAACACACTTGCACACATGAACAACACCGATGATCTCGTCATTCACTCTGCCTAACTCTGGCTGAATCAGCGGGTTTGGGGCGTTAGAGAGCCCTCTGGTGGACAAACTTTTTTTATATATATTCATTTATCGGCCATTATAAATGCCGACACCGAATAGTTTGAAAAATGCCTAATATCGGCCTGCCGATATATCGGTCGGGCTCTAGTCAGAACTGCTCATGATGATATCGCTGCGTTGTCTCTGTGGAGACAGTGCAGCAACACCTCTACCCACCGTGATCAGGCATCAGGGACGCGCAAAGTCAGTCCGAGGGGGGGGGTGCTGAGAGAAAGTCTATATAATGACGTCATAATAAATGCTGCGCAACATCCATTGTTTACAGAGACGAGATTAAGGGTGACTTTACATTCAGGGCTCCGCTCTGATAAACACTCAACTGGTGTGTAAAAAGACTAACTCTGCCACTCTGTTATTCACAAACGTTAGAAAGTAAACAATGTGGAAATTAGAGTCAACTCGGCTGATACTGTGCTGAATTTCACACACTAACAACATGCCGACAAGCTGTTGCGGTCCGGGATTATACAGAGCGTTATAACAAGGATTCAGGTGGTTATTTCTAAAGGTTTACAAAGGAAACTGACAATAAAAGAAAGCCTTCATTTTCATCCAGAGTTACGAGTTGTCTGATATGAGGAAAGTGACGGTTTCTCCGTCAAGTGAACCGTCCGTCTTTGCTCTTTTTTTGCCAACCAGTTTACGTGCGGGATTCCAAAATCAAAGCGATAACATTCAACGTGTCTACAGTATTAATATGGCCAGCAACATTTTACACCCGTTTTAGAATGTTTTGCACTACAACAGATGTTGAACACCAACATGCTTATGTAAAATCAGCATAGTACCATATTCAGCTATGGACAGTTCTGCGTTGTGCGTCATAGCCTACGTCAGCCTACACAGACAATGTTCTAAATAAAATGATATGATAAATATCATAAAAAGGGTGGATGTCAATAATTGAATGAAAAATCATGTTTGTGGAACATTGCTGCCAATATGGGAAATTAATGTAGCCTAGGCCTAATCAAACTTTCTTCCTTGCAGTTACAGCCAGGGGCCGTCGGGGGGGGGGGGGTGCTGCAGCACCCTAAGCACCCCCACTTCCCGCGTCCCTGTCAGGCATGACATTTACGTGTTTAGGGCAAATACTTGTTTATATGTACGTATTTTAAGAGTCATCTAGTGCTTGGTAGGCATATGATTTATGCCTCGTTTCCGCATACGTATGTTTTTCGTATCCGTGCTTCCGTAAATTTACGGAAGGGGTCGCTAGTGTTTTACGTACGGACATGAATTTATTTACGGACAGCCGTTTTTAGAAGACCGGTACTTTGGAACATGAGGATCGACATATACAGAGATAAAAACAAAACCAACCAGGCTTGGAAAGAGATCAGCGAGGAGTTCGGCCTGCCAGGTACTTGCCTGTTTTGTGAAATATATTTAATTAAAAAGAGCGGGTGACCGTTGATACTTAACTTTCATACGGTATCTCCGTAAAACGACGGCGAAAGTTACATTTTCTGAACGTATATTACGGACATACCGGACAGATATTTTACGGAGGGGAGGAGTCTCGGAGGAAAAATTGACATTACGGAGAATCACATAAGAATGAATGGACTTTCGGTCGGAGACGGTTGGATCGCATACGCGAATGTACGTATGTGGAAACGAGGCGTAAGCCAGCTGACGGGCCTGCGTTGCAGTTCCAGATGCACTTTCATTAATCAATTCCTTGAACTAGCCTTGGCTAATGTTCTGGCCCGCCACCTACTGGCTGGAAAAAAAATTGTCCTGAGGCCAAACCTAGTTGCCGACCGCTGCTATGTTGTGGTCACTGCTTTACTGCCCTCTAGTGGTCAGCTCGTTCATGTTCAGCTGCAGGTAAATAACACCTTCATCCCATCCAGTCACATCACATCCCTCTCCCACCTCCTGCAGGGGGTAGCGTTATCCTGCGGAGGAGACAGGGGTAGAGAGAGCGACGAGAGCGGAGGGAGGTTACCAATGAGAATGCCTCACTGTGTAGCAACCGCTTTAGGTTCACGAGACAGCTTGTGTTTCCATGACAACATGCAAATCATACAGTTGATGTAGCGTCCTGCTCTACTGTATGGAAATTATATGACACCCTTGCACTTGCAAATGCTTGCACACAATGGAGAACATACAGCAACAGTCCTACCGTGGCTCTTCTGTGAGGTCCTGTCATGTGACTTCAGCTGTACCTGGAATGAGCAGGAAGTGAGAACAACTCTGACAACACATGCAAATATGTTTGGGATATACCCTAACCCTAACTCACAGATGGACAACCCACTTCATGCACATGCTTTGCAACGATGTGCAAACAGTTAGCCAATTAGCATGTGTAACCGGGCCAGCCTACAACAAGGGGTCATACACCGAGCGCACACTAGAGGGTGCTTTATCTCCCAACCCCACAGCAATGTGAGGACACCTGTACATATTATTGACACATTAACTCCTTTCTCAAATAATAATGGGTGAGACCACCGCCTATGGTCGGAATCCTATTGGAGTGCAAAATAATTTTGAAAAGTGCAACACTTCCAATCTGCCAGTGTTAATCAGAACTGAGCTCGGAGAGGCTGTAGCCCGCTGCTCGTCTGTTACTCAGAGATCCTCTGGACGTCCTGGGACCTGTGATCTGCCATGTACACCAATGGGCCTTGCAACCGTGACAACAAACGATGTGTGTCGTCTACGCTAACTACCCTAACTACACTAAAATGTTGTGTTAGTGTAGTTAGGGTAGACGACATTCGCCGTTTTGTTAGTGTAGTGTGTGTGTGTTTTTTTTTTTTTTTTTACTGTCCTACCTCCTGGCTCATTAGGCTGCTTCCCAACGGTCAGATCGTCGTGTGTGTGTGTGTGTGTGTGTGGCAGGGATGGAAATGAACACCCACCACACGCCACTTGCGGGTGGAGTTGTATTGTGGCGGGTGAATTGTGTCACTTCACCCGTCACTGTGTCGGGTAATACTTTCCAGTCAGGTCAGATCAAATTTGCATATTTAATACATTCGTCATACGGCGCTGCACAGTACCACAACCATTAGTGTCAACATCCGGCCCCCTTCTTCTTCTACGCCTCTTTTGCTGAACTGCGACTGTCAACATCTGGGATAATATACCAGTAACAGGGCTCTCAAGTCTCAGGCATTCGGCGTGAGACACAAGCAATTCGGAAGAAGACGATGGGTATGTCGCATAAACGTCGTCATCGTCTTGCCGTCCCTCCCCGTTCTGTGATTGGTTCTCCATCTCATAGAGTTCAATGGCTTTTTATTTTCAAAATCCAAAGGCACAGATTTACTTCCATAGAAGTGGCTCAAATATTTTGTGGTTGAGAGGGCGCATCGGTTTCCACCATAGGTTTCTACAGGACAAAATCTGTGTGGGGGTGGGGGAATCTAGAGCAGTTCTCCACATGAAGAAATATTCAGTTTCTATTGTCATACCAAATGGATATGTTCAAAAAAGAACAAGGAATTGAAAGCTACTTTCAATAGGCCTAGGCTACATTCACTTCCCATATTGGCAGCAATGTTCCACTTTCAGCTGGAATTCACTTGTACATCAAAACCACGTGTCTTCTTTAGATTTCAGTTCCCTTTATTTATTCACACAGTTCAGCAGCGGCATTCATTCAGAATCAGAGCCCACATTCAAGCTGCATTTAGTGCGACTATCACTACCCAGCCGAAAAAAAAAAAAAGTTCACTAGTCGTAGCGAGCAATAATTTGCAGAGTCAGAATTCTGAGAATTTAGTCAGCATTCAGATTTCTCAGAATTCTCTGACACTGCAAATTAAAGCGCTACTACTAGCGAACTACTTTCAGCGTGACTGGAGAGAACTTCCTTAAATTAACCTTTAATGCTAGATTTGCAAGAACGCTTTTGTGTGAATTAGTTGGGTTCTCTTTCATGGAAGCCGGAAGTAGGAAATTCCTGGGGCTTGCCCCATGGACATATTATAGAATGGACACCGTATTCCAAAATGGCGCCCATTCATTCCTATGTATACTGCTCAATGGCGCAGGGCAACATCAAGGAGAGATATGCTTCCTCATCATGGGAGCCTAGCCACGCCCTAGTTCATGACGTACCGGATGCAGAAATATTCTTATCTTTTAGCACCCCCCCGTCAACAAACCAGCGCAAGGCCGGCCGGGCCTGTCGTGGCAATTTCTCTATCAGATATTGCGTCTAAGACAGATGAGATATTTAGATGCAAAAAGCACACAATACTTGCATGGAATTGCTGGTCATATATATTTGCAATAAAAGTACGAACAAAGATACATCACAACATGCATCAACAAACAACATAACAGGCATACAATATAATAATCTGAGGCCTCAGATGGGAGTTCACCCTGCGTGTTACTTCATAATCTAAAGGTACGCTCGGGAGAAGTCCACCGATTGTTCAGAGTCGTGAGTTCTAATTCACTTGGGTTGGGTTCTGGAGGGGGTGTGTCCCCCAATAAACCAAAAGCCTTTGTTTACCAGATGGTAATCTTTACAATTGAAGCTCCCCTGGATGACATTGGAGAAGGTGGCGGTGTCGCGTTAAAATTGTACCGGGGGCGAAAATTGTACCGGCCTACGTCATCAGTTGTTGACAAATTCCAAACCTGCCTGGCAACAGACGACGCGATCGTCGTCTGTTGTTTCTTGAACATTCGCGCGTCGAATGACGTGGGAAGGTTCTTGAACATTCGCAAACTTTCATGCTCGTTCGTTGCACTCCTTCATTGAGCGTGACAAGACAGGTTTTTGAAACCTGTTTTAAACACTCAGTTTACTTGCTAAATTCGATTAAACAATTCAATACAATACAAATATAAAGTAAAAACAAGTGTTATCTAGCGATCCGTTATTATCTGTATTATGTTATTTGGTGTTCGGCAACATGAGCGCGAATGGTTTTTGAAACCTGCTTTAAACACTCAGTTTACTAGCTAAATTTGATTAAACAATTCAATAAAATACAAATATAAAGTAAAAACAAGTGTTATCTAGCGATCCGTTATCTGTATTATGTTATTTCGTCTTTGGAAACATGAGCCGAATGTTTTTTGAAACCTGCCAACGGACAACCCAATCAAATCAGTTGTCAAGTTGTCAACAACTGATGACGTAGGCCGGTACAATTTTAACGTGACAGCGGCCGTGCCATGTAACCCTCTGGCTTCGTTGACGCTAGCCAGGGGGTCGAGGAACAGGCCCATACATCAAAGGATTGCATGGAAGATGATTTACAACACACGAAAAGATAGGAACAGGCAGGCAATAAAATGCATCACACGACCCTCGAAAGTTCACACTTTAGATGACCCACTAGGAGAGTTGAAGGCAGGCAATATATGCATCACACAAAATAGTAACAAAACTTAGGTTCATAGATAGACCGTAAACGTAAAAACATGTAGATTTTCCATCACAGGCCGAAACAACACCTGTCACTACGACTCCTTTCAGCTGCCCACCCCTCCTTCTCCAGCAAAAAATAATAACATAAAACGGCTAATAAAACACTTGAGGTGGCATTTTGAAAAGAGAAAACTTAAATTTTTTAAGTATGGCATAAAGATAATTATGAGCCTTTGATTGATATCCAGTCATTTTTTGCGGAGACACATTCCTGTTCGCCACTTGTATTGGAATGAACGGAGATATCTACTTCTGGGCTCTATGAATCGAGGGACCCGTCCACAGCCCGCTTAAACAGCTGCAATACCAGGCTTGGCCGCTGAGCACTGGTGGATTGCGGAAGTATGCACTGTTCCTGGGGGCTTGAATTCAACCCATGCACACGCTCACACGCCACACTTTGTATTTCTCAAGCAGATAAATTACCAGGATAGCGCCCACCAATTTGGGCCGCTATTTAACAGTGTTACAGGTAGGAATCAAATGTGTTTCCCATACGTAGGGTAGGCCTAACCAGACATCCTCTTTTGCCCGGACATGACCTCTTTAAAAAAAAAAAAAAAAAAAAAACACTTTTAAAAATGTTTTGCGGAATTTCAAAATCGTCCGGGATTTTATTAAAGCCTCATACATGTTCACATTGAATTTGCGTTGCGTTTCTCTGGGTCGTTCAAAAACTAGTTAGGCTACGCACTTCCCTACCCAGTTCTGTTTGCTTTGCATTGGTGGAAGTGAGTAGGGGGAGTGGTTAAGTAGAGCCTTCATATTGGACTATTGATTTGTAAAAGTAAATGAAAAAATCTGGGCCTATTTTTGCCCTCAATGACTGAAGTTATTGGTTGTAATTTAGCTATGTTTATTTTCAGTCACACTTGTTTTAAGAAAAGACTGACCAAAAGTGATGCCATTTAAAATGCATCATGCTCTGAATCATTCACCCTTTCCACACCATTTCCACAATATCAAACAGAACGGTCAGAGTAACAAACTAGTAAAAGAACGAGAACATTATTCTAGATTCAACCTTATCTATAGGCATGGTGCCTAGCAAGGAATGTCACCTAGCAGCACCAACCTGAACTTGACACTAGTGGTGGCGTTTGGTTGCCCTATCAAGATTTTTCACATCAGGGAAACCATGAACAGCCCACGTTGGAGATTTGCCATTATTCATTAGCAAACAGAGCCAGGATTACAGTCGATTGCTAGTAATGCTACCAGTAAGCCACGAGTACCTAGCAAACCATGTAGCACCCACAACACTGACGTTGCCATTACTTTTGGTGATCTCGATTTTGCAAAGTCGTCTTCCTTTTTCTTTGGTCGCTAACTTAGCACTGTAACTCAATGAATGGAATGCTTTGTGTAATTAAACATGAACAATGTCCTCTGTTTCCAATGTTTCCATTGTACACTTTATTCGCAAATGTTAGAATCTTGTTATCCTTCAGATGATTTCACCTGCTTTGCGTCTCTAACTGAGCGGCAATGCAGGCAGAGCGGGTTTGTTTGTTATCGACAGCGTTGCCAGATTGGGTAAATTTCCCGCCCAATGATCCCGCCCAGCCTAAAAAGGTTAAAAGTAGCCCAATTGGGTGGGAAATCTGCTCAATCTGGCAACACTGCTCACCAGCCAGGGATCCTGCTGATTGGTTCATAGCGCAACGCGACTAGATTTTTGCGCGAATCAGACGCCTGTAAGGTCACACCCACTCAGAGGAGGACTTTCCTCCTCTCTCCCATTGAAACCCATGTTATTCACCGGCCGCCAGTACTTTTGGGGTAATGAATGGGAGTCAACGGAGGCTGAGGGAGGACCTTCCTCCCTGAAATAATTGTCAAAAGGCGATAGGGGGTGCTAATGTCCCTTTACCCAGGGAAACAAACATTATATATTCAAAGGCATTAAAGTAGTCATATTTAAGGGCATTAATTCATTACAGTAGTCTGGGCAATCTACATGTTTTATTCTCAACAACGTTAAGGAGGATCTTCCTCCCTCTCCTCAATGGAGAAGCCTCCACTGATATATATATGGATTGGACGGTTTGACTTACACAGTTACCGTCGTGTTTTGTATTTTATTTTTTTACCATTATTGTTTTATAGGGACAAACATTAACAAATTTCTCCTACAGGGGATTGATAAAGTTCTATCTAGACTATTGAACAGAAAGAAACACTTTACCACATTAGCCTGCTGAATGCGACAGATATATTTTCAGCATTGGACTGAATGCCACATAAATATATAATTATGTTTTGCACGTTTGCAACGTTTAAAATATTAGTGTTAAGGGCCAATAATGCTTACTATCATACATTAGTTACCATGTCTGTGGACACATTAGTAAGCAGTCTCATGTAAATATAAAAAAAAAAAATTTACTTATGTAGCCATGCATGTTGTTTTATTGTTAATATTTAAATTTGTTTTTTATTGAAAATACTTTATAGATGAATTATCCCCAAACTTGTCGTCGTAACACCTTTGAAATATGACTTAACATGGCGGATACCTGTGTATTGTTTAATCTTATGTGGTAAGAGTGTAATGTTTTCCACTCAGTTCCTTGGTAGAACCTACTTACAGAAAAAATCACTTCTGATGGAAAAAAGATGTGTATGAAAAACACTTTTTTTGAATCTATTGTTACTATTATATTGTTTAAAATATACGCATATATGAGAAAAAATATAGCGTGTAAAAAGTGGCTGGTAAAAAAAGATGAGTGGCTGGTCGATTTTTAAATCTACCTGCCACAGTGGCTGGTGGGTAAAAACACACGCACGCACACACTCTTGGTGTTTCAGGTGACTCAGGCCATGACGGCCAGCTCTCTCTCTCTCTTGGTCTGGTGGTCTTGCTAAAGTCACCTGACATTATCATTATTTGGCATCATTAATATAAATTATTATTTAGTACATGTAATGTATCCATAAATACCTTGTTATAACCCTGTTCAATATAAAAACAACAAGCCAACATTACTGTAGCTAGTGTCTGTCTATGAATATGTGAGTGGCTTTACACCTGGTCTGAGCAGAGAGGGAGAGAGGGAGAGAGAGAGGGGGAGGAGGGGCGGGTTAGACTGTCCATTGTATTCTCTGTAATCAGTGCTCCTCCCCCTCTCTCTCTCTCTCTCTCTCTCTCTCTCTCTCTCTCTCTCTCTCTCTCTCTCTCTCTCTCTCTCTCTCTCTCTTCTGAGTCTGAAGTTGCTCAGTGGATGTCAGACTCATCACACAAAGTCAGTCGAACAGTCAGTTGGACACTGTTTCATTTGGAGATTTCATATTGCTCTTTGAGTGGCCATTGCGGTGTGTGTTTTGTGGCTGTGTCAGTCTGTACGGCTGTCTGTACGTCTGTGTGTTTGTGTGTGTGTCTTTGGCCATGTTTGTGTGACTATGAGGAGAGAGTATAGCTGTTGTCGATGGATCAGGACTCACTGCTGCCACTGCTTCAATGGAACAGGTGAGAACGGACAGAGAGACGGGTTGGACTAAAGAGAGAGAGAGGTAAGACCAGAGAGAGAGATAGGTGAGACCATAGAGAGAGACAGGTGAGATTAGAGAGAGAGACAGGGAGTCTAGAGAGAGACAGGTGAGAGGGAGATAGGTGAGGCTAGAGAGAGAGAGCCAGGTGAGTCTAGATAACTGTGTCAGTGTTTCAGTAACTCTTGTGGTGCGTCAGCTGGATAAATGCAGTGTGATGCGTATCCATGGGAACCCACTGCACACTCAGGAACCTTAAGAATGTGTGACGAGTGATCCACCTTCGCTCTACACACCCTCACAACCCAGTCTTGGCTGTTGGAGGACAGGTGCTTTTGTGTGTGTGTGTGTGTGTGTGTGTGTGTGTGTGTGTGTGTGTGTGTGTGTGTGTGTGTGTGTGTGTGTGTGCGTGTGTGTGCGTGTGGGCGTGTGTGTGTGTGTAAATACATTTGAATTGCTGTGGAATGAAGAGAAGAACAGGTTTGTGAAGATGACCTTTCTGATATTACAAAAAGACAGAGAGAGAGAGAGAGACAGGTGAGACTATAGAGAGAGACATGGGAGGAGAGAGTAAGACAGGTGAAGGTCAACTTTTGCAAAGACCAAAATACCCTAAATATATTTTTTATCATCACATGACTCACATGTTTTCGTGTGTGTGTGTGTGTGTGTGTGTTTGTGTTTGTGTGTGTGTGTGTGTGTGTGTGTGTGTGTGTGTGTGTGTGTGTGTGTGTGTGTGTGTGTGTGTGTGTGTGTGTGAGTGTGTGTGGGGGGGGGGGTGTGTGGGGGGGTGTGTGTGTAAATACATTTGAAGGGCTGTGGAATGAAGACAAGAACAGGTTTGTAGCAAACGACATTCTTTATATGAGAGAGAGAGAGAGAGAGAGAGAGAGAGAGAGAGAGAGAGAGAGAGAGAGAGAGAGAGAGAGAGAGTCAGACTGAGTACTTGTAGCAGTATGCTGCTGGATTGCATTCCCTCGCATACAGATGGGTGTGTGTGTTGTGGTCATAGAGAGAAAAAGGAGTGTCTGGCCTGTTAATGTCTAACTGTCCTTATTCAACTGTGTGTTGCTTCTGGATCACTAAGCTGTCTAGAAATGCACCTGGGTTCATCTGTTTCTACGTACTTGACGTTCTTTTCTGCAGGCCGTACTGAGAAGGTAAACCTTCAGCCTCCATCACCAGTGAAACATCATCAGTGAAACACCCAGTTCAAGACTTCTCAAGACGTCTTTAATGTCACCCCCCCAACTGTTTACTGATACAGTTGCATACACATGCAACTGGACACTGTTGGGCCTATTGCGTTTTCTTCAAGGAAAGGGATCGAATCCAAAGGAATAGCTTTAAAGAGACTTTATTTGTATAAAGTATTTTCGGTATGGTAAACTCATACTCTGAAGCAAAGAGAGATTGAAGATGTATTCTAAGCACGTGCTGAGCGACTCCTAGCTGATCAAAAACATAAACCCATCTATGTCTAATAGCTGCCAAGAAGATTCTACCGGCCTCCACGATCTGGAGGCTTTTTATGGACTCAGCAGCGCGGACCGGAAGAATTGGGAGGAACCGGTTGTGACGTAATCCTCGGCTTTCCTCGCCTGGTCTGTGGTGCTGCCCTCTGTGGCTAAAGTATCTATTGCAGCCTTCAGTAATGTCCTGCTCCCCTTGTGGCTATGTGTAGTATTTACGGCTTATATGTTTGGTCCTATCCCCTATTGGTTAAGTGAGGGAAATACAGCTTGTGTTATTAAAATACGTAACAGGCCCTGGGAGCCATGCTCAGTGGAGGAGGAGGTGTTTACCTTGGTTAGGGTGCTGAGGTGTTACCTTAGTGGTTAGGGTGAGGAGGTGAAACCTTAGTGGTTAGGGTGCTGAGGTGTTACCTTAGTGGTTAGGGTGAGGAGGTGAAACCTTAGTGGTTAGGGTGCTGAGGTGTTACCTTAGTGGTTAGGGTGAGGAGGTGAAACCTTAGTGGTTAGGGTGCTGAGGTGTTACCTTAGTGGTTAGGGTGCTGAGGTGTTACCTTAGTGGTAAGGGTGCTGAGGTGTTACCTTAGTGGTTAGGGTGAGGAGGTGTTACCTTAGTGGTTAGGGTGCTGAGGTGTTACCTTAGTGGTTAGGGTGCTGGAGGAAGTGTTTCATTAGTGGTTAGGGTGCTGAGGTGTTACCTTAGTGGTTAGGGTGCTGAGGTGTTACCTTAGTGGTTAGGGTGAGGAGGTGTTACCTTAGTGGTTAGGGTGCTGAGGTGTTACCTTAGTGGTTAGGGTGCTGAGGTGTTACCTTAGTGGTTAGGGTGCTGAGGTGTTACCTTAGTGGTTAGGGTGCTGAGGTGTTACCTTAGTGGTTAGGGTGGGGAGGTGTTACCTTAGTGGTTAGGGTGCTGAGGTGTTACCTTAGTGGTTAGGGTGCTGAGGTGTTACCTTAGTGGTTAGGGTGAGGAGGTGTTACCTTAGTGGTTAGGGTGAGGAGGTGTTACCTTAGTGGTTAGGGTGCTGAGGTGTTACCTTAGTGGTTAGGGTGCTGAGGTGTTACCTTAGTGGTTAGGGTGGGGAGGTGTTACCTTAGTGGTTAGGGTGGGGAGGTGTTACCTTAGTGGTTAGGGTGAGGAGGTGTTACCTTAGTGGTTAGGGTGCTGGAGGAAGTGTTTCATTAGTGGTTAGAGTGAGGAGGTGTTACCTTAGTGGTTAGGGTGCTGGAGAAGGTGTTACCTTAGTGGTTAGGGTGCTGGAGAAGGTGTTACCTTAGTGGTTAGGGTGCTGAGGTGTTACCTTAGTGGTTAGGGTGCTGAGGTGTTACCTTAGTGGTTAGGGTGGGGAGGTGTTACCTTAGTGGTTAGGGTGCTGAGGTGTTACCTTAGTGGTAAGGATGCGGAGGAGGTGTTACCTTAGTGGTTAGGGTGGGGAGGTGTTACCTTAGTGGTTAGGGTGCTGAGGTGTTACCTTAGTGGTAAGGATGCGGAGGAGGTGTTACCTTAGTGGTTAGGGTGCTGAGGTGTTACCTTAGTGGTAAGGATGCGGAGGAGGTGTTACCTTAGTGGTTAGGGTGAGGAGGTGTTACCTTAGTGGTAAGGATGCGGAGGAGGTGTTACCTTAGTGGTTAGGGTGAGGAGGTGTTACCTTAGTGGTTAGGGTGGGGAGGTGTTACCTTAGTGGTTAGGGTGCTGAGGTGTTACCTTAGTGGTTAGGGTGGGGAGGTGTTACCTTAGTGGTTAGGGTGGGGAGGTGTTACCTTAGTGGTTAGGGTGCTGAGGTGTTACCTTAGTGGTTAGGGTGCTGAGGTGTTACCTTAGTGGTTAGGGTGGGGAGGTGTTACCTTAGTGGTTAGGGTGCTGAGGTGTTACCTTAGTGGTTAGGGTGGGGAGGTGTTACCTTAGTGGTTAGGGTGCTGAGGTGTTACCTTAGTGGTTAGGGTGCTGAGGTGTTACCTTAGTGGTTAGGGTGCTGAGGTGTTACCTTAGTGGTTAGGGTGGGGAGGTGTTACCTTAGTGGTTAGGGTGCTGAGGTGTTACCTTAGTGGTTAGGGTGCTGAGGTGTTACCTTAGTGGTAAGGATGCGGAGGAGGTGTTACCTTAGTGGTTAGGGTGGGGAGGTGTTACCTTAGTGGTAAGGATGCGGAGGAGGTGTTACCTTAGTGGTTAGGGTGCTGAGGTGTTACCTTAGTGGTTAGGGTGGGGAGGTGTTACCTTAGTGGTTAGGGTGGGGAGGTGTTACCTTAGTGGTTAGGGTGCTGAGGTGTTACCTTAGTGGTTAGGGTGCTGAGGTGTTACCTTAGTGGTTAGGGTGCTGAGGTGTTACCTTAGTGGTTAGGGTGCTGAGGTGTTACCTTAGTGGTTAGGGTGGGGAGGAGGTGTTACCTTAGTGGTAAGGGTGCTGAGGTGTTACCTTAGTGGTAAGGATGCGGAGGAGGTGTTACCTTAGTGGTTAGGATGCGGAGGAGGTGTTACCTTAGTGGTTAGGGTGCTGAGGTGTTACCTTAGTGGTTAGGGTGCTGAGGTGTTACCTTAGTGGTTAGGGTGCTGAGGTGTTACCTTAGTGGTTAGGGTGCTGAGGTGTTACCTTAGTGGTAAGGATGCGGAGGAGGTGTTACCTTAGTGGTTAGGGTGGGGAGGTGTTACCTTAGTGGTTAGGGTGCTGAGGTGTTACCTTAGTGGTTAGGGTGGGGAGGTGTTACCTTAGTGGTTAGGGTGCTGAGGTGTTACCTTAGTGGTTAGGGTGCTGAGGTGTTACCTTAGTGGTTAGGGTGAGGAGGTGTTACCTTAGTGGTTAGGGTGGGGAGGTGTTACCTTAGTGGTTAGGGTGAGGAGGTGAAACCTTAGTGGTTAGGGTGCTGAGGTGTTACCTTAGTGGTAAGGATGCGGAGGAGGTGTTACCTTAGTGGTAAGGATGCGGAGGAGGTGTTACCTTAGTGGTTAGGGTGGGGAGGTGTTACCTTAGTGGTTAGGGTGCTGAGGTGTTACCTTAGTGGTTAGGGTGGGGAGGTGTTACCTTAGTGGTTAGGGTGCTGAGGTGTTACCTTAGTGGTTAGGGTGCTGAGGTGTTACCTTAGTGGTTAGGGTGAGGAGGTGTTACCTTAGTGGTTAGGGTGGGGAGGTGTTACCTTAGTGGTTAGGGTGCTGAGGTGTTACCTTAGTGGTTAGGGTGCTGAGGTGTTACCTTAGTGGTTAGGGTGCTGAGGTGTTACCTTAGTGGTTAGGGTGCTGAGGTGTTACCTTAGTGGTTAGGGTGGGGAGGTGTTACCTTAGTGGTTAGGGTGCTGAGGTGTTACCTTAGTGGTTAGGGTGCTGAGGTGTTACCTTAGTGGTTAGGGTGGGGAGGTGTTACCTTAGTGGTTAGGGTGAGGAGGTGAAACCTTAGTGGTTAGGGTGCTGAGGTGTTACCTTAGTGGTAAGGATGCGGAGGAGGTGTTACCTTAGTGGTTAGGGTGCTGAGGTGTTACCTTAGTGGTTAGGGTGCTGAGGTGTTACCTTAGTGGTTAGGGTGCTGAGGTGTTACCTTAGTGGTTAGGGTGGGGAGGTGTTACCTTAGTGGTTAGGGTGCTGGAGGAAGTGTTTCATTAGTGGTTAGAGTGAGGAGGTGTTACCTTAGTGGTTAGGGTGCTGGAGAAGGTGTTACCTTAGTGGTTAGGGTGCTGGAGAAGGTGTTACCTTAGTGGTTAGGGTGCTGAGGTGTTACCTTAGTGGTTAGGGTGCTGAGGTGTTACCTTAGTGGTTAGGGTGGGGAGGTGTTACCTTAGTGGTTAGGGTGCTGAGGTGTTACCTTAGTGGTAAGGATGCGGAGGAGGTGTTACCTTAGTGGTTAGGGTGGGGAGGTGTTACCTTAGTGGTTAGGGTGCTGAGGTGTTACCTTAGTGGTAAGGATGCGGAGGAGGTGTTACCTTAGTGGTTAGGGTGCTGAGGTGTTACCTTAGTGGTAAGGATGCGGAGGAGGTGTTACCTTAGTGGTTAGGGTGAGGAGGTGTTACCTTAGTGGTAAGGATGCGGAGGAGGTGTTACCTTAGTGGTTAGGGTGAGGAGGTGTTACCTTAGTGGTTAGGGTGCTGAGGTGTTACCTTAGTGGTTAGGGTGCTGAGGTGTTACCTTAGTGGTTAGGGTGCTGAGGTGTTACCTTAGTGGTTAGGGTGCTGAGGTGTTACCTTAGTGGTTAGGGTGGGGAGGTGTTACCTTAGTGGTTAGGGTGCTGAGGTGTTACCTTAGTGGTTAGGGTGCTGAGGTGTTACCTTAGTGGTAAGGATGCGGAGGAGGTGTTACCTTAGTGGTTAGGGTGGGGAGGTGTTACCTTAGTGGTAAGGATGCGGAGGAGGTGTTACCTTAGTGGTTAGGGTGCTGAGGTGTTACCTTAGTGGTTAGGGTGGGGAGGTGTTACCTTAGTGGTTAGGGTGGGGAGGTGTTACCTTAGTGGTTAGGGTGCTGAGGTGTTACCTTAGTGGTTAGGGTGCTGAGGTGTTACCTTAGTGGTTAGGGTGGGGAGGAGGTGTTACCTTAGTGGTAAGGGTGCTGAGGTGTTACCTTAGTGGTAAGGATGCGGAGGAGGTGTTACCTTAGTGGTTAGGATGCGGAGGAGGTGTTACCTTAGTGGTTAGGGTGCTGAGGTGTTACCTTAGTGGTTAGGGTGCTGAGGTGTTACCTTAGTGGTTAGGGTGCTGAGGTGTTACCTTAGTGGTTAGGGTGCTGAGGTGTTACCTTAGTGGTAAGGATGCGGAGGAGGTGTTACCTTAGTGGTTAGGGTGGGGAGGTGTTACCTTAGTGGTTAGGGTGAGGAGGTGTTACCTTAGTGGTTAGGGTGGGGAGGTGTTACCTTAGTGGTTAGGGTGCTGAGGTGTTACCTTAGTGGTTAGGGTGCTGAGGTGTTACCTTAGTGGTTAGGGTGGGGAGGTGTTACCTTAGTGGTTAGGGTGAGGAGGTGAAACCTTAGTGGTTAGGGTGCTGAGGTGTTACCTTAGTGGTAAGGATGCGGAGGAGGTGTTACCTTAGTGGTTAGGGTGGGGAGGTGTTACCTTAGTGGTTAGGGTGGGGAGGTGTTACCTTAGTGGTTAGGGTGCTGGAGGAAGTGTTTCATTAGTGGTTAGAGTGAGGAGGTGTTACCTTAGTGGTTAGGGTGCTGGAGAAGGTGTTACCTTAGTGGTTAGGGTGCTGGAGAAGGTGTTACCTTAGTGGTTAGGGTGCTGAGGTGTTACCTTAGTGGTTAGGGTGCTGAGGTGTTACCTTAGTGGTTAGGGTGGGGAGGTGTTACCTTAGTGGTTAGGGTGCTGGAGGAAGTGTTTCATTAGTGGTTAGAGTGAGGAGGTGTTACCTTAGTGGTTAGGGTGCTGGAGAAGGTGTTACCTTAGTGGTTAGGGTGCTGGAGAAGGTGTTACCTTAGTGGTTAGGGTGCTGAGGTGTTACCTTAGTGGTTAGGGTGCTGAGGTGTTACCTTAGTGGTTAGGGTGGGGAGGTGTTACCTTAGTGGTTAGGGTGCTGAGGTGTTACCTTAGTGGTAAGGATGCGGAGGAGGTGTTACCTTAGTGGTTAGGGTGGGGAGGTGTTACCTTAGTGGTTAGGGTGGGGAGGTGTTACCTTAGTGGTAAGGATGCGGAGGAGGTGTTACCTTAGTGGTTAGGGTGCTGAGGTGTTACCTTAGTGGTAAGGATGCGGAGGAGGTGTTACCTTAGTGGTTAGGGTGAGGAGGTGTTACCTTAGTGGTTAGGGTGCTGAGGTGTTACCTTAGTGGTTAGGGTGCTGAGGTGTTACCTTAGTGGTTAGGGTGCTGAGGTGTTACCTTAGTGGTTAGGGTGCTGAGGTGTTACCTTAGTGGTTAGGGTGGGGAGGTGTTACCTTAGTGGTTAGGGTGCTGAGGTGTTACCTTAGTGGTAAGGATGCGGAGGAGGTGTTACCTTAGTGGTTAGGGTGGGGAGGTGTTACCTTAGTGGTAAGGATGCGGAGGAGGTGTTACCTTAGTGGTTAGGGTGCTGAGGTGTTACCTTAGTGGTTAGGGTGGGGAGGTGTTACCTTAGTGGTTAGGGTGCTGAGGTGTTACCTTAGTGGTTAGGGTGCTGAGGTGTTACCTTAGTGGTAAGGATGCGGAGGAGGTGTTACCTTAGTGGTTAGGGTGCTGAGGTGTTACCTTAGTGGTTAGGGTGCTGAGGTGTTACCTTAGTGGTTAGGGTGAGGAGGTGTTACCTTAGTGGTTAGGGTGAGGAGGTGTTACCTTAGTGGTTAGGGTGCTGAGGTGTTACCTTAGTGGTTAGGGTGCTGAGGTGTTACCTTAGTGGTTAGGGTGCTGAGGTGTTACCTTAGTGGTTAGGGTGGGGAGGTGTTACCTTAGTGGTTAGGGTGGGGAGGTGTTACCTTAGTGGTTAGGGTGAGGAGGTGTTACCTTAGTGGTTAGGGTGCTGGAGGAAGTGTTTCATTAGTGGTTAGAGTGAGGAGGTGTTACCTTAGTGGTTAGGGTGCTGGAGAAGGTGTTACCTTAGTGGTTAGGGTGCTGGAGAAGGTGTTACCTTAGTGGTTAGGGTGCTGAGGTGTTACCTTAGTGGTTAGGGTGCTGAGGTGTTACCTTAGTGGTTAGGGTGGGGAGGTGTTACCTTAGTGGTTAGGGTGCTGAGGTGTTACCTTAGTGGTAAGGATGCGGAGGAGGTGTTACCTTAGTGGTTAGGGTGGGGAGGTGTTACCTTAGTGGTTAGGGTGCTGAGGTGTTACCTTAGTGGTAAGGATGCGGAGGAGGTGTTACCTTAGTGGTTAGGGTGCTGAGGTGTTACCTTAGTGGTAAGGATGCGGAGGAGGTGTTACCTTAGTGGTTAGGGTGAGGAGGTGTTACCTTAGTGGTAAGGATGCAGAGGAGGTGTTACCTTAGTGGTTAGGGTGAGGAGGTGTTACCTTAGTGGTTAGGGTGGGGAGGTGTTACCTTAGTGGTTAGGGTGCTGAGGTGTTACCTTAGTGGTTAGGGTGGGGAGGTGTTACCTTAGTGGTTAGGGTGGGGAGGTGTTACCTTAGTGGTTAGGGTGCTGAGGTGTTACCTTAGTGGTTAGGGTGCTGAGGTGTTACCTTAGTGGTTAGGGTGGGGAGGTGTTACCTTAGTGGTTAGGGTGCTGAGGTGTTACCTTAGTGGTTAGGGTGGGGAGGTGTTACCTTAGTGGTTAGGGTGCTGAGGTGTTACCTTAGTGGTTAGGGTGCTGAGGTGTTACCTTAGTGGTTAGGGTGCTGAGGTGTTACCTTAGTGGTTAGGGTGCTGAGGTGTTACCTTAGTGGTTAGGGTGGGGAGGTGTTACCTTAGTGGTTAGGGTGCTGAGGTGTTACCTTAGTGGTTAGGGTGCTGAGGTGTTACCTTAGTGGTAAGGATGCGGAGGAGGTGTTACCTTAGTGGTTAGGGTGGGGAGGTGTTACCTTAGTGGTAAGGATGCGGAGGAGGTGTTACCTTAGTGGTTAGGGTGCTGAGGTGTTACCTTAGTGGTTAGGGTGGGGAGGTGTTACCTTAGTGGTTAGGGTGGGGAGGTGTTACCTTAGTGGTTAGGGTGCTGAGGTGTTACCTTAGTGGTTAGGGTGCTGAGGTGTTACCTTAGTGGTTAGGGTGCTGAGGTGTTACCTTAGTGGTTAGGGTGCTGAGGTGTTACCTTAGTGGTTAGGGTGGGGAGGAGGTGTTACCTTAGTGGTAAGGGTGCTGAGGTGTTACCTTAGTGGTAAGGATGCGGAGGAGGTGTTACCTTAGTGGTTAGGATGCGGAGGAGGTGTTACCTTAGTGGTTAGGGTGCTGAGGTGTTACCTTAGTGGTTAGGGTGCTGAGGTGTTACCTTAGTGGTTAGGGTGCTGAGGTGTTACCTTAGTGGTTAGGGTGCTGAGGTGTTACCTTAGTGGTAAGGATGCGGAGGAGGTGTTACCTTAGTGGTTAGGGTGGGGAGGTGTTACCTTAGTGGTTAGGGTGCTGAGGTGTTACCTTAGTGGTTAGGGTGGGGAGGTGTTACCTTAGTGGTTAGGGTGCTGAGGTGTTACCTTAGTGGTTAGGGTGCTGAGGTGTTACCTTAGTGGTTAGGGTGAGGAGGTGTTACCTTAGTGGTTAGGGTGGGGAGGTGTTACCTTAGTGGTTAGGGTGAGGAGGTGAAACCTTAGTGGTTAGGGTGCTGAGGTGTTACCTTAGTGGTAAGGATGCGGAGGAGGTGTTACCTTAGTGGTTAGGGTGGGGAGGTGTTACCTTAGTGGTTAGGGTGCTGAGGTGTTACCTTAGTGGTTAGGGTGGGGAGGTGTTACCTTAGTGGTTAGGGTGCTGAGGTGTTACCTTAGTGGTTAGGGTGCTGAGGTGTTACCTTAGTGGTTAGGGTGAGGAGGTGTTACCTTAGTGGTTAGGGTGGGGAGGTGTTACCTTAGTGGTTAGGGTGCTGAGGTGTTACCTTAGTGGTTAGGGTGCTGAGGTGTTACCTTAGTGGTTAGGGTGCTGAGGTGTTACCTTAGTGGTTAGGGTGCTGAGGTGTTACCTTAGTGGTTAGGGTGGGGAGGTGTTACCTTAGTGGTTAGGGTGCTGAGGTGTTACCTTAGTGGTTAGGGTGCTGAGGTGTTACCTTAGTGGTTAGGGTGGGGAGGTGTTACCTTAGTGGTTAGGGTGAGGAGGTGAAACCTTAGTGGTTAGGGTGCTGAGGTGTTACCTTAGTGGTAAGGATGCGGAGGAGGTGTTACCTTAGTGGTTAGGGTGCTGAGGTGTTACCTTAGTGGTTAGGGTGCTGAGGTGTTACCTTAGTGGTTAGGGTGCTGAGGTGTTACCTTAGTGGTTAGGGTGGGGAGGTGTTACCTTAGTGGTTAGGGTGCTGGAGGAAGTGTTTCATTAGTGGTTAGAGTGAGGAGGTGTTACCTTAGTGGTTAGGGTGCTGGAGAAGGTGTTACCTTAGTGGTTAGGGTGCTGGAGAAGGTGTTACCTTAGTGGTTAGGGTGCTGAGGTGTTACCTTAGTGGTTAGGGTGCTGAGGTGTTACCTTAGTGGTTAGGGTGGGGAGGTGTTACCTTAGTGGTTAGGGTGCTGAGGTGTTACCTTAGTGGTAAGGATGCGGAGGAGGTGTTACCTTAGTGGTTAGGGTGGGGAGGTGTTACCTTAGTGGTTAGGGTGCTGAGGTGTTACCTTAGTGGTAAGGATGCGGAGGAGGTGTTACCTTAGTGGTTAGGGTGCTGAGGTGTTACCTTAGTGGTAAGGATGCGGAGGAGGTGTTACCTTAGTGGTTAGGGTGAGGAGGTGTTACCTTAGTGGTAAGGATGCGGAGGAGGTGTTACCTTAGTGGTTAGGGTGAGGAGGTGTTACCTTAGTGGTTAGGGTGCTGAGGTGTTACCTTAGTGGTTAGGGTGCTGAGGTGTTACCTTAGTGGTTAGGGTGCTGAGGTGTTACCTTAGTGGTTAGGGTGCTGAGGTGTTACCTTAGTGGTTAGAGTGGGGAGGTGTTACCTTAGTGGTTAGGGTGCTGAGGTGTTACCTTAGTGGTTAGGGTGCTGAGGTGTTACCTTAGTGGTAAGGATGCGGAGGAGGTGTTACCTTAGTGGTTAGGGTGGGGAGGTGTTACCTTAGTGGTAAGGATGCGGAGGAGGTGTTACCTTAGTGGTTAGGGTGCTGAGGTGTTACCTTAGTGGTTAGGGTGGGGAGGTGTTACCTTAGTGGTTAGGGTGGGGAGGTGTTACCTTAGTGGTTAGGGTGCTGAGGTGTTACCTTAGTGGTTAGGGTGCTGAGGTGTTACCTTAGTGGTTAGGGTGGGGAGGAGGTGTTACCTTAGTGGTAAGGGTGCTGAGGTGTTACCTTAGTGGTAAGGATGCGGAGGAGGTGTTACCTTAGTGGTTAGGATGCGGAGGAGGTGTTACCTTAGTGGTTAGGGTGCTGAGGTGTTACCTTAGTGGTTAGGGTGCTGAGGTGTTACCTTAGTGGTTAGGGTGCTGAGGTGTTACCTTAGTGGTTAGGGTGCTGAGGTGTTACCTTAGTGGTAAGGATGCGGAGGAGGTGTTACCTTAGTGGTTAGGGTGGGGAGGTGTTACCTTAGTGGTTAGGGTGAGGAGGTGTTACCTTAGTGGTTAGGGTGGGGAGGTGTTACCTTAGTGGTTAGGGTGCTGAGGTGTTACCTTAGTGGTTAGGGTGCTGAGGTGTTACCTTAGTGGTTAGGGTGGGGAGGTGTTACCTTAGTGGTTAGGGTGAGGAGGTGAAACCTTAGTGGTTAGGGTGCTGAGGTGGTACCTTAGTGGTAAGGATGCGGAGGAGGTGTTACCTTAGTGGTTAGGGTGGGGAGGTGTTACCTTAGTGGTTAGGGTGGGGAGGTGTTACCTTAGTGGTTAGGGTGCTGGAGGAAGTGTTTCATTAGTGGTTAGAGTGAGGAGGTGTTACCTTAGTGGTTAGGGTGCTGGAGAAGGTGTTACCTTAGTGGTTAGGGTGCTGGAGAAGGTGTTACCTTAGTGGTTAGGGTGCTGAGGTGTTACCTTAGTGGTTAGGGTGCTGAGGTGTTACCTTAGTGGTTAGGGTGGGGAGGTGTTACCTTAGTGGTTAGGGTGCTGGAGGAAGTGTTTCATTAGTGGTTAGAGTGAGGAGGTGTTACCTTAGTGGTTAGGGTGCTGGAGAAGGTGTTACCTTAGTGGTTAGGGTGCTGGAGAAGGTGTTACCTTAGTGGTTAGGGTGCTGAGGTGTTACCTTAGTGGTTAGGGTGCTGAGGTGTTACCTTAGTGGTTAGGGTGGGGAGGTGTTACCTTAGTGGTTAGGGTGCTGAGGTGTTACCTTAGTGGTTAGGATGCGGAGGAGGTGTTACCTTAGTGGTTAGGGTGGGGAGGTGTTACCTTAGTGGTTAGGGTGGGGAGGTGTTACCTTAGTGGTAAGGATGCGGAGGAGGTGTTACCTTAGTGGTTAGGGTGCTGAGGTGTTACCTTAGTGGTAAGGATGCGGAGGAGGTGTTACCTTAGTGGTTAGGGTGAGGAGGTGTTACCTTAGTGGTTAGGGTGCTGAGGTGTTACCTTAGTGGTTAGGGTGCTGAGGTGTTACCTTAGTGGTTAGGGTGCTGAGGTGTTACCTTAGTGGTTAGGGTGCTGAGGTGTTACCTTAGTGGTTAGGGTGGGGAGGTGTTACCTTAGTGGTTAGGGTGCTGAGGTGTTACCTTAGTGGTTAGGGTGCTGAGGTGTTACCTTAGTGGTAAGGATGCGGAGGAGGTGTTACCTTAGTGGTTAGGGTGGGGAGGTGTTACCTTAGTGGTAAGGATGCGGAGGAGGTGTTACCTTAGTGGTTAGGGTGCTGAGGTGTTACCTTAGTGGTTAGGGTGGGGAGGTGTTACCTTAGTGGTTAGGGTGGGGAGGTGTTACCTTAGTGGTTAGGGTGCTGAGGTGTTACCTTAGTGGTTAGGGTGCTGAGGTGTTACCTTAGTGGTTAGGGTGGGGAGGTGTTACCTTAGTGGTTAGGGTGCTGAGGTGTTACCTTAGTGGTTAGGGTGCTGAGGTGTTACCTTAGTGGTTAGGGTGGGGAGGAGGTGTTACCTTAGTGGTAAGGGTGCTGAGGTGTTACCTTAGTGGTAAGGATGCGGAGGAGGTGTTACCTTAGTGGTTAGGATGCGGAGGAGGTGTTACCTTAGTGGTTAGGGTGCTGAGGTGTTACCTTAGTGGTAAGGATGCGGAGGAGGTGTTACCTTAGTGGTTAGGGTGGGGAGGTGTTACCTTAGTGGTAAGGATGCGGAGGAGGTGTTACCTTAGTGGTTAGGGTGCTGAGGTGTTACCTTAGTGGTTAGGGTGGGGAGGTGTTACCTTAGTGGTTAGGGTGGGGAGGTGTTACCTTAGTGGTTAGGGTGCTGAGGTGTTACCTTAGTGGTTAGGGTGCTGAGGTGTTACCTTAGTGGTTAGGGTGGGGAGGTGTTACCTTAGTGGTTAGGGTGCTGAGGTGTTACCTTAGTGGTTAGGGTGCTGAGGTGTTACCTTAGTGGTTAGGGTGGGGAGGAGGTGTTACCTTAGTGGTAAGGGTGCTGAGGTGTTACCTTAGTGGTAAGGATGCGGAGGAGGTGTTACCTTAGTGGTTAGGATGCGGAGGAGGTGTTACCTTAGTGGTTAGGGTGCTGAGGTGTTACCTTAGTGGTTAGGGTGCTGAGGTGTTACCTTAGTGGTTAGGGTGCTGAGGTGTTACCTTAGTGGTTAGGGTGCTGAGGTGTTACCTTAGTGGTTAGGGTGCTGAGGTGTTACCTTAGTGGTTAGGGTGCTGAGGTGTTACCTTAGTGGTTAGGGTGCTGAGGTGTTACCTTAGTGGTTAGGGTGAGGAGGTGTTACCTTAGTGGTTAGGGTGCTGAGGTGTTACCTTAGTGGTTAGGGTGCTGAGGTGTTACCTTAGTGGTTAGGGTGAGGAGGTGTTACCTTAGTGGTTAGGGTGCTGAGGTGTTACCTTAGTGGTTAGGGTGAGGAGGTGTTACCTTAGTGGTTAGGGTGCTGAGGTGTTACCTTAGTGGTTAGGGTGCTGAGGTGTTACCTTAGTGGTTAGGGTGCTGAGGTGTTACCTTAGTGGTTAGGGTGAGGAGGTGTTACCTTAGTGGTTAGGGTGGGGAGGTGAAACCTTAGTGGTTAGGGTGCTGGAGAAGGTGTTTCCTTAGTGGTTAGGGTGCTGAGGTGTTACCTTAGTGGTTAGGGTGAGGAAATGTTACCTTAGTGGGGTGTTTTTGTGTATATATATGCTGATTATTTTGCATTCAAATATTTCCTTTATCTCTCTTCTCTTCAATAGAACTATTCATACCAGCAGTCTGTGCGTGTGTGTGTGCGTGTGCGTGTGCGTGTGCGTGTGTGTGTGTGTGTGCACACACGTGTGTGTGTGTGCGCGCGAGTGTGTGTGTGTGTGTGCTATGTCCTGGCGCCACCTGGGCCACAGGAGAGAGGGAGAGAGAGAGAGAGAGAGAGAGAGTGCTCCCAGTGTCCACCAGTAATGTGTGTGTCTGAGTGTTGGTCATGTGGTAGCAGGGTGGTTCATCAGCAATAGAAACACACAGCTGGAGGCATGGTGTGTGTTTATCGAGAGTGTGTGTGCGTGTTTTTGTGTGTGTGACAGAGATCCCAGACAGTAGTCAGCTCCCCTCTGCTCCCCCTCCTGCAGGTTAGATATTAACAGGAGATGAAACACAATGTATTCCTCACGTCATGGTAGCGGTTAAAGGTCAACCACACATCATTGGCGAGCAGTTGACCCCACTGGTCATGACTGTGTGTCTCTCCCCTGGTGGGGGACAGGCATGTAGGTCCTCATACTGCCTCCAGGGGTTCAAAATGACTTGCTAAAAAACGACAATTAGGTGTATCAACCAGGTTCCTCCTCCTGGCTTCCCTTTAGTCCCTTTCCATGTTTCAGAATGCGGCCTCAGTGTTCACGTGTGAACATGTGGGTTCCAGTCAGCTGAGCACCAGCTAAGCAAGAGGACTTTGCATGGCCCTCTGGATGCTATAAACACTGGGTGTAGCATTATCATTGGTACACACTCAGTACGTTTACATGCACAGCCTAATCTGATTAAATTTGTTGGCGCCATTTTGATATTTATGTTAGCAAATTAATTGAAATTAATTATTAAAATAACAATGATGAAATAATTATAATATTTAAGTTCATGAAATATGGTTTACAGTATTTCTCAGTCGCTTTGGTACATTTCTCCGATCAGAATTGAAATTCTCAAAACTACCAGTTCAATCTTCACATCATTGTGTCACTTGTGCACATCAAAAAAGCATTTTCTCATTTATTTGAACAAGTTGCAAATGCTTTGGTACATTCATGCAGGTGATTATGTACAACTCTCTGCTCTTTCCTACATTATCAATTGCTTATGTCATGTTGATCAAAGTGTATTGTAATGGGTCTCTATTGAATAGTCTCACCCCCACAACATTTAGGCATTAGGTCATTGCATAAGTCTTTACATGCAAAATAGTTGAACAAGTTGTCATAATATGTCAAGCATATTTCTATACATTTCCATTCAGATTTTTTTCTAAATCTGTCCTGAATTAGTAAATTGCTACCAGGTGAATCTTGACCCTCTCTAATGAAGGGAAATGTGTGAAGTGTTAGATCAATCATCGATCAACCAGTTTACTGAAATAGCTCAAAAGTGCATCGCCTGAACCATGAACTGGCAAGTATATATATAGCTGGAGCACAACACGATGTTTCATTGTCTGACAATGGAAGGACAAGGAATTGGACAGGGTCAACAGCCAGAGAGAAGAAGAAGAGGAAGAGGAGTGAGGCTGCGTGAGAATGAGAATTTGTGGCCCAACAGAGAGGAACGTAAGGAGGTGTAGGGACAACTGCACTGTAATTCCTACAGCAATGCATGTACAGTTTACCCTAAGGAGATTTTCCTATGTTCACATTTTTAGCAATGACATGGTCTGTCAACAAATTACAGTACAAACAGTCAAAGCGTAAATGTGAATCTTGTCCAGTCTCTTGCAATCCATCTCCCACATACACTAAGGTGTAACTTACAATTTACAATAATTGTCTTCAGAACTTCAGCCATAGTTTACATCAGAACATCCCTCAAGAGTACACTGTTATATTGACAACATGACTAAGCAATTTGACTGTCTTATCCGCACACAATGACACAAGGACTTGTCATTGTGATGGCACTGACATGTTCATTGACACAGATATTTACTTTTGAGAAACAAACTAAGGATTTTGAGCAAGAGACTGGCTTTTGCATGAAATCCATGGTGTTTTGCTATTTGTACGAATTGTTTTGAGATATGCACTTACTGTTTTGCAAATTTCAATTCTGACTTGAGAAATGTACCAAAGCGACTGAGAAATACTGTAATAGTATGCTGAATTATGGTTTACAATTACGTAATTCTGTGTGATAACTGATTGAATGCCATGTTCTGTCTGGCCAATTGGGCGTGACGTCTGACGTTCTGATATATGGATGGGTTAGGTTACCTATGACCAGGTGGAGCGGAAGTGGCAAACAATTTTTCAACCGCGCGAATGCGATAAGGATATCTTCTTTGTACTTTTAGTCAGAAGGGAACAAATATATCGATCTATAATTCAAGACGCGCGTTGTCCGGATTTATCCGCTCTCCCGCTGAAAAGCTGCAACTACATTAAGATGAAAAAATGCCCTCTGAAACGTCAGACGAAGAAAACTTGTGGATTGCATCTTCGATCTGTGCTTGGAAATCTTTGTACTACGTTCAGCATCCACAACTCCCACACAAAAAGAAAGTTGAATTTCTAAAGAAACATGGATTTTGTTTTGCCTGTTTGACAAAAGGACATCTCAGCAAAACATGTCAGAAACGCCTGACATGCCACTCATGTGAAAACTGGCCTCCAGCTGGCGCCATAGATACTAAAGCACCTGAAGCACAGAAATCCTGCTTCAAACCATGTGTTATGAAAAACCTGTGAAAACCTTCAAATTATGTGGACTGGAACTGAGCAGCCTTGATGGCAAAGACTTTACACAACGCGCGATTCCTGTAGTGAGTGATCAAAACATCCCGAGGGAAGGTAGATCTTAAACAATGTCTTACCTAAAAGAGGTCAAGTTGAACTCCATCAAAGCTGACGTGAGTCTGTTGATTGAGACGAACATCCCCAAAGCTATGGAACCACTCAAGGTCATCAACAGCCAAGACAATGGCCCATATGCTGTTCTGACACATCTGGGATGGATAGTAAATGGCCCACTGGGAATCAGCTCACATGTTGATAAACATGGACGACCACAGGTAGACAACGTATAGAATATCAGTGACTCATTTCGGCGATCTTCTGATCCAACAATACAATCAAGACTTTCCATAATTTAACTATGAAGGGAAAACCAAACATTTATTTCGAGGATAAAAGCTTTTTTGCAAATCATGTAAGAATCCTTAAGAAAAAGAGACGTCATAATGACATCCGACTTCCTTTCTGTAAGGATGATCTTCGAATGCCAAATAATAGGCAAATGGCTGAACAAAGAGCATATAGCCTTAAGAAAATACTTGAGAAGGATGAGTCGTTTAAAGGTTGGGTATGGGATTTGCGAAATGCCAGCAGATTTTGAAAATACACGACTCAAATGGTCCTACCCCCTCTCCTTCGACGCTGACTCTGACTCCACCCATTCCAAGTACATGGACGCGCAATCATGCACGAGCGAACAGCAGGAGCTTTGTAAGATCAACAGCGGATGCGTCAAAATGGAGCGAGTGGCAGAAAGATCTTCATGGGATTTCAGAATTGAAAGATGCAACAAACCCATGGATTTTGACGTCACTGACACCCAATTACACCACTTCTGCGATGCCAGTGAGAGTGGCTATGGGACTGTCAGTTACATAAGACTTACCAGCAGAGGCAGACCTCCTCACATAACGTTAGTGATGGGGAAAGCGAGGGTGTTCAGATCTCAGACTCCTTTTTCTGGAGTGATAGTACTTCTGTCCTGAAGTACATTCTGAATGACACTCAGAGATTCAAGACTTTTGTGGCTAACTGAGTATCTGTGATTCGTGACCTGACACAGAAATCTCAGTGGCGTCACATTAACACTGATCTCAACCAGGCAGACAATGCGTCTAGTGGAATGCGAGCTGATGCTTTTCTGAAAGAAAGATGTTGTTCCAGACGGTCGAGACTTTCTGGCCAAATGCGAATCTGACTGGCTGAAACTTTCCACCGAACCACTGGTACTTTCTGACAGTGACGAGGTAAAGAAAACTGTTGTGGCCTTTGCAAAAACAGACCACGAAGACCCTCTGACTCACTTTATCGAATCCTTCTCATCATGGGACAAACTCATCAGATCGAAGGCGTGGCTTTTGAAGTTCAAAGTATTGCAGCATTCTTCAAGGAAAGTGATCAATTCCAAAGGATAGCTTTTAACAGTTACTTTATTTGGTAAAGTATTTCGGCATGGTAAACTGATAACTATGAAGCAAAAGGAGGTTGAAGCGTGTCTTTGCACGTGCAGAGCGTCTCCCAGCTGACCAAAGCTATATTAACCCTATCCTATGGGCTGCCAAGAGATTCTGGCTATCTCTGGCTCCAACCCTCTGTTATGGTATGGATCCGCAAGGCCCGGAAGTAGTGGGAGGAGCCGGTGTGACGTATTACCCTCGGCCTCCTCACCTGTCTGTGGTGCTGCCCTCTGTGGATGAAGCTGTTATTGCAGCCTTCAGTAAGGTCCTGCTCGCCTTGTGGCTATGTATAGTATTTACAGCTTATATGTTTGGTCCCGCTTTCTAGGGTCTATGTGTGGGCAACTTATGTTCTTAAAATATGTAACAAAAGGGACTCTGAGACACTTGATCCAATTGAAAAAAGCAGGTACCTCACACAGTGCATCAGTTACATCAGAATATGTGAAGGACAAGCAGCTATCCGACCAGCAACTGTCTGTGCAGGATTTTACAGATGCTGAGGAATCACTTGTTGCTTATGTTCAACAGAAAGCCTTCAGGGTTGAAGGGAATGCCTTAAGAGCAGGCCAAGCTGCAAGAAGGAGTAGCAGACTATACAAGTTGGATCTCATTCTTAATGATGGAATACTGAGAGTGGGAGGTAGATTGAATAAGTTGGCAATGCCAGAGGACTTCAAACAACCAAAACAGAAAATGGCTGATTTACCGCTCATACGCAAAACACCAGATCTCTTTCACTCACACTGGCTTGGACTATTTTGGGCCCATAGAAGTCAAGATTGGTCGTAGCAGGGTAAAGAGATACAAAGCCTTGTTTACATGTCTTGCCAGTAGGGCTTTACAGTTGGAGATTGCTTACTCCATGGATACAGATTCATGTACCTCAGCCTTACGAAGATTAATCTGCAGACGTGGTCATATCAAAGAAATAGTTTCAGACAACGGAACAAATTTATGGGCGCAGAGCGAGAATTAAAAGAAGCACTTGCTCACCTAAACATGAATAAAATACAGGATTCAATGAATACAAAAGGCATCAAATGGAGTTTCATAAAAAAATAATAATAATCCTTTACACCATCCGAATGGGACAGACCTTGGATGACGAATGTCTTCAAACTGCCTTGTGCGAGGTGGAGGCAGTTCTCAATGCCCGTCCCATTACAGTAACATCTGGAGACTCCAAAAATCCTGAACCCCTAACTCCAAACCACCTTCTGCTCTTGAAAGGAAAACCCATGCTTCCACCTGGGCTCTTTTCCAAGCAGGATAGATACTCTAGAAGAAAGTGGAAACAGGTTCAGTACCTATCAGACCTCTTCTGGAAAAGATGGACATGGGAGTATCTTCCCCGAATGCAGGAGAGACAAAAATGGAATGAGGTCAAAAGAAATCTGAAACCTGGAGACATAGTACTGATCATAGATGAGACCTCTCCACGGAACTCCTGGCCTGTGGGACGTATCATGGAAACAGTGGCGGTTCTACGTCCAGTTGCGCCCCGGGCAAGACTATCTTCAGGGGGGGGGGGGGGGGCAAAATACCTATTCCCAACACAATGTTATGTAGTACTTCATTGATAACCGCTACGCAGCGCGATTTCTTTTTTACTGCTCGTGGCGCCCCCCATGTGACTCGGCGCCCCCCACAAATATGCCGCCCCCGGCGGCTGCCTGGTTCACCCGTGCCTAAAACCGCCACTGCATGGAAACCTTTCCAGATGCAAAGAGCTTTGTACGTCAGTGGAGGCTTCTCCAGCAAGGAGAGGGAAGAAGATCCTCCTTAAAATTGTTGAGAATAAAAAATGTAGATTGCCCAGACTACTAATGAATTAATGCCCTTAAATACGACTACTTTAATGCCTTTGTATATGTAATCTTCGTTTCCCTTGGTAAAGGGATATTAGCAGTGCTTAATTTGTCCAGTGGGAGCTCCCGGAGCGCTGAGGACGGGGGGGGGGGGGGGGGGGGGGCGGGATTTTTTTTTTATACTGCTCGTGGCGGAGCTGGCGGAGCGCACGTCAGAGCTTCCGGAGCGCGCGTCAGAGGTTCCGGAGCGCACGTCAGAGCTTCCGGAGCGCGCTCCCCCTTGCTCCCCCTCAAATTAAGCACTGGATATTAGCACCCCGTATCGCCTATTGACAATTACTTCAGGGAGGACGTTCCTCCCTCAGCCTCCATTGACTCCCATTCATTTCCCCGAAAGTGTCGGCAGCCGGTGAAAAACATGAGTGGGAGTGACTAGCCAAGGGATCTGGATCCCGCCGACGTCCGTTGGCTGCGCTATGAACCAATAAGCAGGAGCCCTAGCTGTGGAGTAGCCTCTAGGGAGGGGTTATCCCCCCAAGTCTCGGCTCCGAGAACCAACAATGGACCTATTAAAGAACCAACAAACCCGCTCAGTCGTATGCCTCGTTTCCACCGAGCGGTGCGCTACTGTTTGTTGCGGTACAGTGCGGCTCTGTTCGGTTATATTGGTGTTTCTGTAGCCCGCGGGCTGTGGAGCCTGCGGCCGGGCTGCGTGCCTGTGAAGAGGATTGACTTGATCTATAAATTAAGTCCCTCAATGTTAATTGGCTTAGCACCATGACCAACATTCTGAAACAGCCATTAACATCCACATGTGCCTCAAACAATGTTAGGCTTACAGCCAATGCAAATAGTTGTGAAATAATTTTCTTGTTGTTCTTTTAATTGTTTGTTATTCTGACTATTCTGTTTGATATTGTGAAAAGGATGTTAGTGAATGACTCAGAGCAGGACGCATTTAAAATGGCATCACTTTTGGTCTTATGTCTTCATTTTTCTTAAAACAATTGTAGCTGAAAATAAACATCGCCAAATTACAACCAATAGCTTCAGTCATTGAGGGCAAAAATAGGTCCAATGCTAGTCCCAGATTTTATTATTTAGCATTACAAACAGATATGCTGCCCACCAGCTTTCAAAGTACAATGCTGCCACTGGTGGATTTGTATCAATCCACATAATTATCCCTCCCTGCTATTTTGTAGTTCCCCAAAACACCCTGAAACAACTTGAGTCTAACATACTTAGGCCACCATACGCCACTAACAGTGCAAGCAGGCCAATGGCAACCAAGTACGCAGTCCTTCCTCCTTCCCTTTAAAAACCACCAACCGCCACTTTTGTACGTCGCGTCGAAGTGAAAAGCGGCAGAGGCGCTCCTCCGGCGCCGGAGGGATTGTTGGCGCATACGGCATCAATCCCTTTCTCCTCCATGTCGCGGTTCAATCTGGACTTCAGTCAAAGCCAAAGTTCCTTTCCCCAAATTCCTTCTCAACCATGGCCGAGATAACCCCATTACGAGTCTATACTTGTTTTGGAAGTACCAGAGAGTCTGAGAACTCTATATCCCCGTCAGTTCGGCCGCGGGGCAATGAATGAATAAAGATCGTAAACACGTCGGAAGACCAACATTCAGAAAAACATGTACTTTAAATTCATCCTTGGGTGAAATCAAAGCGCATTGTGAATCCGAATGCATGTTGATGATGATACACTTCTTATAGGGGGTAACTACATTGGCACGACACCGGCTTCCTCCATCTTCTGCGCCACCTTTTTAAATAAAACGCTGTTTCTCTTTTTCCGACGGTGACAACAACACGACTACCATCTCCGTATACTTCCGGCTCACGGGGCCCTGGAAAAGATCTTGTGGAATGCGCAAAATCCAATTCCAATTAGATTTACCATTTAATGCGACAATCAATCTAATAATCTGGTGGTCGTAATCCGACTATGAGAAACCCGATTCGATTCGATTTTAATCTGATTGAGGTGAATACATGCATTTTAATAATCCAATCATATTCGGACTAAACCAATGATTTGATTTTCTTGAGTGTCGCACTGACTGGGTGTAGTATTAGCAGCCTTAGTACACACTGTGTGTAGATGTAGGATATAGTGTGTATTATTCTGTGTGTATAACATAGTGTCATATATTGTTTGCCGTATAAAATAAAATGTATATTGTGTGTACTATATTCCGTATACTTTGTAGTATACGGAATATAATAGTGTGTAGTATCTAGTGTGTAGTTTACTGTGTGAATTATATAATGTGTTGTATATTGTGTGTAAAGGGCCATTGAGAGAGCTTGAATTTGAAAGTTTTAAAACACAACTGTGTGTGTGTGTGTGTGTGTGTGTGTGTGTGTGTGTGTGTGTGTGTGTGTGTGTGTGTGTGTGTGTGTGTGTGTGTGTGTGTGTGTGCTTATTCAATGACAAGAGAGAGAGAGAGAGCGGGAGATGAATCAGCTCTTTGATAAGAAGAACACTGACACTAGTATTCTCCTTTCACACACACCTCCCCAAACACACTCATACACACACCTCCCCAAACACAAACGCACACCTACACCTCCCCCAAACACACACCCACACACAACTCCCCCAAACACACACGCACACAGACCTCCCCCAAAAACACACACACACTGCTCCCCAAAACACACACTCATACACACACTTCCCCCAAACACAAATACACTCACACCTCCCCAAACACAAATGCACACACACACCTCCCCAAACACAGAAGCACGCACACACACACCTCCCCAAAAACACAAGCACACACACATACATACCTCCCCCAAACACACACGCACACACACACCAATCCCAAACACACACGCACACACACACCTCCCCCAAGCACACACGCACACTCCCCAAAACACACACACACACACACACACACACACACACACACACACACACACACTCACACTTACCGCCCCCCATGTTCATGATATAATTGAGGATAGTTGACGGCCTAGGTCATACTTTCCTTATCTTCGAGTCGTAAGCTGTTATTTACTTCTATTAGCAGACACTGTAATCTGAAGCAGCCATCAGTGAGTTCAGAGACCATGTGGGAAGGTAGAGAGAAGGAGCAACAGGACTGTGGACCCGGGGCGGTCTCTGAGCCTGATCCCTGAGCCAGATCCCTGAGCCTGATCTCTGATCCCTGAGGCTGATCCCTGAGCCTGATCCCTGATCCCTGAGCCTGATCCCAGAGCCTGGTCTCTGAGCCTGATCCCTGAGCCTGGTCCCTGAGCCTGACCCTGAGCTTGATCCCTGAGCCTTATCTCTGAGCCTGCCTGGTCCCTGAGCCTGATCCCTGAGCCTGGTCCCTGAGCCTGACCCTGAGCTTGATCCCTGAGCCTTATCTCTGAGCCTGCCTGGTCCCTGAGCCTGATCCCTGAGCCTGATCCCTGATCCTGATCCCTGAGCTTGATCCCTGATCTCTGATCCTGATCCATGAGCCTGATCCCTGAGCCTTATCCCTGAGCCTGATCCCTGAGCCTGGTCTCTGTTCATGGTTCTTACGTGTCTCTTGTGTGTTTCAGAGAACTATGTGGTGAGCGGTTCAGAGGCGAAGAGCGACTCGGTGGCCCACCTTCAGGCCAGCCAGAGCTCCCTGCCGGTGCCCTCTCCGGGGCCCAAGCGCTCGGCAAACACTCTGAGGAAGTGGCTGAGCAGCCCGGTGCGGCGCCTAAGCCAGGGCAGCACTGTCAAGAAGCCCGCCAGCGGCAAGAACAAGAATACCTGTACGTACCCCACCGTAGACTGTATCTATGGCGCTCCTCTGCACCGTCATCTTATTTGTCCGGCCGGTTGTGATTGATTGGTCTATCTCGTACCGTGCAGAAATCTTTTTATTAATCTTCAGAAGAAATGAAAAATTAGCTTGACATATTGGCCTGGTCCCAAGGATAGTGTGGACCCTGAATAAACACCGGTATCCATACACCCTTTATAAACCGATATACCCTGAAAATATCAATACCCTCTGTTATCAATACCCCCCTTTTCCTCAAACTGTTATTTACCCTAAACTATCCTGGTTATACTTTGAATATACCATGAATTTTCCCTGAATGTACCTTGAATGTACCCATGCACCACTATAACAACATGTTATGTATCAGATTATATACCTATGTGTGATGATCGGTTATTTTGCTTGACTGACAGCTCGGGAGGAGGGCAGGAAGAGCATCGACCTGGGTCAAGCTGATCTCGCCCAACAGGATGAGGTCACTGAAGAGGTAATCAATCACACCCTCGGTGCGCTAATAGCCCTAGCATTAAGAGCTAGGTCTATTGGTAATGCTAATAACAGCTGTTTATAGCTGGTACTATTAGCAACCCTAGCTGCTGCTGCAAGCTACCCTAGCGGATGGTGCTAGCAGCCCTACCGGATGGTGCTAGCAGCCCTAGTTGCTGCTGCTAACAGCCCTAGCTGCTGCTGCTAGCAGCCCTAGCTGCTATTACTAGCAGCCCTAGCAGATGCTACTAGCAGCCATAGCGTTCGGTGCTAGCAGACCTAGCTGCAGCCATAGCGTTCGGTGCTAGCAGACCTAGCTGCAGCCCTAGCGGATGGTGCTAGCAGACCTAGCTGCTGCCCTAGCGGATGGTGCTAGCAGCCCTAGCTGCTGGTGCTAGCGGCCCCTCTCTTGTGTCTCCAGAGAGCAGACCGGAAGGAGGGCACTCTGGTCAAGTCCTCCTCTGGGATGCAGAGCGGCGGAGAGGAGGAGCAGGATGAGGAGACTCACACACCGCTGCCCCCGCCCATGAAGATCATCAACGACCCAACCACCCAGGACGACAAGGTAGGAGGATCAGAGGGGGAGCGGGAGGGTTTGTTATCAGTGGAAGTGGTCACCCGAGCCTCTTCTTAACATGATAGTTGTCCTTCTGACAGGGTTATGAGGGCTGCATGACACCTCAACTCTCAACCGGTACCATCAACCTCATTGGTCAGCTTAGTAGAACTCTGGAAACACAAATCCTGGAACAATGATGTCCCTTCATTCTGATTTAAATAAATTACTGATTACTGATTAACCAGAGAGAGGGAATCCAGGTCTGTGTTGGCAATCTAATATCTCTGCATGCCCTGTTAGCTCTGTTTTAACTCTTAGCTAGCGCATCTGAAAGTTCTAACGTAGCTCTGTAGATGATGCATGTGATTGGCCGCTTCCAGCCCAGCTTCGGTTGTGTTTGCAGCTTGGGCTGTGATTGGCTTTAACCCAACAGCTTTTCTTCTCTCTTTCTTCCAATCACTTCATAATCTTAATGGTTGATTCCCCACTATCACCTCTCTCCTCTCTGCAACTCTTTGCCCTCCTCTCTTCTCCCCTTCCCTCTGCTCTCCTCCGCTCTCCTCCTCTCTCCTCTCCACTCCCCCCCCCCCCCTTCTCCTCCCCTCCTCTCCCCTCCTCTCCTCTCCTCTCCTCTCCTCCCCCCTCCTCTCCTCCTCCCCCATCTCCTACCTCAGTCTGCTGCATTGCGTACCTCCATGCAGGCTCCAGCTGATGTCCCCAGTGCCTCAGAGCTGGTTAGCACCATAGAGAAGCTGGTTAGGTCTAAGATGGTGAGTTCAGGGCTTGGCCGCAGACCTTCTCTTCCTGGATTTTCTCATCAGCCTTGGAGATGACATGTACTCCGGACTGTTGGAAGTTGTAGAGCATGTAAATATTTACATAAAGTAAATGTGTAGGTACATACACTCAGTATTGTTTAGGTGTGTTGAATTGTGTGTATGTAGGCATGTGTGTGTAAATCATATGTGTGGTGTACATATGTGTGGTGGAGGAGAAATCCAGTATGTGTGAGTATGTTGCATGTTTATGTGTGTGTAAATGTTGTATTGTATCGAGTTGTGTTTTGCCCAGATGTCGTGGTGTGTTGTAGCAGGCAAATATATAATAATACTGTATATATTAAATCTACCTGATCTAAGACACCTGTATGTGGTCTCAGTCATCCTGGTCCAGTATGTGGTCTCAGTCCTCATAGTCCTGTATGTGGTCTCAGTCCTCATAGTCCTGTATGTGGTCTCAGTCCTCATAGTCCTGTATGTGGTCTCAGTCCTACTGGTCCTGTATGTGGTCTCAGTCCTCCTGGTCCTGTATGTGGTCTCAGTCATCCTGGTCCTTTATGTAGTCTCAGTCCTCATAGTCCTGTATGTGGTCTCAGTCCTTTTGGTCCTGTATGTGGTCTCAGTCATCCTGGTCCTGTATGTGGTCTCAGTCATCCTGGTCCTGTATGCGGTCTCAGTCCTCATAGTACTGTATGTGGTCTCAGTCCTACTGGTCCTGTATGTGGTCTCAGTCCTCCTGGTCCTGTATGTGGTCTCAGTCCTTTTGGTCCTGTATGTGGTCTCAGTCATCCTGTTCCTGTATGTGGTCTCAGTCCTCATAGTCCTGTATGTGGTCTCAGTCCTTTTGGTCCTGTATGTGGTCTCAGCCATCCTGTTCCTGTATGTGGTATCAGTCAACCTGGTCCTGTATCTAGTGTCAGTCCTCATGGTCCTGTATCTAGTCTCAGTCCTCCTGGTCCTGTATGTAATCTCAGTCCTCCTGGACCTCCCCTGTTCCTCAGAGTCTGGACCCAGGCTCGTACCCGGGTTTCTGCTCCCACAGCCCCCCGGACCAGAGCCCCCCGGTCCCCAGGAACCTGGAGGAGGAGCAGCGGGCCAGGGCCCTCAGAGGACGCATGTTAGTACTACTGTGATACTACTAGTACTACTAGTACTACTACATACTGTCATACTCCTAGTACTACCACATACTGTAATACTCCTAGTACTACTACATACTGTCATACTACTAGTACTAATACATACTGTCATACTCCTAGTACTACTACATAGTGTCATACTCGTCCTAGTACTCCTCCTTGTACTACTAATACTACTGTTATACTCCTACTACTACTAATACATACTGTCATACTCCTATTACTACTACATAGTGTCATACTCCTAGTACTACTACATACTGTTATACTCCTAGTACCACTACATATTTTTATAATCCTAGTACTACTACATACTGTTATACGGTATACTCCTCCAATTACTCATAATACTACTGTGATATTCCTAGTACTGCTACATACTAATGTTATACTTCTAGTACTTCTAAATACTGTTATGCTCCTAATACTACTACCTACTGTTATACTCCTAGTACTACTACATACTGTCATACTCCTAGTACTATTACATAATGTGATACAGCTAGGACCACCATATCCTGGTATGTGGTGTTTAACGATCAAAAGGAACTCCTGTCTTCCCCTGGTCTGAAGGTTTGTTCTTAACGAGCTGATCCAGACAGAGAAGGACTATGTCAAGGACCTGGGGATCGTGGTGGAGGTGAGTGGAGAGACACGCTGTAGGGTGAGGCTGGGCTAACCTCTTTAGCTCTGGATGACCCCTTGACCTATGTGTGTTGACCTCAGGGCTTTATGAAGACCATGGAAGAGACCGTCGTCCCGGAAGACATGAAAGGGAAGGACAAGATGGTCTTCGGGAACATCCACCAGATCTACGACTGGCACAGAGAGTGAGTCCAGACCTGTCCTCAGGTCCACATGTCCTCAGGTCCACATCTGTCCTCAGGTCCACATGTCCTCAGTTCCACATGTCCCCAGGTCCACATGTCCCCAGCTCCAGACCTGCCCTCTGGGCCACTTTTACTGAGGTCCAGACCTGTCCTCAGTTCCACATGTCCTCAGGTCCACATCTGTCCTCAGGTCTACATGTCCTCAGGTCCACATGTCCTCAGGTCCATATATTTACTCTGGTCCACATGTCCTCAGGTCCACATCTCCCCAGGTCCAGATGTCCCCAGGTCCAGACCTGTCCTCAGGTCCACATCTGTCCTCAGGTCCACATGTCCTCAGGTCCAGATCTGTCCTCAGCTCCACATGTCCTCAGGTCCAGGTCCGTCCTCAGGTCCAGGCCTGTCCTTAAGGTCCAGAGCTGTCCTCAGGTCCAGATCTGGACGCCCCTTGACCTGGGAGGTATTATTATAAAAAGAATTGGGAATTGTGGATTATGGACCGAATGGGACCGACTGGGACCAACTGGGAATGAGGGTTAGGAGGGACCAGCCAGAGCAAGCTTGAGGACTGGATAAATGGTGACACACTGCAGAAGAAGAGACATCGTCACAGCAAGCTGGCGAAGAACGAAGAGCTTCCCTTTAAAGCTGCATCAGGAGAAAAGGGTGGGCATGGTTGTTCAAAAGGACTGACATCAAAGCGAATGTCCAATCAAAATGTTTTGGACTCCGCTGGTGAAATACGCCCTGATCCAACAAGGGTCTTGAACATCTGGTGAGGGATCTGAACCTCATACAGACTGAACTATTGCTATGACCGAGCCAACCTCGGACTCAACAGCAAATCACTTCTGTAGGATGAGCTGACCGAGCCGACCTCAGCCTCTTCAGCCCATCAAATCTGTACAATGAGAGATATCAGCTTATTTCTAAACTTTTCGGACAGACTCTGCGTTGTGTATTTTCAGTCGCAGTAGTAATTCTTGAAGTTGAAATCAAAGCAGCTTGACGGGTTGGATTAGAGGGTTGAATTAGATGGTTTATTTTCCAGGAATACAGCGAGATACAGACTTAGGTTGAATAATCTATAGTGGACCCGGTGGTCGATGACTTGTTCCTTGGCTGTCGAACCCTCTTCTCGTCGAACCAAAGGGTTGGGGCGAGTATTATACAAAAAGGGGATATATGAATAACAAGAGAACAGACGCACTCTCAGCATTGATAAGGTATCTGGCCCTAGCTATGTCCCAGAGGACCAGGTCGGTTCAACCTTGTTGAAACATAACAATGGCAGAATGTTGGGGATAACACCTTGTATCAGTATGAGAGGCCCTTGCCTGTTCCTAGACTAGAAATGTGAACAAAAGAGAGACACTAAAATACACCAACATTCTACAAGCTGCATCAGGAGAAAAGGGCGGGCATGGTTGTTCAAAAGGACTGACATCAAAGCGAATGTCCAATCAAAATGTTTTGGACTCCGCTGGTGAAATACGCCCTGATCCAACAAGGGTCTTGAACATCTGGTGAGGGATCTGAACCTCATACAGACTGAACTATTGCTATGACCGAGCCAACCTCGGACTCAACAGCAAATCACTTCTGTAGGTTGAGCTGACCGAGCCATCCTCTGACTCTACAGCAAATCACTTCTGTAGGATGAGCTGCCCGAGCCGACCTCAGACTCTTCAGCCCATCAAATCTGTACAATGAGCTCATCGAACCAACATCAGACTCTTAAGCCAATTACGTCTGTTGGATGGAGCCACATGACGGCATGATAGGTAAATGCGGGAAGGCTTAGTCAGAGTATCTCTAAACATCTTCTGTGAGGACAGACTGACCGACCCTCGGCCCCTATACTATTCTGTGGCCAATCAAAGCTCCTGTCGAGCAGCTAAGGCTTTTGGATGGTACAATGGAAAGAGAACATCTGGAGATTTGGCAGGAGGTATGAGGTGAATCACTATTGACACACATTTGGAATGCAGCCCTGGTTATACATCTGATTTGACATCCGGTTTCATGAGCGTTCAGACACTGAGCTAAACTTAGGTCTAACAGTGTCTTCCTCTCTCTCTTAGTTTCTTTGTAGGAGAGCTGGAGAAATGTCTGGAGGACCATCAGCTACTGCCCCAGCTCTTCATCAAGCATGTGAGGAGGGTGTGTGTGTGTGTGTGTGTGTGTGTGCGTGTGTGTGTGTGTGTGTGTGTCTGGGGGGGTGTGTGTGTGAGGGGGGGAGGGGGGGGTTACTGATGCACCAGGCCGTTTGACCATGGTTGGAGCAGCCTCACTAATGGGTTATGGGAAGTAAAGATGGATTTCCTGATCCCGTTCCTTGATTCAGTTTGCGTCGATCAGTTCGCCAAGAAGAATCGTCCGTTCGTCCGTCCGTTCAGTCGCGTTTCAGGAACGTCTTTAGCGGTGAATCATAGACTGCACGGTTCTCGGCTCCTCGTTCTCAAGCGGTTATGCAAACGGTCAACACAACACAGTAAAAAATGGCAAAAACATATCTGCAATCACCTTGACATTAAATTGACATGTATTGAAGGTAAATAGAAAAGTAGACTACGGCTACATCAGCTAATTTATTGTCTTTATTTATTTATTTATTTTCGCTCTCAGCAAGGGCTACTAAATAAAGAAATAGAGAACCAATATGTCGACGAACATGTTTAAAAGCTTGGCAGAAATATTATATTGATGAAAAGGTTTCAAGTCCCCATTAAGCATACTAGGCTACAGCATAGCCATAATCACTCTGGGCTACAGTCTACTAGCCAAGAACGACTGAACGAGAACGACAGTAGAGGAATTAATGAGTTTGATTGATTGAAAACTTTGTTGAACAACAATTAACAGAAGTGTTCAAAAGGATTAAAAAACACAATAAAGCCCAAAGGCTTGTTTCCATTGTGGTCCTTCAGATGGGAATGGAGAAATGACACATGGAGTAAAATATAGAGAACAAACACACAGCACATGGACTACAACGTTTAGGAAGAAAGGGGAATCAAATAAATAAAACAAGGGATAAATTCCCAGGCAGACAAGCAGACACACAGACAGTACAATATTCCTAGTACTTCAGGGATCTTTTGATTTTGTTTATGAGTTAAATAACCATTTTTTGATTGAAGATTTTAAATGAAAGTAGGAGGAGCTCAACAATTTAAGGTTTAAAGGTAGGCCATTCCACAAGACAGCTGCCGTGTATAGGAAAGAGTACTTTCCCATACAGCTCTTAAAACAGCAGAGCCTGAAATCAGTGGAACTCCCCCTGGTGGACTAATTTTGTGTCACTAATTTTAGAAAAGTAATGTTGTAGGTACTTGGGTGCCAGGTTATTTCTTATCTTGTAGACTAAGCACAGTTTGTGTTGGGAAACTCTCTGCTCCACTCTGCGCCACCTAAGACTGGAGAAGTGGTCAGGAAGAAGATGTGTTCTGGGATGGAGTTTGAGGACCACTCTGATCTGTTTATTTGGACCGAATTGTAGCTTGTCTTTGAGGCCTTTAGTAGAGCCAGTGTACCAGGATGTACAGGCACAGGAGTCTAAACCAATAGATGGAGCTAGCTAGCTACGAACAAAATTCTGCGTGCAACTGACGTCAGCAGAACCTCAGCCTGGCCTCAGTCAGCTGCGACCCTTACATTGTCAACAATTATCATAATTTTTATCGTACGCTCTCCACCACTCTGCTAACTTAACAGTGAACACAGCGACTAGTCTATTCTGTGGGAGAACAAAAGAATGAACGAGAGGGATGACCGAGAGAGAAGTGAAACAGGGAATCAGGTCTGTTCGTTCTTAAAGAATCGTTCCTTCGAACTGATTTGGTCGCAAACGACCCATCACTAATGGGAAGCAACAGCCCAGTTCACCACTAATTATTTTTGCAGTGTTGTGGAAGTCATGCATTAGTGACTGCTGCTTGTGTCTGCTGCACATGATGATAAATGTGTGTGTGTGTGTGTGTTTTCCAGGCTCGGAGGCTACACATGTACGTGGTGTACTGTCAGAACAAACCCAAGTCAGAGTTTATCGTGGCGGAGTACGATAAATACTTTGATGTAAGCCTGGCGTTGGCGATGGGGGGGATACCAGGAGACTCATGGGAAATCTGAAAACAAACATAACTTGGCAGCTATTTAAGGTGTGTGTGTGTGTGTGTGTGTGTGTGTGCGTGTGTGTGCGTGTGTGTGCGTGTGTGTGTGTGTGTGTGTGTGTGTGTGTGTGTGTGTGTGTGTGTGTGTGTGTGTGTGTGTGTGTGTGTGTGTGTGTGTCTACAGGGTATACAGCAGGTCCTCCAGTCCAGATTGTCAATCAGTGATTTTCTCATCAAACCAATTCAGAGAATCACCAAATACCAGCTGCTGCTGAAGGTAATACACAAACACAAACACAAACACACGCACACACAAAAACACACTGGTTTGGTGAGTTAAGGACAGCAGTAGTTTCAGGTTGTTCCAGTGGCGTTACTTGGACTGAGTGGTTTTTCTCTTTCAGGACTTCCTGAAGTACAGCTCCAAGGCAGGAATAGACTGTGAACAGATTGAGGTACCGGTTATGAAACCTAGAATGTTCTTTATGTTGTCATACCATATGTTAAATACTGGAGGATTTCATTTTATGCACTTAATGACATCATGTTATGTACTAGATGAGGTCATTTTATGTACTAGATGAGGTCATGTCATGAACTGGATGATGTCATGTTATGTACTGGATGATGTCATGTTATGTACTAGATGATGTCATATTATGTACTGGATGATGTCAAGTTATGTACTAGATCAAAAGTCTTCAACAGTGGGTTGCGACCCCGAGTGGGGCGGCAAAGGTACTGCAGCGGGTCGTGAAATTATTTTCCGATTATTCTTATTTTTATATATTTCTGAAAAAAGACGTTCACATAAATCCATCATATTATTTTTCAAAGATGCATTCAATAACCTATTTAATTCATACAACATTGAGTCATTGCGGTGAGATCAGTATCCGTCACCATCAATATCACCTCATCATACAAGTGATCGAGTCAGGACCTTTTATTAAAACAAATTGTGAGTTAGGTAGTTATTACCCATAATGCGCCACTTGTGAGCAACAATGGATAGTTTCGCACTATCGCACCTAGCACTAGCCATGCTAAAACTGCTCAACAGGGTCCAACAGCAGCTACGTCTAGCTCTAAGCTCAAACGCAAACGAAAAATATTCAGAGAATTATCTAATATTTGTATTTCATATCAAAATGTTGAATATTGAAAACTAAATAACAGACCCAAATGGAATATTGCCAATATATAATCTCTCTCCTGTTGGATCATTATGTCTCTCTCTCTCTCTGTCTCTCTGTCTGTCCCTGTCCCTGTCTCTCTCTCTGTCCCTGTCTCTTAATGTCTCTCTCTCAAACAGAAAGCAGTGGACCTGATGTCCCAGGTTCCTAAGCTGTGCAACGACATGATGAACCTGGGCCGGCTGCAGGGCTTTGAGGTGGGGATTGATGATATTATACACATATATACATTTTATACATTTAGTTAGTTAGAGTTAGCTAACCTGCTACAGTGTCCATATGGATATACATGGATAGTATATATTAGAGGGTACAAGATGTGTAGATGTGTAAGATTTGTATCAGATATGTATTCCATGTGTATCAGATGTGTATCGATATTTATTCCATGTGTATTAGATGTGTATTCCATGTGTATTAGATGTGTATCAGATGTGTATCGATATTCATTCCATGTGTATTAGATGTGTATTCCATGTGTATTAGAGTGTTTTAGATATGTATCCCATGTATATTAGAAGTGTATTCTATGTGTATTAGATGTGTATCAGATATGTATTCCATATGTATTAGATGTGTATTAGAACACAAAACTTGATTGTTTTGTGTTGCTTTTATCTCTGTATTTCTAATTGTTTAATTCTGTAACTCGTCAACATTGTAAATGAGGATTCTTCCTCAATCGTCTCTGGACATGGAAGAAGAGAGAAGAATACTCAGAAGTATCTTTTAGAAATGTGTTGTGGATACATTTTCAACTGACCAGCCAGGGCAAGCTGCTACAGAATGGATTCAAATGAATATGATATGGGTATTATTATCATGTAAATGTATATTATCTGTATATCATTAAGTTGTTTATGTATTTCAGGGCAAACTGACCAGCCAGGGCAAGCTGCTCCAGCAGGAGACGTTCTTTGTGACAGAGCAGGACGGAGGTGTTCTGTCTCGCTCTAAAGAGAGACGAGTGTTCCTCTTTGAACAGATCGTCATCTTCAGCGAGCTGCTGAGGAAGGGATCCTCGACGCCCGGCTACCAGTTTAAGAAGAGTATCAAGGTACTAATACTGCAATACCAGTACTATATTAATACACACCTGGCTCTCCGTTCAAGAAGAGTATCAAGGTACCAATTCTGCAATACCAATACAATATTAATACACACCTGGCTACCAGTTCAAGAAGAGTATCAAGGTACTAATACTGAAATACCATTACAATATTAACACCCACCTGGCTACCAGTTCAAGAAGAGTATCAAGGTACCAATACTACAATAACACTACTATATTAACACCCACCATGCTACCAGTTCAAGAAGAGTATCAAGGTACTAATACTGAAATACCATTACTATATTAACACCCACCTGGCTACCAGTTCAAGAAGAGTGTCAATGTACTAATATTGCAATACCATTACTATATTAATACACATCAGTTCAAGAAGAGTATCAAGGTACCAATACTGCAATACCGGTAATATATTAGTACAGACCTGGTTACCAGTTACCAAGAAGAGTAGCAAGGTACTAATGCCTGTGCGGTGGTGTGTAGGTAGCGGTGCTGGGGCTGGACGAGGGGGCGGATAGCGACCCCTGCAGGCTGGTGCTGTGTCACCACGGCTCGGCCGAGCGCTACACGCTGCAGGCTGCCAACACGGAGGTCAAGCAGCTGTGGGTCAAACACGTACAGGAAGTCCTGGATGCCCAGAGCAACTTCCTGATCGGTGAGGAAACCATACACACAGGCACGCACAAACAACACACCCATGTGTTTATGTCTTTAGTATTTATATTTAATATATATATCTAATGCAGCTTGGATGAATACTACTATTACTACCGCTATCGCTATTATGACTACATGGCTACGCTATTTTCAACCGCTGAATCTTTCAGGTTATCATTTTAAATAAGTAAAATACTTTATTTAATGTTTTGAATAAAATTATGATTTATTTTGTAAGTGCCCATATAGAAAGCAAAAAAACCTTGCCTCACCTGACAGAGGATTGAAGCCCCTTCAGGGATGGGCAATAGAGACCTCCATCCTCCTGACTCATACCTCATATTCTCAGCTCTGCAGTCTCCCATTGAGTACCAGAAGGAGCGAGGAGCCGGCAGCAGGACCTCCTCTCTCAACAGGAACCACGCCTCCTTCCACGACTCAAAGACCCAGACCCCCTCCCAGCCGCGCCCTGCATCCTCCCTGGGCCTCGGCGAGGAGGAACGCCCCCCCGCTGGCTCCATGGTGAGAACCTGATCCGTCCATACATATAACCAGATAGATACATAAATATAACCAAATAGATACATAGATAGAACCAGATAGATGCATAGATAGAACCCGATATGAAGTGGCAAACCCTTTGTTCGCTCTATTTGTTCCTGTGGCAGAGATAGTCCGACACACATTTCTTGGGAAGCACGCACAGAGAGTGTTTAACTTTGTGTTGATTCATTTATTAAGCCATAACTCCGGTTGACTTTCCAGGAAATAACGAAACATAACTGTTTTTGCGGCCAAAACAGGGTTCTTAGTATCGTACAAAAAATGACTTTTCAATGTAAAATAATATGTCAAATAATGCGTCCAATATTGTGTCCAATAATGCGAAGTAATGCGGTCAGAAAACTGTTGGCTCCCTGCCTTCCAAACCTGAACAACAGTAATTAGCCTGCCCTATATGAGGGCCTCCATTAGGCTCCAGGTAGAGCGTGACACACCTACTTCCCCAGGTGACACAACGGACTAATCACCACATCATCACAGAATGCATAAATATACATATGAATGAAAATTAGATTAATATTTCATACACTTGACTTTATACTTCATAACTTATACTTTTAGCCTTAGACTAAAAATATATTTACTTAAAAATATTCAACAAAAAAGACCTCTAAATGGCTCCAACATATACATAGATATAACCAGATATATACATAGATAGAACCAGATAGATACATAGATAGAACCAGATATATACATAGATAGAACCAGATAGATACATAGATATAACCAGATATATACATAGATAGAACCAGATAGATACATAGATAGAACCAGATATATACATAGATAGAACCAGATAGATACATAGATATAACCAGATAGATACATAGATAGGTATACAGATTTTAGTTAGTTAATAGTGTGTTGTCCTCAAAAATACCATGACTTTCCTCCTCTCCTCTCCTCCCCCCTCTCTCTCCTCCTCCACTCTTTCTCCTGCTCCCCTCTCCTCTGCCACCCCTCCCCGTCCTCCTACTCTCTCTCGCTCCTCTCCTTTGCCTCCCCTCTCCTCTCTCCCCTCCCCTGCTTCCCTCCCCTCCTCCTCTCCTCCCCTATCTTCTCTCCCCTCTCCTCCCCTCCTCAGGGAGGAGGGGATAGGAGCTGTAATGGGGTCTCCTCCACCATGCTGGTATCTCAGGACTACTCAGCTCTGAAGGAGAATGAGATCAGTGTGGGTCAGGGAGAAACCGTCCAGATCCTGGCAACCAATCAACAGAAGATGTATCTCGTGTACCGGCCGGCTGACAGCCAATCGCCTGCTGCTGAGGGCTGGGTGCCGGGTTACGTCCTGGCTCCGCCTACCAAGCCCATAAAAGACTCCTCCTCCACTTCCTGTTTCTCTGCTGCAGCTGGGGCAAACAACATCAAGTAAGTCCCACCCCCCCAACCTCCTCCCCCCTCCCCAACCAAAGACTCAGACCCTCCCTCCTTGGTTGTTCCCCTCAACAAAAAGCTGTCTCTGGTTGGCTGACGGATATCCAAGTGAGACTGGCTTTTTTTTGTCTTTTTTTATTTTACCTGTTGCACCCTGACACACACACACAAACAACCCTGCTCAAACCTGACACGCACGCACGCACATACGCACGCACACACACACACACACACACACACACACACACACACACACACACACACACACACACACACACCCCTGCTCCACCCTGACACACACACACACACACACACACACACACACACACACACACACAAGCCCCTGTTCCACTCTGACACACATACACCCCGTCTCCATCCTGACAAACACTCACCCGCTTCTAACTGATTCTGCCAGTTCGGCTAAAACCGGACTGAACCAAACCGGACGAAACCAATCTGGACTAAACCAAACCATGAAACCAAACCGAACTGAACTGAGTGCAGCAGCAATCAGCAGGATGGACTCTGATTTGCGTTCCTACCCAGTTTTTGTTTCCTGTTTGATTTGTGGAGGCCTCAGAGGAGAGAGGTCATCTCCTCCTCCTCCTCCTCCTCCTCCTCCTCCTCCTCCTCCTCCTCCTCCTGTCAAGTTTATACTTTGTTTATTTTTTCAGGAATTTTCGTTGTTATGATTTTGTTTGTGTTGATTGTGTGTAAAGTTATAAAGCTCTACAACATTCCTGTCAGGGTTGCTTTGCACTAAGATGTCAGTTCTGATCCAGGCTGTGCAATATCTGCTAAGACGTGTTGAACGTGTTCCACTCTGGGCTGTACCACCATGATGATAATGATGATGACCGTGTTTAATGTGATAGAATGAAGATGTGTCACAGATTGTAGTTAATATTTGTAAATAAACTATGAGTACAGAAGTTAAACTCAGCGATTCTCTGGCCTACACAAATACAAAACTAAACTACACAAGTACATAACCCAACTAAAGAACTACATTACCCAACTACACAACTATACAAATGGACAACAAAATTACGCAACTCTACAGCTACAGCCAAACTACACAACTAGAGTTTACATTTGTATTGCTGATGTTAAAACTGGAAGCTTCGCCTGTGACCCTTGTACATAATCAATTTAGGGAGGTGTACTCAAATCTTTATCCGGAGAGAGCTGAAGAGTTAGGCTTTATCCAGAGTACTGAAGAGTTAGGCTGAGAACCAGTGAACTGAAGATCTAGGCTTTATCCAGGGAACTGAAGAGTTAGGCTGAGAACCAGAGAACTGAAGAGCTAGAGGAACTAGGCTTTATCCAGAGAACTGAAGAGTTAGGCTGAGAACCAGAGAACCGAAGAGCTAGAAGAGCTAGGCTTTATCCAGAGAACTGAAGAGTTAGGTTTTATCCAGATAACTGAAGAGCTAGGCTTTATCCAGAGAACTGAAGAGTTAGGCTTTATCCAGATAACTGAAGAGTTGGGCTTTATCCAGGGAACTGAATAGTTAGTCTGAGAACCAGAGAAATTAAGAGTTGGGCTTTATCCAGAGCACTGAAGAGAAACACACGGTCGGACCGCTGAATTGAGTGCAGAGTAGCTGTACCAGCTTCTAGATGTCCTGCGGCCTTCAGTGGACCAGCTGGGACCAGTAGGAGTAGATGATCTCCTACAGTGGACCAGCAGGGACCAGTAGGACTAGATGTTCTCCTACACTGGACCAGCAGGGACCAGTAGGACTAGATGATCCCCTACAGTGGACTAGTAGGGCCCAGTAGGAGTAGATGTTATCCTACAGTGGACCAGCAGAGACCATTAGGACAAGACATTTTTCAGCCTACAGTGGACCAGCAGGGACCAGTAGGACCAGATGTTCTCCTACAGTGGACCAGCAGGGACCAGTAGGACCAGATGTTCTCCTACAGTGGAACAGCATGGACCAGTAGGACTAGACGTTCTCCTACAGTGGACCAGCAGGGACCAGTAGGACTATATTTTCTCCTGCAGTGGACCAGCAGGGACCAGTAGGACTAGTGGTTTTCGACCGTAACCAGATTTCTAGCACCAATTTGTGGGCTTTTCAAGTTGGTTGCTTGTCTGTCTTTTCAATTTTAACTCACTTCACTGGTCCACCAACCAACACACACTCACACACAAACACCCTCACACACACTGCACACCCATTGCACTGCACACACACACACATTATAATAATAATAATGAGTATGATAATCATAATAATTAGAATCACCTGCTACATACAGTCCTACATACAGTAGGACACCGCCCTCCCAGTCTCTCTCCCGCTAACCAACCAATCATGTTCTCCTGAGTCTGATTGGCCGAGATGGGCTGAGCAGCAGGAAGTATCTCTGATTGGTTCCTGTACACACAGGAAGTCTCTGTCATGGAACACGCTTCGCTCCCGGAAAGGCAAAGGTCAGGAGAACGGTCTCCTGCGTAAACCCAAAGACACGCCCCCCCCGCTCCCCCCCTCCCCTCAGGGGGACAAAGTGAGTTCATATGTGTACACCCAAGCTATACCTGCACGGCGTTTGGTTTGATTTTGTGTGGGTGTGTTTGTGTGTGTGTGTGTGTGTTTGTATGTGTGTATGTTTGTGCATGTGTGTGTTTGTTTGTATGTGTGTGTTTGTGTTTGTTTGTGTGTGTGTGTTTGCGTGTGTATGTCTGTGTGTGTGTCTGTGTATGTGTGCAGGTGTGTATGTATGTGTGTGTGAGTGTGCGCAGGTGTGTGCGTTTTGTGTGGTGTGTGCGTGTGTGTGTAAGTGCACTCCTTCTGAGCCAACCAGCCAATCATAGCGGTGAAGTGTTTCGAGTCCCTGCCCTCACCATATCTGTACTGACAAAGTGTTTTCTGGTCAACTCGCATCTTAACTAATGTTCTTATATCATTGAATCATAAAATAGGATATTTAACCATCCACTCTAGGTCATGAAGTTATGCAGAGTTAAAACAGGAGTCTAAAAGGATCATCAGGTCCTCCTGAACAGAGGGGGGCACCTCCTGGTGGCATGGCCTCCCCGCTCCAGGACAGCCCCAGGTAGCTCCACGTAGCCACGTAGCATAGCCTAGCATAGTGTAGCCCAGCCAGCCTCAGACCTCTTACAGAACTCCCAATGTCCTTCAGTAGCAAACGTAGAAGATGTTAACAGCTGCACTTCTGGTTTCCATGGAGATGAGTAAGTATGACAGGGCTATTCCTGGTCACAAATAAACCTCTCTACTCCTCTCCACCTCCCGATGGAGTCACGCTCCTCCTCTGTTCCTCCTCTCCTCTCTCCTCTCCTCCTCTCTCCTCCCCTATCTTTTCCTCTCCTCCTCTCCTCCTCTCCTCTCCTCCTCTCCTCTCCTCTCCTCCTCCTTTCTTCTCTCATCTCCTCTCCTCCTCTACTCTCCTCCTCTCTTCTCCTCTTCCCTCCTCTCCTTCCCTCTCCTCCTCTCCCCTCCTCTCCTCTCCTCGTTTTCCTCTTCCTGTCCAACCAGGAGGCTCACAGTTCTGAGGAGTCAGACTGTGATGACGACCCCAAGACCGGGATGGAGGTATACACACACAAACACACACACGCACGCACGCACGCGCGCGCATACACGCATACACGTATCCATGCACACATACATGCATGCATACACGCAAATACACGCACCCACACACACAAACACATACACAAACGACACTTGGACAAACGCACACACGCAGACAGATACACGCAGGCACGCACGCACACACACAGACACACACACGCGCAGACACACACTAATACGCACAAACATACACACACGGACACACGCACACACTCCGTATTGTTGCTAGGTCTATTACAAGTGCTTCTGAACTAATGTCAACTCTTCTATTTCAGCTCCTCAACCCAAACTTTATCCAGGAAGGTATGCTGCTCCACAACTAGATGGCAGTACGACTTTAACTACATTACACTACATTCAGTTACATTAAGGAGGATTATACTACTTTTTTGTTGATGGTTTGATGGCACACATACACATTATATTATGAAGATTAGACAAAATTAGCCTACATAAGACTCAATTAGATTATCTTAAATAGATTAGACTACATTAGATTGGATTAGATTACATTAAAGAAGATTAAACTACATTAGGTTGGATTAGATTACATTATATTATATTAAAGTAGAATAGAGTACATAAAACCACATTGGATTACAATAAAGAAGTTTAGACTGCATTTGATTATATTAGATTACATTAGATTACATTAAAGAAAATTAGTCTACATTAGATTACATCTTGTTGGATTCGTTTTTTCATAAATGTGTGTGTGTGGGTGCGCGCGTGTGTGTTTGTTTGTTTGTGTGTGTGGTTGTGTTTGTTTGTGTTTGTCTGTGTGTGCGTATGTGGATGTGCCAGTGGCCCCCGAGGTGCTGGCCCCGCTCCAGGACAGGGTGTGTGTTTTCGGGGAGACGGGGGTCCTGCGCTGTAAAATCAGCGGGCGACCGAGGCCCTCGATTGCCCTAAAAGGACCAGACCAGAACCCTGTGGTCAACACCGACCGCCTAACCATCACAATCAGGTAGAGAGAGAGAGAGAGAGAGAGAGAGAGAGGGAGAGAGAGAGAGAGAGAGAGAGAGAGAGAGAGAGAGATGGAGAGAGAGAGAGAGAGAGAGAGAGAGAGAGAGAGAGATGGAGAGAGAGAGAGAGAGAGAGAGAGAGAGAGAGAGAGAGAGAGAGAGAGAGAGAGAGAGAGAGAGAGAGAGAGAGAGAGAGAGAGAGAGAGAGAGAGAGGGAGGAGAGAGAGAGAGAGAGAGAGAGAGAGAGAGAGAGAGAGAGAGAGAGAGAGAGAGAGAGAGACACAGAGAGAGAGAGAGAGAGAGAGAGAGAGAGAGAGACAGAGAGAGAGACAGAGAGAGAGGGAGAGAGAGAGAGAGAGAGAGAGAGAGAGAGAGAGAGAGAGAGAGAGGGAGAGACAGAGAGAGAGAGAGAGAGAGAGAGAGAGAGAGAGAGAGGAGAGAGAGAGAGAGAGAGAGAGAGAGAGAGAGAGAGAGAGAGAGAGAGAGAGAGACAGAGAGAGAGTTTTGACACATATCAGGATTCTGATCCTTTTTCGTTTCCTCCTCTTCTCCTTTCCTCTCTCCTCTCCTGTCATCTCTCATTGTCTCCTCTCTCCTTGTCTCCTCTCTTCCTCTCCTCTCTCCTTGTCTCCCCTCTCTTCCTCTTCTCTCTCCTTTTCTCCTCTCTCCTTGTCTCCTGTCTCTTCCTCTCCTCTCTCCTTGAATCCTCTCTCCTTGTCACCTCTCTCTCCCTCTCCTCTCTCCTTGTCTCCTCTCTCCTTGTCTCCTCTCTCCTCATCTCCTCTGCTGTCTCCTCTCCTCTCTCCTTGACTCCCCTCTCCTAATCTCCTATCTCCTTGTCTCCTCTCTCCTCTGCCCTCGTCTCCTTTTTCTAGGGATACTGGAGACATTTTGCTAAAGATCTGTAATGTGATGCCTCAGGACACTGGGATCTACACATGCGTTGCCGTTAACGACCTTGGCTCTGCCTCCACCTCTGCTTCAATCAAAGTTCAAGGTGCCCCCTCTCTCCTCCTGTCCTATTGACCGGCAGAGACTTATACCTGTTTGTTGATGTGTGGACAGGTTTGTGGAGGTGTGTGGTTATGCGTGATCAGGGGGGTTAATGTGTGGTGTGTCCAGATGTTCCTGCAGATGTGTTGTGTACAAGTGTGTTGTTGTGTGTTGTGTTGTGTACAGTGCCCTATACCACGAAGCTCGCTGAACATACCCAGGCTTTCTTGGGAAAACCTGGCTCGACAGAGCTGCAACTGAGTTAAATGGTACCACGAAGCTCACTTTAGATTAAATTAGTTGAACCAGGTTTTCCGCTTTAGGTTCAGTGCGCGTTCACGTGAAAGGGGCGTTTTTTGCGTCATTTTTCTCACCTTTATGATAGATCAAGCAGTCTATATGCGTTAGGGCTTTGACTCCGAACTTCGTGATTCGAATATAATTTGAATATCAAAAAAGAAATCAAAATTCGAACGAATATTAGGCAGCCCTTAATATTCGAACCTGTAATGGGCAGGCCAAGAGGGAGAGACGTCGGAGAACCCGACGCAGTCTATTCATAATATTGTAATGACCACGGAAGAGGCAGTGAATAAAGTATTGATTAGACAGCGATTTATTAGAAACCTAATAAACCGTTGGAACACGCATGACCGGTAACCATAGCAACGCCGGTAAACAAACATCGCAAAGCCCAATCCAGGGTTGAATCCGAATACTCATACTTATAGTATGCATTTTGTAGTGCGCCACAAATATAGCGCGTCCGAATGCTCAGTACGCATTGTGTAGGACGGAAAACGTTTCCGAATGCGTACTACCGCCACAGTATACAACGGTAGGTCACTACGCTATCCCACAATGCAACCGGAGTCTGGTAACGAACGAAGAAGAGATGGCTGACCCGACACCACCAATAGCGGCTTAGAAACGTCGTAGAAAGCGGCGAAAAAAAGAGACATTAAAAAGAGTAAAAAAGTAATATAAGTAGTCAAGTAAAAAGAGACATTTTTAATAGCAACGATGACAAGACGGAAACAGGTAACTTATCAAGGTAATTTTGCCGGCATCTGAGGGGAGATACGTCATCCCCAAACATCCGGTGGAGTTTCGGCGGTGTTCGGAAGCGTTCAGAGGCGTTCTACGCATAGCTGTAGACCGTACTACACTGTAGTACCGTCAAGTAGTAGACACTGAACAGAAATAGTATGTACTAAGTATTCGGATTCAGCCCAGGTCTTACTGAAGGCATTTAATGGTCAAAATATTATTAATAAATATTCGAATATATTCGAATATTAATATTAATGAACAAACAAACTTCGAATATGATTTTTGGGCAAAAGTCAAAGCCCTAATATGCGTATAAGTGAAAATATTCTGCATATTGTCTGTAAAATAACTATGCCAAATGCAGAATTGTTCGCCATTAATCCAAATAGAATGATGATGATTTAAAAATGCATAAGCAACGTCCATCCTGCCTTATTCTATCATTTAGGGAATTCACTTTAAATACACCCTATTTAAGAAATGTATGGCATGTTTTCGACCGCTGAGAGGTAGCGGCTCTAGCGTAATGGATTGGTATAAGACCCGAACGCCAGCGACCGGGGTTCAATTTCGCCGGTCTATCATCATGCATTTTACCCCCATAGATGTGGTGCCAGCACGGCCTTGAAAATATGGGTTCAAGTTCGAAATAAGCACAAAAATATAATTCCATAAGTTTTAGTGAATAAGTATTCCATATGCATGAGAATTAGGACTTTTTAAGCTTCACATAAATTCGCGTCACTTGGGAGTCGAACCCCCCGCGCAGAAATTCAAGACTGACGCGCTACCTCCACTCTAGCATCTGTCACCGAGACACAATGCGCAACAGTAATCATTGTCTACATAAGGTCCAAAAGGACGATCAAATAACGAACACCCTCTGATGAGAATCTGTATCTCTCATGAAGAACCCCAATTTCGTTGTTTGCACAATGACAATAAAGTCTGAAATCTGAATATCGTCAGACAATGCCAAGGGATCGGTTCTGTCCCGTAAAACCCTCTGGGCCCTATTTTAACGGTCTGAAACGCAAGTGGGAAGCGCAAAGCGCAAGTAGCTTTGTGGGCGGTTCTACGGCGCTATCGCTATTTTACAGGCGGATAAATGACGCTTGCGCCGCGGCGCAAGTGTCAAAAGGGTTGGTCTGAAGCAGCCTAATTACCCGTAGGTGTGGTTTGGGCGTAACGTGCAACAAACCAATGAGAGTGCCAGCTCCCATCCCCTTTAAGAGCCATGAGCGCATTTGAATCGGACGAGTTGATATTTTGACAGCGCGTCTGCAGTCTCCGATGAGACAGATGCACATGAATTTCAAACTGCAAATGGCTTAGTTTATTGCCAAATAATATGGCCTAATTCACACATGGAATAAGGGGTTTTCTTCCACAACTTCAGAAATACTCCTCAAGAGTCCTCAAATAAATTTCGGCAAAGAAAACGTATGATAGGCTATAACATATGATATGCGGTAACTGTGGTTCTATTTAATGATACACGCAATACATTATAAACATTGTTTCTTATCAGTATTGTATGCTATCCTAATATGCATGTGTCCCCGCGGTAATAGACATTGCCATTGATTGTATTATGCGTTACGTGTTTAGTTTGCCCAAGTGAAGGAGTTCAAGTACCTCGGGGTCTTGTTCGCGAGTGAGGGTACTATGGAGCGTGAGATTGGCCGGAGAATCGGAGCAGCGGGGGGCGGTATTGCGTTCGCTTTACCGCACCGTTGTTACGAAAAGAGAGCTGAGCCGCAAGGCAAAGCTCACGTTCTACCGGTCGATCTTCGTTCCTATCCTCACCTATGGTCATGAGGGTTGGGTGATGACCGAAAGGACGAGATCGCGGGTACAAGCGGCCGAGATGAGTTTTCTCAGAAGGGGTGGCTGGCGTCTCCCTTAGGGATAGGGTGAGAAGCTCAGCCATCCGTGAGGAACTCGGATTAGAGCCGCTGCTCCTTTACTTAGAAAGGAGTCAGCTGAGGTGGTTCGGGCATCTGGTAACGATGCCCACTGGGCGCCTTGCCTTGGGAGGTGTTTCAGGCACGTTCCAGTGGGGAGGAGACCTCGGGGAAGACCCAGGACTAGGGTGGAGAGATTATATCTCAACACTGGCCTGGGAACGCCTCGGGATCCCCCCGTCAGAGCTGGTCAATGTGGCCCGGGAAAGGGAAGTCTGGGGCCCCCTGCTTGAGCTGCGCCCCCCGCGACCCGACCCTGGATAAGCGGACGAAGATGAGATGATGATGAGAGTGTTTAGTTTGCGTGTGTTTAAACAGAGCACACACGCGCGCCCGCATTCATTCATTCTTTTTAACACTCACTCACGGTAAAAAAATGTTTTTCACGATCAAATAGGCCTACTCATCAATCCTAAAAGTTATGGGCATGTAGGCCTACACAATGTCTGTGTCAATAAAATATGTGTTTGCTGTACGGTGTTTGCAGATGCATTGATTTAAAAGTACAACTTATTACCGCTGCATCAGCTGTTCTTTCCCAAATAATTTACCAAGAATGTGTGGCTAGGTAGATGAGAGAATCAAAGTGTATGCGCGAGGTGCACAAGCAATCCGTATGCATCGCATGCGCATGTAAGCATGCGCCCTTAAAATAGCATCTGAACAACGCGCCACTGACTTTAAACCAGGTATTTCCTGGTCAGTAGCGCAATGGTATTCAGAGACGGCAAAATACCGTTTGCGCCAGAACACGCCTCCTCCTTCCGCCGAAACCGCCCCTTGGGGCGCATGATCAATCCCTAATTTACCGGCGAGTGGCGCTGGTGGGAAAAGAACGCTCTGCGCCAGTTTGTAAACTAGCAACGACACATGCGCCAGTGACTAAGTCACTTGCGCCGGATGCAAGATAGGGCCCTCTGTCTCCGGAGAGACGCCTGTACGAGAAGTGCGCCGGGGTCCACGGGAACACCCACAAATGGTGACGCCATTGTCAGAGGAGGGGCTAGGAAGCTGCGCACGCCAATTTAAGTAGGCCGATCTCCGGCTAGACTAAGCCGAAAAAACTGCTCCCGACCAGGTTTTGGTTGCGAGCATAAGTCACCATGGTGATACAGCGACGCTAAATAGAGATCGACTTTCGTGGTACAACTAACCCAGGCTTGGAGTCTCAACATACCTCGCTAACCCTCTAAGCGAGCTTCGTGGTACAGGGCCCAGGTGTGTTGTTGTGTGTCCAGGTGTACAGGTGTATACAGGTGTGTTGTTGTGTGTCCCAGGTGTGCCAGCTGCTCTCTGGTAAACCTGTGGTTCAGGAGGTCAGCAGTACGTCCGTCATGGTCCACTGGGACACGCCCACTTCCTCCACCCCCGCCAACGTCAGCTACACCCTTGACTACCGCCAGGAAGGTGAGTGTGTCAGTTGTGAGTTTGTGTGGGTGTGTGCGTGCTGTGCTTGTGTGTGTGTGTGTGTGTGTCTGTGTGTGCTGTGCGCGTGCGTACGTGCGTACGGCTGTGCGTGGTGGTCAGCTCTCCTCCTCTCTCCCCCTCCAGACCCCTGGCCTGGCAGCAGGCGGCCTCACGGGGAGACTTGTGTGTGCCAGGTGGATGGCCTCATCCCAGGGGGCCAATACCTGTTCAGGGTCCGAGCCTCCAGCCCCTGGGGGGCATGCACCCCCCTCCCCCACCTCAGACACCATCACCTGCCCTGCAACACCAGTAATACACACACATATACCCCACACAAATAAACACACGTATACCAGTGTCGGCTGGTGGTCCAAATTATTGGTGAAGCAAACCCCGTCGACCGACGCACCGAAACGAGAACTGATTCCCAAAACAAGAGAAACTGATTTTTTTTTTTAACATACAACAAAAAATATGGTTACGTTAATAAATATACAAACGAACAGAGCTTCGTCTCCCCGCGACCTTATATTGATTGAGTCTAAAACCGTTCTCATCTATTCAGCCAATGGGAGTGCAATCGCGTTGCAATGGCACATGGGTAAACAAATGATAAGGCACAACGATCGCTGTAGGCTTCAATATCATGCAAGCACTTTGTTTTCTTTTTATTTTGTTCTACACCACGATTGCATGCTTTAAACAAGACAAGTTTTTTCAACTTAACTCCCTGTTAGCCAGTTTACCTTGTCATACATGGAGCAATTTAAAATGCTCCTTACCGTAGCACCAACGAGCTGTGTTGTTTTTCACAGGAGGTTTTTTGTCTACCCTCTGCTTTTCACTCGTAATTTGTCCTCATATGAAAGTGACTGAAAGAATCCTGTAAAATGCAGTCACAGTGTTTATTCCCCCCATCATCACCGTTAGCCCAATCCATCTTGCACGTGAGCTAGCGACTACTAGCAAAAAACCCTACCCCCATACAACACTAACCCAACAAAATCCTCACCTACACAGAAAAAAAGATGTGTATCTTATTTAATTAATGTTCAACAAATTATGTAGGCCTATGTGTTCGTCAGTCGTCACTGTCAAAGTCAGTTCACGATAGCTGCCCAATGAAGGCGGTGACTGGCCAGAGTGTTGTGTCAATCATGTTTCAAGTGACGGAGTGCAAAATTCTACCCCTATCGGTCACTGCTTCACGGGTTGGGACTTAAGGGCGATATATGCTCTGTTTTAGACGTAACGCGTTAAGCACGTAAGATACGTAACCCCCCCTTGCGCAGTAAAATATCCCCCCTTACGTGCTTAAGTGCGTCGGACAAATTCCTGACTATGCGACTAAAACACTACGGCCCTACGCAGCTCGCAAGGACTGTGATTGGCCAGCTAACCACATCCTTTCAGGAGTCTCAACATTTCCGGTTTTACAGCATAATAGCGCCATTTTTTAAAAGGCCGTGACAGAAGCGAATGAAGTATTTGAAGAAGGAGAAGAAGAAACACACAGAACGAATTATGATAATTATAAACAGTACCGCGGGAAGTAGGGTGCTGGGGGTGCTGCCGCACCCCCTGTCTGAGGCCCTGTCTTATCACAGAAAACGATTATTTTATTATAAAAACTCCGGCCAAAGTGGAGATTTCTGAAAACGCCGGTTATGTGTTGTGTCAACGGGGAGAAACGGGATTTAGGTTCTGAAGCGTCACATTATGCACCAGGAAATGCTTAACGTCATGTGGGCGCCCGCTGTACCGTATTGGTCCGAATATAAACACAAACCCGACCTATGTTTGGAAAAAAAGATTTGAAGACCAGATTCTTGTTTTTATAAATAAATAAATTGTTATTCATTGAAATAATATACGAAAATTTAAAGGCATAGAATAAAACACTGCATTGCCACTAAACAGTAGTGCAAATAGGCCGTACTGATGTGTACACAAAAGACTATTCCTGACACTCCTCTGCCCCGCTGTGTTCGCTCTGGCTGTGGTCGCTCCGCACTGTTTCGGCCCGTGGCAAAGCGGGTCATCGTCGCTGCTGTCCAAGGCATTTTGAGACGCAGCATTATTTAATGCTCATATGACCTAGTGCTGAAAAAAAGTTATATGAAAAAGTATGAGGGGAGCGGTGGCGCGCTAAACTTGTTCTGTGAGCAGCTGGATGTGAACCATGGTGTAAACACAACGATCGATTTTCGACTGTGCGCGCATGCACTGGTGTAATTGAGCTGCGCTGGCTATATATCTTTTTTATCAATGTAGCGAGTCTAGTCCAGGCTGAGGTTTTTTTTTGCCAGCAACCCTAATACGTTTCCGCGGCTATGATTATAATATAAACAAGCCAGCGATTTCCACTTCCACGCCCACAGATTCGTTCGTTGCTCCCCCTACTGTTCTGGCGGGAGATCCCCTTGCAACACGCGCAGTCCTTACGGGGACCGTAAATCAAAACGTGTCTAAAACAAGTCCCTTGTGTAAATTACGTGCTACGTCTCCTGCGTCTAAAACGACCATAAATAGGCCTTTATCTGCCATAAGGATCAATTGAAACGGAAAAAAAAACACGAGCTGCCTGGGGTTCACTCGATTTACATTGAAGTCAATCGGAATAGTGGTGAAGCAAAGGAAAGTCTGCTTCACTGAAATTATCTGTTCCCACCGTGGGCGGCGCTGTTGTGACTCACAGAATTGATTTCAGGGAAAACAGCTTCGTCTTAGTGACTGTATTTCTGTTTCAAAGCACTGAAAATGGGATTGTTGTACGATTTTTGGTTTATTTATTTTTTAAAAAAAATTTGGTGAAGCACTGCTTCACCTGTAGTCTTATAGAAGCCTCCACTGACGTATACACACTCTCACTCAAACACAGACACAAACAGAGCCCCCAACAGGGCCCCACAGCCCCTCCCCCAACACACACAAACAAACACACCCATACACACACACACACGCACACACTCCCACACACAAACACACACACACACACACACACACACACACACACAAGTAAAAATACACGTTACACAAAAAACACACCTCGATAAACGGACTAGGTAACTGTATTGACTATTTCTACAGGTTGACTCTTCTAAAAGCTTTGACTAGTTTGACTCACTAATGAATGGTACTAGTTAAGGGTACTAACTAGTGGTGTCTCCAGACTCCAGCTTGGATGGGACCGGGTTCCTCTGGAAAGACAACTTCGACACCAGCTTCTCTGAGATCTGTGAGCTTGGAAGGTGAGTCTCCATACTACTGGGTACTGGATGTCTCCATACTACTGGGTACTGGATGGTCTCCATAGTACTGGGTACCGGATGGTCTCCCTAGTACTGGGTACTGGATGGTCTCCATAGTACTGGGTACCGGATGGTCTCCCTACTACTGGGTACTGGATGTGTAAGATGTACTGTTGGGGTATAGATCTATAGATGTAGAGAGTGTTGTGGTTTGGTCTCTTTGGGTCTAAGAGATTGGTCCAGTGTTGAGGGCTCTGCAGGTGTAATCATGATAGATTCCAATCTGAGCCTCAGAGGTAAACCAGCCTTTAGAGGTCCTTCATTGAGGGGTGTTGTCTCCCCAAGGGATGACACTTGCAGCCATTGCAGAGATTACACCTGCAGAGTCCTCAGTACTGGACCAGTCTCCCATCGTGATCCACAGTAGTCCCTGAGACCCCAGCGGTAATGAGCTACAGGTTGGATTAATCTCCTGACCCCGTCTTTCCTGCAGGGGGCGCTTCTCAGTGGTGAAGAAATGTCTGAGCAGAACGTCCAAGAAAGAGGTGTGTGCTCAACATCCTGTTTACTGTTGTTGTTTACTATTGTGAGTGTTGTTTTTGTTTAATGTTTTTGTTTGCTTCAAGGTGTCAATTGTTGTTTAGTGTTTTGGTTTATCGTTGTTGTCTGTTGCAGGTTGCAGTGAAGATCGTGAGCAAGAAGATGCAGAAGAGGGAGCAGATGGCTCAGGAGGCGGACCTCCTCCAGCACGCCCAGAACCCCCAGCTGGTGGCCCTGCTGGATACCTACGAGACCCCCTCCTCCCTCATCCTGGTCTTGGAGCTGTGAGTGCTGCTATAGACCAAGAGACAGAACCCCAACCCAGAGCCAGAACCCCGACCCCCAGACCAGGGTCCGCCCACCCCCCCCAGAACCTAGAAAAGGTTCCATCCCCCCAGAACCCAGACTAGGGTCCACCCCCCAGAAGCCAGACCAGGATCCTTCCCCCCAGAACCTAGAACAGGGTCTACCCCTCCAGACCAGGGTCCATCCCTCCAGATCAGGTTCCACGCCCCCAGACCAGGGTCCACCCCCCCCCCAGAACCAAGACCAGGGTCCACCCCCCTCACCCTGGTCAAGACCAAGGGACCCCCACCGCACCCTGGTCCAGGCCAGAAGGCCCACACCTCACCCTGGTCCAGACCAGAGGACCCCACCCAAACCTGGTCCATGCCAGAGGACCCCAACCTCATCCTGGTCCATGCCAGAGGACCCCCACCTCATCCTGGTCCATGCCAGAGGACCCCCACCTCACCCTGGTCCATGCCAGAAGCCCCACACCTCACCCCCGTCCAGACCAGAGGACCCGCACCTCACCATACCCTTGACCAGGGTTTGGCTGAGCTGATCTGACATTGTGTTTCCTGTCTGTAGCTTGGAAGGAGGCCGTCTCTTTGACTACCTGGCCTCCCATGATGCTCTTCTGGAGGAGAAGGTGGCCTTCTTCATCAAAGACACCCTGGAGGCCCTCCAGCACCTGCACACCTGCAGGGTGGCACACCTGGATTTGAAGGTGAGATCTTCCACCGCATGCCTCCACAGTATCAACCCATCCATTATGTTCTGCATGGTTTGCTGTGAGGAATCACATCATGAAAGGCTTCTACCTTCTGATTGTTGAATCTTGTAGAACCAGACATACCATAAATACACCAGAATTAACTAGTTTGAACTTCCTTGTGATCATTGGTGATTAATGGGAAAATGCATATATAAAAAAATGCAGACATAGATTCTCTCTCTCTCTCTCTGTCCCTCTCTTCCCTTTTTCAGCCAGAGAACATCATGTTGGACGTTCACTCCGTCGTCCCGGTCGTGAAGCTCATTGACCTCGGTGACGCCGTCCAGCTCTCCGCCAACCGCCGCTATGTCCATCTGCTGCTAGGCAACCCTGAGTTCGCTGCCCCCGAGCTGGTCCAGGGCTTGCCGGTCTCCACGGCGACAGATGTGTGGAGCGTGGGCGTGCTGGCGTACGTAGCGCTGAGCGGCGTCTCACCCTTCCTGGATGAGTCCCCTGAGGAGACCTGCGTCAACATCTGCCGCCGGGACTTCTGCTTCCCTGACCAGTACTTCCTAGACGTGAGCCAGGCTGCGAGGGACTTTATCTCCGCCGCTCTGCACCTGGACCCTCGCAAGAGACCCAGCACCACCTCCTGCCTGCAGCACCCCTGGGTGGGCCGGGGCGGGGCACACGGCAGGGAGTACTCCAGGATGCCGCTGGATACGGGCCGGCTGACGGCCTTCATCGACCGGAGACGACAGCTCCACGACGTCCGAGCCATCACTAACATCAAGAGTCTTGTCGGCACGGGCCTCGGAAGCACACTGTGATGCACCCCATGGACACACCTGGACCAGCCGGACACACCTGGACAGGATCGACACACCTGGACCAGCTGGACACACTTGGACCAGCTGGACACACCTGGTCCCTAAAGGACCTCCAAACACTCCAGTACCACCAGGAAACTCCAGGGTCCCAACAGAAACCTCAACTAAACACTTTGTCACACACTTTGTCATCTTTCTGCTGAAACTGTTGCCTCGGTGACCAACAATAGGTTAGCATGCTGACCTCCAGGTACACTCTGGCAGAACAGTCTATGGTGACACCACTCTAGTTATCCAGGGGAACTGCAGCAGGAGAAGGGTTTGGAGCTGCTGTGTCAGGGGATACTGGAGCAGCTCAAAGACACTGTGAATGAAGAGAGGACAAGCTCTGCAAAACACACTGTGAGGAAGTCAGCTGCTGCACTCAGCTTCCAGAGTTTAATTTAGGGGAGACACAGCCTCTGTCTGATTCCTGCAGGGAGCCTCGAAATCATCATACCGAGTCATCATGGTGAAATAATACTTCCCCACTACCCTCTAGCATGGTACCATCCACCATCAGAGACACACTTTGATCTGGGACAACTTTAGATTTACCGATACTGCACGATTTACCGTGCAGTAGCAGGTAATTTGAACAAACCCGAGGTAAATGTTAAACGTTCAGCCATCCTACCATCCATCCATCTCTCTCCTCCACCATTTATTCATGTAGGGGGGGATACAAGGTGGCAAATAGAATCGCTCAGCTTTCTTTTACCCTGGCAACCTCCTCAACCTCCGTCCCTGCTGAGAAGAGTCATTTGTTCTCAAATCTCTTTCATTGGTCACTCCCACATCCCTATATGAACCACAAGGAGACTGGAACAGCTGATCTGACATCTGCTGGGCTGAGGGATGAAGTCGGCTGGACTCACTCAACAAAATACTCCTTATCAATGTCCTCAATTGAAGGGTTCAGTCCATAATGTGAGCAGGAGGAGATATCTTTCAGAGACCTTGATGTATATTCTCGGACAGAGCATGGAGTTATGTCTCTCACGCCTTACATCTGCTAGAATCAGGTAGAGAGGAAACGTCCATTACTGGACGAGGGGAGGTGTTCAAGTCGATCGAAACACACTGTTGTAGTCTGTTCTTCAAACACTAACCTGTCCTGTTGGAGGTAGGGTGACTGACCCTGTGGGGTAGTGAGTTACAGGTTGTCCAACTGCAGGTTTTGTTCATACTGTTGAATGTAAAATATATTGTGTTCTGATATATCCGAGGTCTCTTGTGGCCTACATCTCAATGCATTTGAGTGTATTCAGCGGGTGATTGTGAAATACAAATATAAGCACGCACTTTTATTATAACCATTTTCCTTATCGATGGCAATTTTAATATTCAGCCGTTACATTATCTATAATCTGTTATTTTAGTATAAAATCATTGACACTCATATCTAGAATGTCGTTCATAAGAAGGAAATGTTTACAGACTCCAGCTGCTCTAGTTAGTCAGCTAGGTTAGCATGATTTAACGTGTAGTGGCTTCACTTGTCCACACTGTACATCTATGTCCCAACAGGTTTTACAATCCAGTCCAAACTGTTTTACAAGACCAGTTGTAAACCAGGTCTTGTAAACCACCTTATATATGGAACTCCTGAAGAATAATGGGTTAAGAATGTTGAAGGATTTCAATCGATTTATTTATCGATTTATATTCTAACTTCTATTTATGTATTCTATTGTGTTTCATAATGATTTGCTTATTGAATCAACCTGTCTCTGTCTGTCCAACCCCTACCGGCTCCTTAATGACCTGTCTCTGTACTGTCTATCCCCTACCTGCTCCTAAATTACCTGTCTCTGTACTGTCTAAACCCTAACTGCTCCTTAATGACAGCTATTGGTTTTATTGATCTGATTCTTAAAAATGGCCCATGGTCCAACTTGCAGTACGTTCTTGTAGTAGAAAATAGAAAGGCAATACATTATACACAAATTAAACAACTTCAGTGTTCATGATCCCAATGCAGAGGGTTATGGTTAAGGTTTGGTTCCGTACTAGAGACAGGTTGGTTGAGAGGCTCGTAGTTCCCGTGCTTAACCAGCACGCAATGCAGCATTGCACTGCTAGCGATGGATGCCTGATGAGCCGTGGCCGTGCTGTGTTCGATCCATCCACTGAAGGGAGACAGAGTAGTTTGTAATGCTCATTAAAGGGGACATATTATGAATACAACACTTTTCCTGGGATTTGGGGTGTTGATTTGGGTCTCTGGTGCTCCCACACACATAAAAACTTTGAAAAAAGTCTGTACATGATTTTTTGAGTGAGATATGCATTTCTGAAATCACCCCTATACAGTTACCAAACGAACGAGTCAGTTTCGGCACCCCCTCCTACGTAGGAAGGGGGCACAGTGGAATATTACCTCCCACTTCCCCACTCCCCTCCAATCAGAGCATAGCTAAGACTTTGTGGACCAGCGGACGAGCAGCTCCAGCGGGGGAAACTCGGCGGCAGCTCAGCTCCCGGAGTACACTCCCTTTCTCTGCCGGCGGCTCCGCTGGAGCTGCCGGGGAGCTGTCGCGGCAGTACGGAGGAGGAGACATGGAGAAGAAAGGGATTGTACTCCCGGAGCTGAGCTGCCGGACTGCCGCCCAGCTACCCCCGCCAAACTTTTCAGCTCCCGGAGGACACCCGCTGGAGCAGCCGGAAAGCTTCGGCGGCAGTTCAGCTCCCAGAGTACACCGCCGGAGCTGCTGGATTGCAGCCGTAGCTTGGCTGCGGCCGGACGGCTTCGACGGCGGCCGGACTGCCGCATCAGCTCCGGCGCGCGGAGCTCGGCGGCAGTTCGGCATCTCAGCTCCAGGAGTACAATCTCTTTCTCCTCCATGTCGCGGTTCATGGACTTCAGAGAGTCAAGGCCAAAGTTCCTTAACCCCAATTCTTCTCAACCATGGCCGAGATATCCCCCATTACGAATCTTTACTTGTTGTGAAACTGTCAGAAACATCCGAGGCGCTCATAGCTTTTGGCCGTGATATTAGATATAATTTATATAAATACCTAGGGATGGGAATTGATAAGAATTTCACGATTCCGATTCCGATTCTGCTTATCGATCCGATTCCTTATCGTTTCTCTTATCGATTCTCATTGGGTGAGAAAATAAGTACATATGTGTTTGTTTGTATTAATTCTCTTTAATATCTGATCAGAAGTGCGTCTAGAATTAGGAAATTGTACATTGTCAAATCAATTGGTCCGGACAAAAAAATATATGTTTGGCTTTTTAAGCCCAAATACCATCATTATGTGCCATATAACTAAAAACACAGACTGAAAACAGTCAAGTAAGAGCTTGTGCCTTTTGGAATGCAAACAGTGCTCATTTGCATTCAACTTGTAACAAAATTCAACTGACATAAACAAAATGAAATATTGATTAGACAGAGAGGGCTACCTAATAGTTGGGCCTACCTATTAAACCGTTGGAACACACACGACCGGAAACCATAGCAACGCCGGTAAACAAACCCCGAGAAGCCCAATCCCCTAATCAAGAGAGCTCCCAACGCTACGGCCATCCGGAGGCGCACAGAGCTGTTGGCCGTGATATTATATATAAAATTATATTATATACTATTATATATAGAGCTCCGGGAGACGCAAACTGCAACTATCACTTTCTCCTCCGTGCTGCAGTTCACCCCGGACTGCACTGCACTGAGTTTGACGGTTGAACGCTGATTGGCTGTTACGTTACACATGTCACTCAGTTGTCACGCTGTTGAACGCTGATTGGCTGTCATCACGACAAAAGCTTGTCGCCGGTTTTCTCTCGTGAAAAATTCGATACGCGTCTCTACGGTCACTTTGTATGGGATCTTGTCGCCCCATCGCGTTTGGTGTGAACGCACAATGCGCTTCTTCCTCGGGGGCACCATGTTTGCTGCGTTCTGAACCAAAACAAAGCAGCGTGTGTGTGACGTCATGACGCATTTGCCGCAACCGGAACCGATAAGCGGAATCGTTAAGCAGGCTTGCTAAAGATGCCAAGGAATCGGTTGACTCTGCACCGGTTCTGAACAAGAACCGGTTCTCGATTCCCATCCCTATAAATACCCATGTATAATATTATCATTATTATATTATATTATATTATATTATATAGATCCAGGAGTCTGCAAACGGCAACAATCCCTTCTCCTCCATGCTGTGGTTCAGTCGGACAGCTCATTGGTCACTGGGCAGCAGTTCATTTGCATTAAAGCTACAGACACCAGAAATAGCTGTTGGCGAGATTTTTTTTAAAAGCTTTTTCCTAAAAGCTATTTCCAGCAAACAGCTTCAAAAACATGTTTTCTGGAACTCAAATACTATGTTTACTTGTTGTGAAAACGCCATAATATGTCTCCTTTAATAAACTCAGTGGCCGTGCTGTGTTCGATCTTTCCACCAGAGGGAGACAGGCTGGTTCCTAATGCTCATTAATAAATTCAGTACTTGTTTTCTAAAACCGGGTTCTTACTATCCTTATCTCCCATGCTCAAGGTTCATAGCAGTTATTGTGTGTGAGCACTAGATGGAGCCAATGGCTTTATTGGACAAAGACAAGTGAAAAAGACTCAGAAGCCATAGAATGAACCATAGAAAGATTATCATTGGGGCCAAGAGCAAAGACTTATGGGTAAAGGTTTGGCGTTGAACTCCCTGTGAAGTGAACAGTCGTACCCAAAAAGAAGGAAGTGTGTGTGTGTGTGTGTGTGTGTGTGTGTGTGTGTGTGTGTGTGTGTGTGTGTGTGTGTGGACAGGGATCTTGATATGGTAAACAGCCTCCAGGCTCCAAAGACTCTTTAGAACCTTTAAAGAACCATTATGACTAGAGTCCTGGGAAGCAGAAAGCTAGGGGAGAGTGTGTGGGAGAGAGAGAGAGAGAGAGAGAGAGAGAGAGAGAGAGAGAGAGAGAGAGAGAGAGAGAGAGAGAGAGAGAGAGAGAGAGAGAGTAGGGAGTGAGGGAGGGGAGAGTGGAGGCGGAGCTGAGAGAAAGAGGAATGGAGGAAGGAAGGCGGAGTGAGAGAGGTGATGGACAAAGAGAGGGGAAGGAAGGGAGTCAAAGAAGAATGAAAATACCCAGTTGGATGAGCACTACCTTCAACGTGTGTGTGTGTGTGTGTGTGTGTGTGTGTGTGTGTGTGTGTGTGTGTGTGTGTGTGTGTGTGTGCGCGTTATAGGTGTAGATTGTGTTTGATGCAAGCTGTTAGACATCTGCAGATGGCAGGTTTGCAGAACACACTAAATTATTAAATCATGGTAAAAGGTCTTTAAATAATGTAAAACTAATCCATGCACTGAATGTGTGTATGTGTGTGCCTGTGTGTGTGTGTGTGCTTGTGTGTGCGTGCGTGCATGTGTTTGCGTGTGTGCGTATGCTTTTAAGTGTAATTGTGTAACAGAAGGAGAGTGAGGGGAGAAGAATGGAGATGCGAGGAGAGGGGGAGAGGAAGGAGGGTGCAGAGATTAAAATTAACCTTAAAGATAACAAGAGACTGATCTCTCTCCCCCCTACCCCCCCCCCCCTCCCTGTCTAATAGAGTGTGTTTTTAATCCTCCAATAGAAAGAGCAGATGGCAACACAGCTATACTGTCTGACATGACATCCAATAATAATCTGATCCATTTAACATACAATACACACTTAGAAACACACACAGTATACAAAAACACACACACACAAATACACACCACTCACACACACACACACACAATTAAATGTTTTTTGGATGGACAGAGAAGCAGGCGGACGGACAGACAGATGGATATAGGGCCCTATCTTGCACCCAGCGCAATTTACTCTCTTCACTGACCCATGTATCGTTGCTTGCTAGTTTGCACCCGGCGTAAAGCTGATTTTCCACTGCAGCAATCTCGGGCCGCCTCACTTGCGCCCTGAGAGGCGTGTCGGCGAAAAGCAGAGGCGTGTCCGGCGCAAATTATACATGGTGCTATTTTGCGCCACTGACCGGTAAATACCTGGTCTAAATGCAATAGCAAATAGAGCAGGTACCCACCATTGACATGCCATGGCAGGTCGGAACTGCAACATAAGCTTTTACATTTAGGCTATACACAGCACAAACATCCAAACGATTAGCCTAATTGAAATATTATGATGTCAAGGATTGTGGGTGGATTGGGACAAAAATTCAGCCCTGGCATTTTCTGTCCAGACCAGCCCACTACATTATCAGCAGACACTACATAGAAGTCCACAAATCTCGCAGCATCTTCTCTCATGCATAGTACAAAGGGGAGTCATATTCCATGATTAGCAGTTAACAAATAAAGCATGTAACTATGAACTCAAGCACTAAAATTGACAGCTATAGCAATCAATCAATCAGTCTTTATTCATTATAGTGTCAAATCACAACATAAGTTCTGTCATGACTAGGGGTGGGACGAGACTAAGGGGAAGAACCCTCATGCTACCCTTTCAGTTTTTAGTCCGTGACTGTGAAAATCTTTTGGTGTAAACCCAGCATTAGTTAAAACCAGACTTTGACAATAATTACAAAATATCCTGACAAATAATCTAAATAGAAGCATATTACAGACAGTGGCAGCATTAGTCCCTCCGGTCTTCGGGAGCGGGCCTTCTTTCATTGCCGAAGGTTAAAAAGAAATTGGCTGGACAGAGAGCGTTTGCCTATCGAGCCCCCTTCCTATGGAATAGGCTGCCATCAGCGATCAGGGAAGCTGACTCTGTGGAGCTATTCAAAGGAAAGCTCAAAACGCACCTCTACAATCTTGCATTTGGAGTGTGAAAACAACTGATGCGAAGTGAAGACTACTCTGTTTGCTTGTGCTTTTCTTATTACATTATACATTCCCACTATGTACTTTTCCGTTCTAATTCACTATTCTGTCAGTTGTAGCGTGCTGCGGGTGCTGGACTGGATGCCTGGACTCTCCTCATGGATAACCGGCCAGAACCCCATCACCATTTCAATATGATGTGCATGTATTTACCTGTATGTCAATTGTGGCACCCATTGCACTCCTGACCATCCCTGGAAGAAGGGATCCCCTACACTGCGTTTCTTCTCAAGATTTCTTCCTTGCTGATTCAAGGGAGTTTTTTCTTGCCCGTGTGGGGGCATGGGTAATGGGGGGTGTCACAAATATTTGGCCTGTTAAGCCCTTTGAGACTGTAATGGTGATTAAGGGCTATACAAATAAAATTGAATTAGAGCTGAAACTAATTTGTTCTAACGGTGACTCAGTCATTATGAAACCATAAATAGAGAATTGAAAACAAAAATATCTATAGCTGTGTGAAAAAAATAAAAGAAATCTTCAACCAGGAAATAATCATACACAAACCTTTTGTTTCAATCTGAGACAAAACAAGTTGCATAATAAACTCAAAGTCAAGACGTCTCTCTCTCTCTCTCTCACTCTCTCTCTCTCTCCACATAAAATAAGCTGAGGAACCCAAAAGTGGCCCAGTAAAGGATGGAGCAAAAAAAGCAGGTCCTCAAAAAAATAAAAAAATATAATAATTATGAAGTATGAATTTATATAACATAAAAAAATACATGATCAACTCACAAGCCACCTGCGTGAGGGATAATGTAAGCAGGTATTTATAAGCAAGGCCTAGGACAGGGTATGCATCTGTTAGCATGTTGAAACGGTGAAGTATCTGGTAGCAGCACACAGGGGCATTCTTTGCAGGAGCAACAGCTTATGGGAGTTATCTCAACCTCTGTGTTGTCCTCCTCACCACCTCTGCCAACGGGGATGCCTTCAGCCTGTTCCACTGGAGTGCAAAGCTTTTCAACTCAGCCTGCATATTTTTCTTGGCTGCCCTGCTGTCAAATCCTTGCAAGCACTTGCTTAAGTCATGAAGGGCAGACTGGGGAAGAGCACTGGTGCAGAGCTGAGGGAAGGTTCTGGGATCCAGATATGCCAAGTCGGCATATAGATTGTGGCAGTGTGGCCTCCACTTCAATGTCCGTGTCATTTCTCTCTTGAATTTCTGTGTTTGTCCAGTTGAAGCGTATCCTGTGTCGATGACACTATTCTGTGAGCAGAGAGGATGTCCAATCCTGCCGTCTGAAGGTATTTAGACAATGGAGAGTTATGTTCAAATATGCAGAGGAAGATTTGAGCGATCAAGATCGTCTCATACTTGAGTAATGAGCAATGGTTCCCAAAGTGTTTCTCACGGCAAGTACCACGCACGGGATCCTGGTTTAAGCCACAGTCTGCATTGATACCCAAATAAGGCCAATAGAACGAGAAATAAAACACTGAGCTGGGGTCTCCGTGAGCCTCGTAGTCTGTGGTGGGTCAATTGCCTCCTCCTGGTAGGTCTTTCTTACTCGGCCCTGGAATGAGTCCTCGGCTGCCTTTTAAGATGTCCGACCTCTCCTATCCTCCCTCCGGCCAGGTGTTCCCCATCTGGCTGATGAGGGTGAGGAATGTGATGCTCTCTGCCGCCGGCTGGGGGATGGCGGCGGTACACACCCTCCACCACTAGCCCCCGGATCCCTCTGGTGGGGAGCGGGTTGTCACAATATCCTCTGGCCATGACACAGAACATGGTTTCACTGTTGCCTGTTTCTGTATAGCTGATAATGTCAACAGCAAGTCAACGTACAGACCATCTTCCAGCTTTGTGAAGGAGCCAAACACCTTCTTCAGGGCCTCATGCTTGGCCCACCGGCGTGTCTCGCCAAGAGGAGCAAGGCATCTACGTCTTTTGTTTCGGCCTGGCTCTTCCCACACATTCATCCTTTGACATGACTCTTTGATGAATTCCGCAATGCCATTGAGGAGCGCAAACAGGGACCCACTCTCAATAACAATCTGGGTAGCACCATACATGCACCTGGTTTGGAGATTGTGCAGACAACAGTGAGGAGAATCCTTTGTATTGGCCTTGCATGTTTGATGCCCCATCAGTTGCATTTCCAATGCACATGGTCTTGCTAAGGCCCATTTTGTCCTGAACTTCTGACAGCATGTCGACAAAGGCCTTTCCAGTGGATGAACTGCACTTCAGCACTGCAACAAGCCTCTCATGAACAACATCAGTAACATACCTCATAATTATAGAGCATTGATCCTGAGAGGTAATGTCCTGCGTTGTGTCCAGTTGAACTGAAAACATTCCTGCTTTCTTGATATCACTGGAGATATTTCTTGAATCAGATGGGGAATTTCATCTATCACTGAGTTGACTGAGGTTTTGGAGAGTAAAGTTACAAGGGAGACTCTGCCTCTTGTGCCACCAGACAAATGCAACTTTTTGCTGTTCTCAATGCAGCTGTCCATGTGCTCTTTTAAACAGAAATCATACTTCCCCAGTAGAAGTAGAAAGTTCAAGAAATTACCATCATCAACTGTGTGGTCTTCCAGGGTATATGCTGCCTCATTTTCTGACCTCCTGTATGCAAGCCCCCTCTTCCCAAGAACCCCGCTTCAAAACCTGCCGTCTCTTTCTTACCTGCTCTCTGTGTGGCGACATCTGACTGCCACCAAACAAACTGCTGATATCAGCACTGGCAGATTTCCAGAGGTAAGCTTCAGCACAGTTTCTGTGTGCGCTGCTTCTCTCATGCTCCTCTGTGCGCTGGTGTATATGCCTCCAATCTGACATTCCACTAATGAACAGACTGCTATCAGTTCTCTTACCGAATGCCATGCAGATGAAAAAATACAGCATTTGACGCTCTGGACAGTACGTCAACCACTTTCTACTGGTGCCGTCTCTGCTACAGAACACTTTCTGCACCACTGGATTGCTACTTTTTTGCTGAGGATGGTTAACCAACAACATGTTTAAAAATGACTGGAGATTTTTCTGATCAGGTTGTGAAAGAAAATCTGTTATTTGACTGGCTCCTTGGTCCTGTCTTTGGTCTGACATACTCCTCACTCTCTACAGCTATTTCTCTCGCAGGTGATTCTGTCTTTGTGCTGACATACTCCTCACTCTCTACAGCTATTTCTCTCTCAGGTGATCCTGTCTTTGTGCTGGTACACTCCCCACTCTCTACAGCCTTTTCCCTCTCAGGTGGTGCAGTCTTTGTGCTGCCTGCATTGGTCTGGCTCTCTCCCTGAACTGACCAGCTGGACTTGACCTGAACCTGTCTGGGCTGGACATAGGGAAAACATGTATCATTGGATGAGGAAATAACTCAAAACCACAGAATAATGTACAAGATAAAAGATTAGTTAATATTGAACTAAACATTCACAAGCGTAACAACACTAATGGCTTTGTCATGTTTTCATTATGACACTAGTGTTTTCCAATGCAAAAAAGTCAGATCTTTGTGACAATACCTGAAAATGCTCATGACAGCACTATATACAGCCATTTGAAAACTACAGTAAAAGTAACACATTTACACAGAAATTAAAGTTACACACAAATTACACCTACGAAATATTTATCACCTCAGTAAACAATAAATTACATGGCAAACATTGCAAATTAAACAAATTATTTCCTATAGGTTTACTTGTATTTTGTGCAAAAATTCAAAGTATCTCCTCTGTATTTCCAATAAAGCTTGATTCTGCATCTCTATTTACAGCTCATTAGTCCATGTCAATGTTTACTGTTCCTATGGCAACAAGAGACTGCTGACGTTAGCAGTTGTTAGCTAGCTTAGCTAAATCATCTGAACAATAATATCCCATAATATCACAATTCGGCATATTTAAACAAAATCAACCACAACTACCAACAATCACAGCCCTTCAACTCTGGGCTAATATGTTGTCACGAGTATGCAGTTAATTAGGTCACATCACATTTAATGTAAAAACGTTTTCTACTTTGTTTTAGACATGTCTCAAAAGGTGTGAACTATTTTTTTCAATAGGGGCTGAATGAATGAACACTGTTGTAGGATAATGCCATGCGTTGAAATAATAATTACGACAATAATAAACTCAAACTCAAGTATATCCAAGCCTTCCAAAACAAAATCTTGTTTTCGGGTAAATGATATCGTTGGTTAAATTATTTGGGTTGTAGCCTACTTTTAAATCATTGCATCTCATAACACATTTTTCTTGACACAGTACAAGCCCATAACTTTTAGGATTGAGTATTTGATCAAGAGAAAACTTTGGTTTTACAGCGATTGAGTGTTTCAAAGAATGAATGAATGCGGGTGATGTTTGGCGCACAGTACAACAATATGTGTGCACCCATCTGTTTAAACACACACGCAAACTCAGTGTTGTGCCTGAACGCCTTCATATTTTCGGCGAAAGTTAACTGAACGTACTGTATTACTGCCGTTACTGTGAACTCGTTCATTCTGGTGTCCGTGAACGGCACGCTCACTCGGTTTAACTTCGTTCAATTGGGGGGTTATTTGTTTATCAACACGGCGGATGCGTGCGCAGAATGAGAACATTTGTTTTGGTTGCCATGGTTATCTCTGTGTGGTTAATTTGCAGTTGCGGTGTTGTCAGTATACTGTTACATTAAACTGTAATCAGAAAATGCGGTTATATGCTATAGACCCTATAGTGTCTGTGGTGTAAAGGCTGGGACGAATTAAAAATTATAAATATGTACACTTTATGTTGAAAGTATAGACCATCCTGATTCCATTGAAACGAATGGCGCAGTGATTATTCTTCAAAACGAGATCTGTTAAATTGTGAAAAATGAATTAAACTGTAATCAAACATCACGGTTATATGATAGTATAGACCCTAAAGTATCTGTGGTATAAAGGCTGAGACGAATTTCGAATTATAACTATGTACAATCCATAACGTTAGCTCTCTGGCTCATAGCTCAGCGGACTAGAGTACCTCCTAGAATCATTGCTTGTTGGCCGGAAACGGAAAGGGGGGCTGTTTACGTTTGGTTGTAGTCTTTTCGCTCGGTTCTCCGACTCAACAGTAGGGCTAGAACCGAGCGAAAAGACTACAACCAAATGTGAACACCCCCCCTTTCTGCTTCCGGCCAACGAGCAACGAAATCAATGGGATTTACAAAATGCGCTAAATGTGCAATAAAACACAGTGTTAGCGGAGACTGCCAACGCCCTGTCAAAATATCAACTCATCAAGTTCCAATGCACTGGCTCGTTTATTGCATGTTACGCCCAAAACACACCTACGGGTAATTAAGCTAGGCAACTTCAAACCAACCCATTTTCGATTCGCATCGGGCGCAAGAGTCATTTATACGCCGATAAATATCAACAACGCCATAGATCTGCCCACAAAGCTATTTGGGTTTCGTGTTTCATACTTAAAATAGGGCCCATAGAAAGAGGCGCTGTGTTAATGATAGCAACCCCTGCTGATGCTATTATGTTCTGCGGCTAATTGTCTAGCTTTCACCTGCTTCCAGTTGCCAATTGGCAATCATCGCCTACACCTGGTGGTGTAGGCTACTCAAGCAGACCAGACCCTGGAAGCAGTCTCTCTCTCAACACAAAGATTTGCGGCTGGGCTTAAGCCTTGCCACCTCTTCCTTTTTTCTGTCTCCTGGGTGAGACCATTATTGTTCGCCATTTGGCCGTTTAAGGTCAACGGCCAAATGCCGTTGACCTTAAACACCATTTGTCACTGACTTTATGAAGGAACCTGAATAAATTCCCAATTTTTCAGTCTATCTATTCCTGCCTGAGCCCAGACAATTGGCCATAACACGATTTGATTGGGGGCTCGTACCCGTGGGTTCTGACTCTTTGTCACAAGATTTTGAATTCAGCCTTTTTGTTACAGTCTCATCTCGTCGGTAAACATGTTTACAGTTTTTTGCAAGTGTGCGGAATAAGGTAAGCGCATTCTTGGGTGAGTGGAGTTCCTGTAGGAAGACCGATTTTGTTTTTTTCACTTTTTTCCCCGGGCAATATCTGAGGAGGGGATCCTTGGAAGACCTCAAGCTCAGTATGGCCAGAAGATAGGTGAGGCATAGAGCTTTCAGTTTAGGGAGGAGGGAACTCCGCTGATTCAGTTAAGTGCATTGTTCCGTTTGCACTGTTTCTCTGTGTTGCTGTTTTGACCTTTGTTTGTTGACTGTCTGACAAAAACGTTTTGCGCGGTTGGGCTCTGTTCCTTGGAAACATTACTGCATTGCATATGTAACGCTTTGTTAAGCATTGTTATAATGATTGATAGTCATGTTTAACCATACACAAAAAATGATGTCGATTTTCGGGAAACTCTTCTTCTCATCTGGGCGCTTTCAGCATTCTCTGTCAAAGCTCGGTTGCGTCCTTCTCTGCCCCCTAGCCCCCCTCCTGCCAACCCAATTCCGTTGTGATTGGTTACCTTCCTTGAAGCGCGTGCGCGGCCAGATTTGACCAGGCATATGGGGGCGCGGCAGGAGTGCCTCTATGTAGATGATTTCCCGGAAATGTGAACAAGTGAATCGCAAAAGTTGTCCCGAGTGTTTAGCAGCAGGTCAGCAGTCAGCAGGGAATACGTCGAAATGCATGTACGTCATTATTTTACACTTAAGTATGGTTAAACATGACTATCAATCATTATAACAACGTTTATAGGTCATAAAAGTCGAAAAAGCATAATAGGTCCCCTTTAAGCTTTGCTTGATTCCGTAGCTAGGGCTACTTCTAAAATTGCTGAGATTTTCCGTGTTGATAGCTATTTTGTCCATTTCGAACGGGTCGCGACTATGTTGGCCTAGATCTGTTTGGCCCCTCCTCCTCCAGTGTGTGCTGGTGGGGAAGGCCCAACAGGTCTATTTGTCTTCATCATTAGAGCAGAGTGCAGATTACGATTGGGTTAAGAGTGCGATGTTGCTCGCATATGGGCTTGTGCCTGAAGCCCATCGGTTGCGTTTTTGACACTTGCGTAAAACCGATAGACACACCTTTGTGGAATTCGCCAGAGAGAAAGAGGCGCTTTTTAACCATTGGTGCGTTGCACAAAATGTCACAGATTACACGCAACTCTGTCAGTTGGTTTTAATTGAAGAGTTTAAAGACGGTCTTCCTGATGCCGTGGCAATGTACATCAACGAACAGAGGGCTACGACTCTCGATAAAGCCGCTGTTCTTGCTGATGAGTACGTGCTGACTCATAGAGTTGGCATGCACGACAGGCCGCGGAAGAATGAGACTTTGAACAGGGTGAAACCGCCGTCTGAGACTAGCTCACCACGCCAACCGGATAGCTCTCATCGTCCCGCTAGTGAAGTTAAGTGCAATTACTGCAAGAAACCTGGTCACGTTGTGGAAGATTGTCTGTGACTGCAAATGAAAAATAATAAGGGTACAGGTTGTATTAGCACTAAACGTAGCTTGCCTGCAACTCCGTGTGAAGAGGTCAATGAGTGTGATCAGAGGGTTATAAACCATTTGTGCGTATGGACTACGTTTCACTTCCAGGCAGTGACAAACTAAAACCTGTTAGAATCCTTCGTAACACCAGCGCTAGCCAATTCATGATATAAGAGGGAGCCTTACCTTTCTCAGACAAACTGCACTAGGGAGTAGCGTACCGGTTCGTGGAATTGGTATGACTTTTGTTGGAGCAATTTAGGTCTGTTGTGTTGAATATTTGTAAGTAATTCTATTTTGAGTCTAAGGCTAAAAGTATGAGTTATGAATTATAAAGTGTAGGAAACATTAATCATCTTTCATTCATATGTATATTTATGCATTTTGTGATGACGTGGTGATTAGTCCGTTGTGTCACCTGGGGAAGTAGGTGTGTCACGCTCTCCCTGGAGCCTATTGGAGGCCCTCATATAGGGCAGGCTAATTACTGTTGTTCAGGTTTGGAAGGCAGAGAGCCAACAGTTTTCTGACCGCATTACTTCGCATTATTTCGTATTATTGTACGCATTTTGACAATTATTTTACATTGAAAAGCCCTTTTTTGTACAATACGAAGAACCCTGTTTTGGCCGCAAACAGTTACATTGTTTGGAGTTTTTATGTTTAGTTATTTCCTGGAAAGTCAACCGGAGTTATTGCTTAATAAATGAATCAACACCAAGTTAAACACTCTCTGTGCGTGCTTCCCAAGATATGTGTGTCGGACTACCTCTGCCTCAGGAATAAACAGGGCGAACAAAGGGTTCGCCACTTCAACTTTCATACCAGTTCCTCTGCACAAACTCCAGCTTAAGTCTGAGCTAATCTCTGACTGTCGTAGTGGGAGTACGGCTATCTTTGCCGGTTCCCGACATTGATTTCCTTCTCGTGAATTATATTGCCGTTGGATATGTGGGGGAAGCCAGGTAAACCGCCCGAAGTCGTTGCGGGGCCACTGTCCTCTAAGTGGAGTTGCAGTTGTCTGGCAGGCTCACAGGTTTGCTACCGTTGCTCGCCACAGCAACCATGGCCTTTCTCACTCCGAGCGTGTCGATTTTTGACGAACGGTCAGTGACTTTGGCTTCAGCTTCTGACGCAAAAGGGTACCCTTGTGCTTCTTTTTTCGACATAAGGGGTTTGACCCGATGGCTGCACATAGAGACGCTATGAGCATTCATCCCATTGGCTAACGGAGGACCTTGTGCTGCTTTTTTCGAGGCAGGGGGTTTTCCACTCATTGCAATGTAATCCCTCCACGGCAATATATGAAGCTATGAGCATTCATCCCATTGGCTAACGGAAGACCCGATGGCTGCACATTAACGGCGATTTTACAGTGAAATCTGTGACATTACTCAACACAACTACACCAACGTCCTTGTTAACTACACAACATGTATGGGTTAAGGCTATGGACATCAGTTGTCCTGTTTTGTGCTTTGATTGTGAGAAGCAATCATTTTTTTGATCAGTGTTGGGCAGCTGAGGTCGTTGCTATAGAGACCACGTCCGTCCGCTTTTTTTGACAACTGACAGAGCAACCCTTTCTCATCAAAATTACGTTTCCAGAGAACTATTCGGCATTCTCAATTACGTTTGTCTAAAAAACGTATTTTGTCCGTGATTACGTTTTATTGAACATATCATAAATACGAATTCATTCTCAGCCTATTTTTTGCCATTTATTTACCGTGTTAGGCCGCGTTCACATCTAGCGTTTTTTGTAATAGGGAAAAGTTGAGCCGACCGTTTTTTCAACAAAAAGAAAAGCTGGCAGCGTTTTCTGCCCTAAAAGTGCCAAGAGCGTTTTTTCTATCGCCTAGCAACGGACCCATTCTAGACCCGACGTTACTCGCCTACTACGTATCCAGGCTAGAGCCCATTAGACATGTCGTAGATCTCGACATTGAGGGGAAAAACGGTCTGTCTAGTTACTGGACCAGATGAAATGAGACGGAGAGGTAATAAAGTCTGTCGGCACGAGGACCTTGGATTTATTAAGTAAAGTGGCAACGGTTATACAGAGTCATAAAGCGTGAGAAATCGAACATGTCTAAGTCCCTAATCAGCGCTGATGGTTCGTCCGGAGCTTCGCCTCCGTGGACGGTCTGCTTCAGAAGAAGATGAAGAGTCCCTGTGTGATACAGTTTTATGCTGTATCCTCCTCTCGATGAGGTGTGTGCGTTTGAGGTGTGTGTGGTTCTGTGTGTTTTTGCTTGGCCTTGGCTCCCAGGCCCTGGTGTATGCCTCCTAACGGGGGAGAGCTCCTCGTGTCTCCGGTGTGATAAATTAAAACGGGGAGTGCCCCCCCGAACTGTCTCGTGTGTGATAATTGAATGTGGCTCTCAGGCCCTTGGTATGAGCAGGTGTTTCTCTTGGTTCCTTCTAACGGGGGAGAGCTTCAAAGTGTCTCCTGTGTGATAAATTAATGTGGCTCTCCCGTTCTTGAGGATGACTGGTGCATTGTCTGAGTGTCCACCATCTGCCAGCCTGGGAAATGGGGCCTTCGGCTCCGGCCTTGACCTGACTATATATTATCATGTTTGTGTTCGTTGGGTTAGAGCAAGAGTTGACTATATTGTAATGTGTCTGCCATGTGATGTGCTCATCAGGCTAGGGTAGGAGTTAGCTATATTTATAATGTACATGTGATGTACTCAGCAGGTTATTTTGCCCAACAACATGTTCTGTAATTACAACTATTAATCGCTCCGACGGCACTTTCCCGAGTGGTTTGTCTGCCATTGTTCCTTGTTTTGGCAGTTGAGAGTTTCCTTCTTGACGAAGTGTCAATGTTCCCCTTGTGATTGGTCAGTAGCCCAAAAGACGCCTGACGTCGGCCGCTTTCTTCCTGAAAGTTGAACTTTTTTCAACGCCCCGTATGGCAGAAAAAAACGCTGGGAGAGGCGTTTAAAAAAACGGCTGTGACTTTTTCCAGAAACGCTCTGCTCCATAGCAATATAATGTAAAACAAGCGCTGGCAGAAAACGCTACATGTGAACGCAGCCTTACTATGGCAGAATAAAGAATAAATTCATGCATTATCATTCAACTTGAACATGTGTTTTTACAGTATAGAGTGGTGGAGGGATGACGTGTGTTGGCCAACCTGGAAGTGAGCGTCGTCCTGGGTTCCCTTGACAAAAAGCCATACTCGACATAAATAGGAAGCAAACTCAGGAGAAGGAATGACCTCTCACAAATATTTATTTAATAAATTGTTTCAAATAACCCTGATCATTAAATCAATGAGCTTGGTGTTTTGCTTTCAAAAATAGGTTATAGAAGAAGTCTAAACTGCAGAAAATAAAAACATCCAAGCTGCCTTTTACGGATACCTTGGAATATCTGTCTATTTTTTAACCATCGTCCCTAGTTTACGACAAAAACAACACAATTGACGGCAGCTCCTTTGCCGCGTGGTTTTTAGAGGGACTCTCTAAATCAACGCCACTTCGCCCGGGGCGGGACTTTACGTCCTACGTCACTCGCTATGGGTTGGCATGTGTGCGCATAGCCATTTGTCTCAGGGATCTGCGCACGAACTCCCTTGCACTACAGGATTACGAGCGTCAGTGTCGTTCGCGATGGAGGGTGGGTGACATTCCTTCAGTCTGTGATGATAGGCTATATTTCTACAAATGACTTACTATTACTAGCGATTAACATGACGAAACAACACAAACTAAGCTAAGATTAGACTATAGCCATACCAGATAACGCCATACTAAGACATATTGTGTTGCAAAAACACTTTGTGTCTTACCCTTACCGTTACCCTAACCTTAACCCCAGTAACATTTCTTCATCATAAACTACAAGTTACGGTGGTACAATTATCAGTATATGCTATTTGTACCCTGGTGTTTACCCTGCGTTCACACCAAAATATGCATTTGCTGCCTGTACACTTTGTCGCCGAAGTTTTGCGGCGCACCAAAAGTTTTGCTGCGCAGCAATAGTTTTGCGGCGCAGCAGAAGTTTTGCGGCGCAGCAAAAGTTTCTCCTCCCCTGGCCCGCACGCACGCACGCACGCACATACACACACACACACACACACACACACAATGATACACAATACCCAACCCAAACAAAACCAGCAAAAACATGACACGGCAACATTGCCCATTGTTGTCACAATGGACATGGGACAACGGCAGAGGACATGTTTATTTCCAAATATCTGTAAGGATTGGTTTACAAGAGAGATAGTAAAGTGGTGCAAACAGTTAAATTATTCACCCACGTAAACACGTTACCTACTGTTAACAATGGACCATCGTAACAAATCGCCTGCTCGGCATGCCATGCATATATGGATGCAGCTTTGAAGGGGACGCAAAACACAGCTTTGGCAACGCTGTTGAACGCTGATTGGCTGTCATCACGCGTTTGCTGCAGAAAAGTGGAAATATTTCAACTCCAGCAGCATTTATCGCGCCGCAAAATCCACGTGAACGCGCCTGCAGCGCAGCACGCCCGAGCCCGGCAGCGGGCACGGGCGTGCTGCGCTGCAAATCAAATCTTGCCGAGCCGCAAATCAAATGTTGCTGCCGGTTTTCTCGGCAGCAAGTGGTCCGGTGTGAGTACCATATGTGTTCGGCTGCCAGATCGGCTCGGGGGTCCTAGATGCGAAATAATGACGCACTTCCTGTAAACTATGTCATTACATGCGCATGCGCTTGCGCATACTAGAACGCTGACGCACTTCCTGTAAACGATGTCATTAAATGTGCATGCGCATACTAAAACGCTCTTTAGGTAAGTATTAACGATCTCCTTTTATTTTCTAATCTATGAATAATAATCAGATTGATGGCATTTCGGAGCTTATTATTTTAACCTTTTCAAATAAGCCTACAAAAGAGGTGTTTTTATGTGACTAAACACGGCACAAACTATTCTAAGCAGCATACTTGAGAAATAAAACAAAATAACTACAGCCAACTTATAATAAAGCAAAAACAATATAAAATAAATAGACATTTTAAAAATGAACTTCATTTGAATGAAGTTGTGGGGGGGGGGGGGGGGGAGGGCTTTTGTAGGTGATAATTCCCCTTTCCCTAATACCATTGAATTAATTGTTTTCTGGCCTTAATTCTGAAAACTGTCTTTGTCTTTGTTTATTTTATTTATTTTCACAGAAATGGAAGCGTTTTATACTGAAGTCAAGCATTACCTCAATCTAAAAACATACCACAGCTTAACAGCAACCGCCCCAAACCCAGAAAGCAGGAAGGCCAACATTAGGAGGGTCTCAAAGACCTACCTTCTGAAAGTTAAGTCACAGTCTGTCAAACGCAAATGCACATTTGAGCCAGTTTATCGGAAGTATTCTGTATTGGCACTATTCCTTTGCTTTTTTTTCCAAGTACTGCAGGAAATGGTGGTGCATTTTGCTGATGGAACGCTTCCAGATCGATGGGTATGACAGAACTTTGAAAGTAATTTCTTAAATAATTTTTTTTTATAAATAGGTTTAACTATTATGTTACTATCTCACTCAAAAGCCACGGACGGAGGCTTGCATACTGGACCAAGGAGGCCCGAGCATTGCTCGCAGGGTTGCTGGAGCCAGTGTTTAGGGTCCCAAAGGCCAGAAAGACTGAACATAAGGTGACATGCTTGAAGAAATGCAGTTTTGATCATACATGCATATATATATTTATATAAATCTGTCTGTACATCGTTTATCCATATTCTGCTTTTTTTTATGTAATTGAACAATAAGAGTTTATTTAGCTTTCAAAGGTTCAGTCTGAGAAGTCTTTCGGAGGTAATTGTTTTTACTTCACTGGTGCTGTAATTATTATTACCTCATCGACTGCTTTCTTTAGCTCTTTAAAGGACATTGATAAAGAATTAAACACTTAAGATCCCATATGTTTTTTTGTGGTAGTGGAAACCAAATGTGCACATATGGGGATGTGTTATAATCAATTTACATATAATTTTAGATATTGAAATTGCTCTAGCCTTATGCAAAAAAGCTTTTATCGCCCCATTGCGTTTGAAACTGTGTTGTTGTGTTATCTATGAAATCTTCTTGATCTTGCCTGACATATATTTTACAGTTGCCAAAGTCAGTGCTGTCTGACATCCTCACTGAGGTGGTACTCCAAGAGGGAGATAAAGCTTACTTAACTCTGGCTCTGGTGTGTTCCACCTTCAGGAAAATAGTGTCCACTGACAGGTTCAAAGGACAGGCACATTTTCTGTGGCTCAACAGTAAGTGCATCAGTGAAGGGTGCATCAGTGTACAATATCCTAATTTAATATAATAATGTAATGTCCTGTGGGGTCTATACATGTTTTTACATGGTGTAGAGCAGGGGTTTTCAAAGTGTGAGAGAGTGAGCCCCCCCCCAGAGAAAAAATGTCAGCTGAGCCCCCCCCCCCCCCCCCCAATTTTTTTTTTCTAAATACCTGTGTTTTGAACGCTATTTTAATTATTTTACACATTTTAAACATCTCTGATCATAATTTTAAAACATTTGAAACATATTTTTGAAACATTTGAAACATATTTTTTAATCATTACAACATCTTTGTGCGTTTTTAAACACATTTCTTAACACAATTTAACAACTTTATCTAAGCATGTTTTAGCTTAACCTTTTTTAAATACATTTGAACATCTTAATCTGTGTAAACTGCCAGTCGAATCAGATCTGCATTTTCAGTCCAGAGATTAGACTAATCGGCGGGGTTTGTTTACCGGCGTTGCTATGGTGACCTAAATTATTATAAGCAACTGAAAACGATGCCGGTAAGAAACTAAAACTGTGATTCTGAAAAAAGTATAAATGCTATCAAAATTCCGTTTCGATAGTATTGAAGATACAAGTGTGTAGATTTGTTTAATGGTTTGAACGATGGTAAACGGTTGAAAAAGGAATGAGTTACGATGTCTAGGAGTAGGTGTATCAGAATGGGCTGACGTCTTCAATGAAAACAGCTGAAAACGAAGCGGTATGAAACTAAAACTGTGATTCTGAAGAATTTTTAAATGATATCGAAATTCTGTTTCGATATTATTGAAGATACAAGTGTGTAGATATGTTAAATGGTTTGCACGACTATAAACGGTTGAAAATTGATTCAGTTATGTTACTTCAACAGTTGAAGTACGACTGATGATTTGAATCATCGACTTTCAGGTTTTTTTCGGGTTTATTTTTTTCTCACGTCGCGCCCCCCCTGAAGAACTCTGGCGCCCCCCAGGGGGGGCGCGCCCCACAGTTTGAAAACCACTGGTGTAGAGTATCCGCCAACTACAGAGCAGAGTTCTACACCATGTACAGTATTGGGACCTTGTTACGTATTTTAACAACCTGACCAACCCACACATAGACCCTAGGAAGCAGGACCAAACCTATAAGCTGTAAATACTATACATAGCCACAAGGGGAGCAGGACCTTACTGAAGGCTGCAATAACAGCTCCATCCACAGAGGGCAGCACCACAGACAGGTGAGGAGGCCGAGGGTAATACGTCACACCAGCTCCTCCCACTACTTCCGGCCATGCGGATCAGACCATGGCCGTGTTCCAATACCCGTACTGTCCGTACTGCGTACTCAAAATTTGAGTACGCAGTACGTTCCAATTCAGATCCGGCGAAAAGAAGTATACTTCAAGGACCCGGATGCCGTACTCAAAACGGGCTAATCGTGAAGTGTGGATCGAAGGACACTCCCCGTACTCAACGGCAGCCATCTTAGCTACGTAGCGGAAGAGGCGGAGCCAGGCTGAGCCAAAGTCGGCGCATTTTCCACATAGCCTGCATTAATAGAGTTATTTTGTAGTTTTTATAGCTTTTTATAGCTGCTAGGCGTAAAGAGTTCACCGTTCAAAGCGGGATGTTTATTGCGGGGGAGGAGCCGCGGCGGCAGTCGTGATCGTAATTTCCGGTAAGTGCACCACAGAGTACTCGATTTGGAACAGCACTCACATCTGAAAAATTACCGTACTCAAGTGAGTACGGATAGTGCAGATAGTGTACTTCCTTTAAGTATACTCATGGAAGTACGGGTATTGGATTAGGCACATAACAACATACACATCGAGCATGCTCCTCAGAATCTCTCGGCAGCCCATACGATAGGGTTAATATAGTTTTGGTCAGCTAGGAGACGCTCAGCACGTGCTAGACACACTTTCAACCTCCTTTTGCTCCATAGTATTAGTTTACCATACCGAAATACTTTACCAAATAAAGTAGCTGTTAAAAGCTATCCTTTGGATTTGACCACTTTCCTTGAAGAATACTGCAATAACCTGCATGGCATGTGATCGGCTCTACAAAGTCTGCACAGGTTCTTACCTTTCATAATAGGGACTTTAAGCAGCAACGTTTTATGGGAGCCAACGGCATCGGGTTGCCGCAATATAACTCAAGTATCACTTAGCCACTCTCTACTTGCTTGACAAAACACCCATTCCTCCTTATAAAGAGACGGACTACTGGAACGGGAGGTGATAACATAAATTCCAGAATGCCATAAGCTGTTCTTGAGGTAGCCCTCCACTCAACTGTTGCTTCTCCAAGTCTCTAATCTTATGCATCAGTACATGAAGTGTTGAGGTCATACCTGTATAGACCGCATGCAAAGTGTGTGGTTAGACTATGGTTTCAGTTTTTTTCTGTTTTAGGATATATTGGTACAGGGAAAAGAGGCAAACTGGAAGGAATATATTCCGACAGCTACGACGGGGGGTACTGTGATTACATCTGCCGTCCAAGATCATAGGTACATTTAAGTTGTAAATATGGATACAAATCCCTGACGAGACTAATTGTATGAAGATTAAGGTCTCAAGATTAATACATCTGCACACCTCTGCTTCTTTCAGATGGCATTCCCCCATCCCCCCCCCCCCCTTCCCGTCGAGGGGAGTGGAGATATGGCTTGATGACTGTTGTTTTCCGAGCCTGTGGGAATACACCTGTGCGATATCGCCACTGCAGGCCACATGAATAAAAAAATATGTAATAATATACGAATATGTCAGTGTGTGTGCCCGTGTGTGTATCCAAACATATACACTGCAATTCACATATAGCTCAGTGTAAATCCATGAAAACATAATCTTTTGATCCCACGGCCAATTGAGGATATATTTATGGAAGCCCATTCCCGCCACAGGAAAAAAAAAAAACACCACAAACTATCTCATAATTATGAGATTAAAAGTCATAATAACGAGATTTAAAGTCATAATTACGAGATTTAAAGTCATAATTACGAGATTTAAAGTCATAATTACGAGATTAAAAGTCATAATTACGAGATTAAAAGTCATAATTACGAGATTTAAAGTCATAATTATGAGATTTAAAGTCATAATAACGAGATAAAAAAGTCATAATTATGAGATTTAAAGTCATAATAACGAGATAAAAAAGTCATAATAATGAGATTTAAAGTCATAATTACGAGATTTTCGACGGTTAGCCTGCCCCCTGACCTCACTTCCTTCAAGTTCGAAATCGGCACGACAGAGCGGCACGCGCTACTAGGCTACCAGTCGGCGCCATCATTTCGGACCTGAGGCTGATGAACCTGCAAGTCATCACTTCTCTCGGTCATCCTCCTATTCGCAAGGCGAAACAGCAAGGTAACCGAATTTGTAGAGATGCTCTTTTAAGCCTATATTCAGTAATTCAGCGTCTTTTCATCTGGTTTATGTTTCCTTTGAAAAAGCACTCTGCTGCAGCTATGTTAGCTAGTTCTAGTATTAGCACCGTGTTAATTTTGTCAGCTATTTTAGATTTTGTCACATTTTAGTCATTGTTTTCCTTTGTAGTTTTAGTCTAGTTTTAGTCGACAAAAAGTCCTTAAATTGTAGTCAACTTTTAGTCAAAATGTTTTCTCTTTTTAAACTAGTTCAAAGTGTTCGAAATCGTTCCCTATCACGGATATAGTGCACTATATAGTGCACTATATAGTGCACTATATAGGATGCTCGCCATTTTGTAGTGGTGTTCGAATTCTGAGTACATAAAAAGTAAATTGTTAAGCCTAATTTCTCTGATATAAAGGAAATTACAAAATAAGCCAACGGCAAGAATTAAATGACGTACAGGACGCGAACTCAGGTCGCCCGTATTGCAGGGCCTAAACCACTCAGCCAACTGCTGGTTCATAAAGTTGATGGAATGGAGTGGTCTTGAGAAAATATCCACGATAACAATATAGGCATATCTCAATTAATTTAATTACTTTATTTGCATCATTCAATCTTAAACCCTTAGTGAAAATATAGGCTGTTTGTACTTCATATATGTACATTTATGACAAAATCGTGAGGACTAGGCTTGTGACAGACACGCACATGTGGCGCTCGCGCGGTAATAGCTCATTGGCGCCACCTAGTGATCATTATGTGCAAATGCACAGCCTCTCATTCAAATGACTTAGGGGTCATTTGACCCCTCTTGTGGCGCTAGTAGTAAGTAAAAATGGCCCGGCGTGGGACGAATTTCGAATTATAAATATGTACAATGCATAATGTTAGCTCATCCATGTGCTCAATGCATCACAATGTAGTTGGCATCTGTTCCGTTCGTTAAATATTTGTGTTGGCCTCTCACAGGATGGATGAGTTGTGCGAGTTCTTGAGGTCGCGGAATGTACCAGAAGAAAACATAAAGCAACTGGAAAACGATAAGGTAACTAGTCTGTTAATGGGGGAAAGATAGGCTAAATTGTGTGTTTATGCATTTTTTTGATTTTTTTTTTAATTACTGCTTCTGTTTATGTTAAATTATATTTGTTTTGTGGCTGTGTGTGTGTGTTTTCCTCTTTTTTTAAGATCGATCCCAATGTCCTCCTGCTCATGAACGACGACCAGTTAACCGAGTATCTACCATCATATGGAGACCGACTGGCTGTCCTTGGATATTGCAGATTGAAGGGGAAGAATCCTGTTGCCCGCAAATCAAAACTTTTTGAGCGACTGAAAGCCAAGTTAGCAAAAAGTGACGATCGTGAACACTTGTCTGAGAAGTTACCATGTCAAAATGCTCAGAAGAAAGAGCGTAAAATTGAAATTGGCTGGTTGAATTTCCGTGACGGGAAATTCTTACAAATGAGGGCCAAAAAGGGGGGCGGGACCAGGAAAATCTCTGTGTCCAAGAATTGTTGTAAAGATCAGTTAATTGAACAGGCCAAAAACCTGTTTTTCCCTGGTCAGAAAAATGCAGAAGGAAATGTTCAAGATTTTGCGATTGAACTAACTGATTTTCAGGAGCGCCCGTTAGATCCCCTGACTACAGTTGGGGATCTTTATGAAGTAACAAAGCTGCCCATTTTACGCTTTTACTTAGCAACAACCAAGAGGGATGGTTGCAGTGAGAATCAGCTTGCAGCCTCACCCAACCCCCCTAGGCCTAGTTTACCTCTAGCTGAAGGTCAGGAAACCGCAGATGTGGTATATGCTAGTAGCAGCAATGTCCTGTCTGATACAAACAGTGATCCTGAGCCCTTCGATTGCTCCACTGTTGAAATGAGTGTGAGCGAAGTTGATGCCGCCAATGCTGTAGATGACTTTGAGAATAGTGGCACAGTTACCTTTTTCCAAGGACACCTACATGATCTGGACTGGGTTAGCCTTGATGATACCTTACAAACGTCTCCTCGGGCATCAAGTTCATCTACTCCGACCCTAGATATTGCTCATGTGCCCATTGATCAGAGTGAAAGAACAAAGAGAATAATTGTTGTTCACCGTGGGCAGATCCTGAGAGAACTAATCACACATTTTTTGGACGCGAGTGTCATGCGAGATGATGTTTTCATCCAAGTAATTCTTCCCAATGGAAGTTTGGAAATGGCAGTTGATGAAGGTGGCGTGTTAAGGGATGTGCTAACTGAATTTTGGCTGGACTTTTATGAGCAATGCACTTTAGGAAATGCTTTCAAGGTGCCTTTTCTACGCCATGATTTTGGTAAGCAGCAGTGGGAAAGCATTGGCAGAATAATAGCAATGGGTTGGCAAAAAGAGAAGTACCTGCCTATAAAAATAGCCCCAGTAATTTTGGAGAAAGTTGCCCTGGGAAGTGTGAAGAGTAGTCTTGTTGACTGCTTCCTGAAATATGTCACAGAGTCAGAGAGATTGGTGTTTGAATCCTGCCGTTCAGATTTTGAAAGTGTGGATCAGGAAGAATTGATTGAAGTAATGGATCTCCACAGCTGTCGAAGAATGCCAACCGCTGATAATATTGAACAGCTCTTGGAGGAGCTTGCCCACCAAAAGCTGGTTCAAGAACCCGCCTTTGTCCTAGAGCAGTGGAGCAAGGTGCTTGCACCCTTTAGGTCAGATTTGGAAGGCATTTCAGAAGCGTATGTAAATCTTCATCCAACACTGAGGAAGGTGATTAGGTCTATCTCTTACCCCACTACTATGAACGACCAGCAGAAGAACATAGGAAAGCATCTTAGCACTTACCTTAGAGAATCTGACGCACAGCACCTGTCTCTATTCCTTCGGTTTTGCACTGGCTCTGATTTGTTTCTTGGTAAGACCATTACTTTGAGCTTCACGAATTTGCAAGGTATGCAGAGACGGCCCATCGCCCACACATGTGGATGCTACTTGGAGTTGCCAATTGATTATGACAATTACCCGGATTTCAGACACGAAATGAACAAAGTATTGGAGAGTGGTGTGTGGGCAATGGACATAGTTTAGTTGATTCAGCTGCCATCAGCAGCCTCCTCATGTCAAGATGATTTAATGCAATATGTAATATGTAAATATGAAATTATATAATGTACTGATGTATTAATGTAATGAGATTTAATGTACATATTTTGATATGTTGGATTATGTAAATATGTTATTATATGTACTGTTGTATTAATGAAATGTCTTGAAGTCATCCCGACCAATACATAGTTTAGCAGATTCAGATGCCATCAACAGCCTCTTCATGTCGAGATTACTTAATTTTATGATTTTGAGATGCTGGATTATATGTAAATAGGAAATTATATAATGTAATGTGATTTAATGTAGAGACTTTGAGATGCTAGATTATATTTAATGTGTAAATATTTAATTATATAATGAACTATTGTATTAATGTAATGTATTAAAGTTATCACCACCAATACATCGTTTAGCCGTTTCAGCTGCCATCAGCAGCTTATATATATCCCCAGCAATACTTATGTTGTTTTCTAAAGCTGTTTTATGGGAAGATAATAAAATAATAAAAGTTCATTAAATTGTGGCTAACTGTTTAGTTATTTCCCAATAATCAATATTGACGCATGATTAATATATTAAGTATAATGTTTATATCAAATATATTTATTTTTGCAGTAGAAATGTCAACTTAATGTTAAAGACACTACAACGATTGGAAAAAAGGGGTTAAGACACACAGTATATTGTTAGGCTTGTATTGTTGCAGAACCAGTTAAAGCCTACTCTAGTTACAAATAGGTGCAAGTTAAGTTTTGCTAAATGAGCTGCAGTAGGCCTAATGCTGAATTAGGCCTACTGCAGCTCATCTAGCACAAACAACTACCCCTGCTTTTAAGGCTGTAGCAATTCATTGTTAATTAGCTGTCTAAGTCTTACATACAGATCTACTGTCTTGTACACGTCGTTAGTTAATTCAAGGCCATGCTCAGACATAAGCCCCACACAAATGTGAAACACATCTTCATCACATGGGAAGTCTTTGTAAACACACTCCCCCAAGCAGGCCTCGATCTTCTCCAGACTTGGGCGATACAGGTAGTCCGTGGCCCCGTAGAGTTGAGGCACTGCATGGATGATGGATGGACGGCCATGAGGACTTCGTGAGTTGTGCACTCGACGCATCCTGTGCTCATTCCAGATGAATGCGACCTCCTCCAGTTCTGCCTGATAAGACAAGGCTCAAAGTGAATACAAATGAAATGCAATGAATTGCATGAAAAAGCTTTCCTGCAGACAGAAAGCAATGTGTGGTTCTTGTATTTAACTTTTTTGGTAAAACCAAATCAATAGTATAGTGTAACAATAAAAATAAAATAATACAAATAAGAATAAGCCACAGACAAAAATAAAGCAGTGAATAGTGAAACTTACCTGAATTGTGGAAAGAAAACAGAACTGGACCAATGACTTGTCCAGGAAGGTGTCAGCGAAGTATCCATCCGATTTCAATTTATCGAAAAAGTCCATCCAAAACTGGGCGCACTGACTGCGTAATGTCAGCCACCATCTTTCAATGCGCTGGTTGCCAGTGCTTGGACCAAATGTGACATGTTCGATTTCAAGTTGACCCTCTGAAAAGTGCATGAATCTTTGCATTTCGGCCAAACGAACATTTTCTGTCCCTAAATCTACCCGTAATCGTTCAGGGCAACCTTGAGCTATTAGTACAGCATCCATGAAATAACCAGCAATCACGTTCGGATCATTATTAGTTTTGTATGCCTCCAGCCAGATGAGTCTCCTAGAAAAACCATCTATGCATCCACTTATACAGATCCCATACGGTTTAAGTTTGTCATAGCCGTCAATGTGCCAGACGTAATTGGGACCCCGGCTGTGATATACTCTCCGCCGTAGTCTATTTCTTGATCTCAGGTCAACTCCCTCACTGTCCAACAGCCGCAAGAGAACACGTACTGTTTCCCTGTCGGTAATAATGCCATTTATCCAACATTTTTGGTACATCCAACGGTAGCCATGACACTGCCCAGACGTTTGGAGTTGCGCTTCAATGAAAGCTGCCACCTCGGCCACATCTGTCTTGCCCTTCCTGCGCCACAATCTTTTCTCTCTCAGAATCCTTTCAAGTGTCCGCTTGCTCAGCACTACCCCATGCACCTCAGCCAATACTGCCAGAATTTCATCATTTGTATATCGTCTTTGGAAATATTGCTCAATGTGGTGATCCAACTCCATGACGTTACGACACTGATCTTAATGTAAACCATCTAGATGCAGCCTACTGTCATGACTTTATATCTCGTAATTATGACTTTAAATCTCATTATTATGACTTTTTTATCTCGTTATTATGACTTTAAATCTCATAATTATGACTTTAAATCTCGTAATTATGACTTTTAATCTCGTAATTATGACTTTAAATCTCGTAATTATGACTTTAAATCTCGTAATTATGACTTTAAATTTCGTAATTATGACTTTAAATCTCGTAATTATGACTTTAAATCTCGTTATTATGACTTTTAATCTCATAATTATGAGATAGTTTGTGGTGTTTTTTTTTTTTCCTGTGGCGGGAATGGGCTTCCATATATATTCATGAATGTGGTAACACATTATATACATTCTTATAGGCCTACCTGGACATTTTTAATATTTTACAGATGTTTGTTAAATTATAGAGCAGATACCCCTAGTGGAAACAAGATCAATTTTACATTATTTATTGTTATTAGTTGTATAGGCAAGGATACAATTCATTGAACATCTGGAAAATCATAAAAAAAAAAAACTATTTTCAAGGAATAGGATGAATATTTAATATGAACACATTCATGAATTCATCCTCAATTCACCGTGGGATCTAAACATGCCGTTTTTTATGGATTTACATTTAGCTGTTCCTCAGTTGTATCAATGTATTGTCTTATTTATTTTGTTTTGTATAAGCAAATAAAATCTCATCAATCATATGACTGTCCAAGTTCTTCATTTTCAGTTAATAGAAACTAGAAAATACTGTCTTAATGTCTAACTTTAACAACGCCAATCCTTACTTTAACATATGTGAAAATAAAAATATGCATTCATCAGTGCTTTTAGACGTGTTTACAATGGCTTTGTGAGAGAACGGGCTCCGTTCAATGAAATCCAAGCCAAAACTGATTGAGCACCGTTTATAAACAACACTTCCGGGTTTTGTCCGTTGGCTTGTGTCGATACGTCAAATGTCGATACGTGAGTACATTTGGTACTCACACCGGCAGCAAACCCGCTACGCGTCTCTACATTCACTTTGAATAGGATCGTGCCGCGCGGCATCTTTTTGCATCTTTTGGTGTGAACGCAGGGTTAGGCTACAATGTATGTAGCCTACAATGTAAACACATAAGAGAAGTTGATACACTTGCAAAATGGCATACAAACATCCAGTCCAATATGAGCGAAAAAAGCTAGCTTCATTAAGGAATCAAACCCCTTATCCCCGCGTTAATGAGTTGTTCTCTGACCACTAACCCATCAGGTTAACCACTTGACAATCTTTAAACTTCGGTTGCCTAGGAATTGTAACGACAGTGATGTGTGTACATTGTGCGCGTATCCGTCACTCGCGATGTGTGTGCAGTCCAAAATAAAAGAAAAAACCTTGCATCACTAGGGAATCGAACCCCCAGTCATAAGTCTTTAAACGTTGGTCGTTGGTAACTGTAAACAAAGAGATCGCATTTTGTTCGTTCACTGAACATGATTATGGAAATAAAAGACCACTTTTCCATCAGCAAAAATCATCAGAACCGTTATTACAAACCCATAGACACAAAAAGCCAAACCCTTTCTCACATGCACACCCACTGCGAGTGACGGCTTCGCTCACACATGCACACCCATAGCGAGTGACCTAGGACGTAAAGTCCCGCCCCGGGCGAAGTGGCGTCGATTTAGAGAGTCCCGTTTTTAGAGCAATGGGGGCGGTCGATAGCATCCACCATAGCAACCATGACGGTCAAGTGCCCCGTTGAAAAAAATAGATTACGAGCCTAAACAATCAGGAGATTAATGATATTTAAATTATTATGACCATGAAGTCTTTATTTGCATGGGTTTACATTTCGTTCTGTGTAGCATGGAAAGATCGGAGAAACACTCCCATTCAGAATGCATTGGTTTACATTTCGTTCTTTGGAGCACGGTTATTTTTATTTATTTATTTATTTTCAGTTTTTGAGGAGGTGCTTCAAAGATGCTAATTTTTCTGCAATAATCCAAAATCCAATGGAAAGAGCCGTTGGCTTTTTGTCAAGGGAACCCAGGGCGACGCTCACTTCCGGGTTGGCCAACACATGTCATCCCTCCACCACTCTATACTGTAAAAACACATGGTGAAGTTGAATGATAATGCATGAATTTATTCTTTATTCTGCCATAGTAACACGGTAAATAAATTGCAAAAGGCTGAGAACGGATTCGTTTTTACGATGTGTTCGATAAAACGTAATCACAGACAAAATTAAGTTTTTAGACAAACCTAATTGAGAATGCCGAATAGTTCTCTGGTAACGTAATTTTGATGAGAAAGGGTTGCTCTGTCCGTCAAAAAGCGGACGGACGTGGTCTCTATAGTAACGACCTCAGCTGCCCAACACTGATCAAAAAAATGATTGTTTCTCTCAGTCAAAGCACAAAACAGGACAACTGATGTCCAGAGCCTTAACCCATACATGTTGTGTAATTAACAAGGACACGTTGGTGTAGTTGTGTTGAGTAAGATTTCCCTGTAAAATCGCCGTTAATATGCAGCCATCGGGTCTTCCGTTAGCCAATGGGATGAATGCTCATAGCTAGTGCCGTGGAGGGATTACATTGCAATGAGTAGAAAAACCCCTGTGTCGAAAAAAGCAGCACAAGGTCCGCCGTTAGCCAATGGGATGAATGCTCATAGCGTCTCTATGTGCGGCCATCAGGTCAAACCCCATGCGTCGAAAAAAGAAGCACAAGGGTACCCTTTTGCGTCAGAAGCTGAAGCCAAAGTCACTGACCGTTCGTCAAAAATCGACTCGCTGAGAGTGAGAATGTGTTGCTAATGAGGGTACTGCAATTGTCTCTACTACTTGCTGTGGGGTGTCAAGTACATGCTTACAGGAACGTGTTTGCTGAGCCTGAGAAGCCTACCTTTGGGCTGCTTGCCACGAGAGACCCAGTTGCATCTGCAGCAGCGGCTTCCGGCCCACAAGCCCCAGCAGCAGCAGCCTCCTAGCTACAATCCTGTACTGCTGGCCCCCGACTTCGGTAGTCCATTCCACCTAGTTGTTGACGCAAGCGATGTAGGTGCAGGCGCTGTTCTACTTCAGCATGGGCCCGATGGTATTGAGCACCCCGTGTGCTACTTCTCTCGGAAATGTAATGTACATAAGCGAGCATACTCCCCAACCATTGAAAGAGGCACTAAGCCTCGTCCTCGCTGTACAACAATTCAAGGTTTACCTCGGCTCGTCGTCTCACCTGATCTAGGGCGTGCAGCATTCTTCAAAGAAAGTAGTCCAATCCGGATCGCCTTTAACCTCCCTTATTTGTTAAATTATTTCGGTATGGTAACTACGGAGCAAAAGGAGGGCAAGTGTGTCGAACACGTGCTGAGCGACTCCCAGCTGATCAAAAACCCTAACCCACGAGTCTGAGCTGCCTGAAGTTTCTGAATTCTCTACTTCTCTGTAGACTGTTATGTTCAAATCCACGCGGCCTGTGTGAAGTGGGCGGAGCCGGTGTGACGTATTAGCCTCGGCTTCCTCACTTGTCTGAGGTGCTACCTTCTGTTGTTGGAGCAGCAATTGCAGCCTTCAGTAAGGTGTTGCTCCCCTTGTGGCTATGTATAGTATTTACGGCTTATATGTTTGGTCCTGCTTCCTAGTGGTTATGTGAGGGTAATACAGCTTGTGTGTTTGAATCTGCTTCCTAGAGGCTATGTGGAGGTAATACAGCTTGTGTTCTTAAAATACGTAACAGGCGTAGGAACCGGGGTGGACGGAGGGGACGTGTCCTCTCCAATTTTCGAGACAGGCGCATTTGTCCCACCCAAAAATTATACAGCAAAATATCAGATTTTTAAATATTTTACTCACTTGCTTTTATTTTGAAAGCGCAACACAGCGTCTTGTCACCGGCCCCATGTATGGCGTTGTATGCCCCCCACGGAGCCTTTAAGGCAGCGCGCAGGGTTGGGGGCGGTTGGTGGTTAAGTCCTTCAGGCTGGAAACGCCTTGGAATCGCTGCCTAGAAGGCTAAGTTGGGGGCATAAAGCCTGATTTCCACCGGGGACGTAAGCGTTGCGGAACGGCTGCGCCGCGGTCACCGCTGCTGATCACTCCCACTCTAATCGTGTGATCTCGCGATCACGCATTACTCCAATAGTATCTGTCTGCGTCCTGCAAGACGGAGGCGTAACTTGTACTAGGAGGCGTAACTTGTAGTCGGAGGAGGCGTAACTTGTAGTAGGAGGCGTAACTTGTAGTCGGAGGCGTAACTTGTAGTCGGAGGCGTGTCTAGTACTTTTCTAAATCGCGGAAGTGATCTGTATGTAGCAGTGGTGCGCGGGTACATAAATGACCGTGTGATGACACGGCTATTGGCGCGTCCTCACGCGTCCGTATTGAGGCCGCACCGGGCATTTATCTGACGTGCAAGATCAACCCGTAATCAAGTTTCTGCATAGTGTCTGCATATTGTTTGGGGTTTGGTGTATGATGCGATCGTGGGGCGGGTTTGTTTATGGAGTGGTAAAAAGGAGAACTGCTCACCGCCGTGGTCAGCTGTGCGATCCCTGCGGCTTCTAGGAAGCGAGCGCCCGACTGGGGACAGCTATATGGTGCGGGGCGTGTGCGAGTGACGCCGTTGCGTCTCCGCCAAATAAATTATCTTTGTTGGAATATAGAATTTGTAAGTAGTGGCGGGTATGCACGCACGAATATTAACTAAGGTGTTGTAGTTTAATTCATTTAAGATACGTTTGTTTTGATCAGTTTTGATGCATATTTTGTTGATTTGATATGTAAACACCCCCGCTGATATTTGAGGGATTGGTATGCACCAATCTCGGGTCAGCCCATATAAGGGAGCCGTGTCAGTCCCGACGAGGGGAGCTAGAAGGCAGAAGCTAGGCCATGCTCTCTGTATATGCTCTGAAAATGTAAATAAAAGTAATTTTTGCTGCACCACTGCCTTTTTGTGCTGATCCTAAGACCGCTCGACATTCTACCCCTTGACATTTGGTGGCAGTGGTGGGATCCAGTGGTCCGCTAGAGTCGGCACTCAAGCGCAGAATGTCCCAACGGACGCGGAAAGGCTCTGCTACGGCGCAGAGAGCAACCAACATGGTTGCAACGTCAGCCGCCCCGTCGGCGCCCTCTTCAGCTTCGTTTGGGGACACCCAGCCCAGGCCACATTAAGCCCCCCCAGAGGACCGAATATGCCGGATCGAGTCTGCAATAAGATCCTTCTTCCAGGCCCAGCAAACCAGGGAGGAGCGACAGGAGCGGGAGGCGCAGCTACAGAATCAAAGATGGCGATCACTAGAGCACCAGTTCCAACAACTGGAAACACTGGTGGACACCGGAAGCCTAGATCGTCGGTCCCGAGAAGAAGAGGAAGTGGCACACCGCGCCCCCGACTTTGCTCCGTTGCAAAATCCTCATCCGGGCTCTTCGCCGAGGACGTCACGTCCCGCCAGCAGCATACCCCGGCCGGACGTAAGGTCATGTTCATCCAGCCCTCTCTCGGATACTCCAAGGCCCTATCTCCCTCCGGTGCCGTTCAGATGGAGTCCACCCAAGATGACCCCATACGCGGAAGATGAGGACATTGAACATTATTTAACCACGTTTGAGAGGATTGCTCTCGCAAACCAGTGGCCAGTGGAAAGTTGGGCTCTGTATATTGTACCCCTGTTGTCAGGGAAGGCCCGTGCTGCTTATGTGGCAATGGACATACTGGACACCAGAGACTATGCCAAGGTGAAACAAGCCATCTTGACAAAGTATGAAATTGACCCAGAGGCCTATCGTCACAGGTTCCACTCCATGGGGTTCCTGGAGGATGAGACGGCGAGGGAACTTCAATCAAGACTCGCCGACCTCTACCAAAAGTGGATTTGCCCCACGGAGAAGACTAAAGAGCAGATCGGAGATATAATCATTCTGGAGCAGTTTCTCCGTATACTGAGCCCGGAACTGAGGGTGTGGGTTAAAGAACATAACCCACAGTCCTCGAAGCAAGCCGCTGAACTGGCAGAGGCTTTCATCGCTGCCCGCCGACACAGGAAAGGTTACCAAGGCGGGAACCAAGAGACAATGAACCGACGCAGCCAAGACGCCCAGCGGGACTTTGACCGGAAGCCGTCTGGTAAGTCTGGGGGTGGTGGTCGTGAGTTCAGGGGGCTTAGTAGCCCTAATAGTAAGCCCCAGAAGCCCAATCAGCCCAGTAAGCCTAGGTATAAAATAATCTGCCATAACTGCGGACAGCCTGGCCATATCAAACCAGAGTGCCCTTTAGCGCCCACTAGAGATGCCAGATTATGTTACACCCCATGCAATGGTTCTACTAAGGCAACCCCTAGCTCTAGGGATGCTATAGTGCCCGTCAGAATTTGTCCGAAGAGCATGTCTGGGTACAGAGGGGTTAGTGGGACTGGGGAGCGTCAAGGTACGTTGTATACACGGTGACGAGAGTGAGCACCAGACAGCGGACGTACAGTGGAGATTGAAGGTCAGTCTTACTTGCTGAATGTCGGCATGATGGATAACTGTCCTTACCCTGTGGTGCTAGGACAGGACGTGCCTGTGTTGGCAGAGTTATTGCAGCGTCACTTACCCCAAGCGAGCAGTTGTGTGGTAACTAGAGCTCAAGCTAAGGCTAACGCCACGGATGTAGCTTCGTGGCAGGAGTTACCCTTTCCTGTAGGTTGCTCAGGGGGGAAGGATAGGAAACCCAAGTCAGTTAGGAGGAGGGAAAAAGTTTTAGGAACTCCAGTACAGGAGCAGCTACCCCTACCACCACTAGATGTGAGTGTGGTGGAGGTTACGGACTTTGGGCAGGTGCAGAGAGATGACGCCACATTGAGTGCCCACTTCAAGAGAGTGAGGAACGAGGAGGATGTTTCTAGGGCGGCAGTGTGTGGAAAAGAGTGCTTTGTGTTGAGAGAGGGAAGGCTGATGCGTGTAAGTGCTGAGGGAGAGCAACTGGTAGTTCCTAAGCTACTGCGTGCTAAGGTACTGAATCTAGCTCACAGTATTCCCTGGTCAGGCCACTTAGGGCAACAGAAAACCCTGGACAGGATTGCTACCCGGTTTTATTGGCCTGGTGTATACCAGGAGGTTGTAGCTTTTTGTAAATCCTGCCCGACCTGCCAGCTCACTTCCCTTTCAAAAAGAGGCATGAAGGCACCCCTAATTAGCCTCCCCATCATCGATGTCCCCTTCACTAGGATTGCTATGGATGTTGTAGGCCCCCTTGACAGGAGTAGGGCTGGCCACAGGTACATCTTGGTAATATGCGACTATGCTACTCGCTATCCTGAGGCTTTCCCCTTGAGAAACCTCAAGTCTAGACAGGTAGCGAATAGTCTATTGCAGCTATTTTCGCGGGTGGGGATCCCTAGAGAGATCATAACAGATCAGGGCACCAACTTCAATTCATAAAGCAAGTGTACTCACTGTTAGGGATCAGGGGCATTAGAACTACGCCCTACCACCCTCAGACTGACGGAATGGTTGAGCACTTCAACCAAACGCTCAAGGCAATGTTGCGGTAATATGTGAGCGACACGGGAGATAATTGGGACCAGTGGCTGCCCTATCTTCTCTTTGCTTACAGAGAAGTCCCGCAAGCGTCCACCGGCTACTCTCCCTTCGAGCTGCTCTACGGACGTCAGGTGAGGGGACCCCTGGATATCCTGAGAGAGGCCTGGATGGGAGAGAGTCCTCAGCCACCTACCAACATCGTGGACTACGTACTCAAAATGAGAGACAAGTTGGAGGAGCTGAGCAGTCTGGCCCACGACAACCTGGTGCAGGCCCAGGCGGGCCAAATGACCTGGTACGACAGGACCGCCCGCAGTCGTACCTTCAACCCAGGCCAAAAGGTGCTCCTACTGCTCCCTTCTTCAGAGAGCAGCCTGCTCGCTAAGTGGCAGGGTCCCTTTGAAGTGTTGCGCAAGATGGGCCCGGTGACCTATGAGGTCGCCATGCCGGATCGACGGAAGCCAAAGCAGGTGTTCCACATTAACCTGCTCAAGGAGTGGATATCCAGACCGGGAGCCACCAGCGACCTGATGTGGGCCCGCAGAGTGGACGAGGAGGAGGAACTGAAGGAGCAGTACTTCCCCACCGCCGGAGGCGAGGCCTCACGTCCCTCTGTGGAGCACCTTTCCAACCAGCGGCAGAGGGAGCTCCTGCAGGTTGTCCCTGGGGGTCTGTTCCGGGAGGAGCCCGGACGGACGACATTGATACACCACAGCATTAAGCTGACGTCTCCAGGGCCAATCCGCCAGACTTCACTGAGCGCCCCTGCAAGGCTGATTCCTGCATTGAAGCCGGAGGTCCAGTCAATGTTGGAGATGGGCGTTATCGTGCTATCACGAAGCGAATGGTGCAGCCCCGTGGTGCTCGTCCCAAAGAAGGACGGGGGGCTGCGCTTCTGTGTGGACTTCAGGAAGCTCAACGCCATCTCTGCCTTCGACCCTTACCCTATGCCGAGGGTGGATGAGTTGGTGGAACGGCTCGGCAAGGCAAAGTATCTTAGCACACTGGACCTGTGCAAAGGATACTGGCAGGTGCCGCTAACGCCTGAGGCCCAGGAGCTGACCGCCTTCAGGGCTCCAACCGGGCCATTTCACTTCACCACCATGCCGTTCGGGTTACATGGAGCGGCGGCGACCTTCCAGCACATGATGGACCAGGTGCTGAGGGGGGCTGAAAGCTACGCCGCTGCCTACATCGATGATGTGATCATCCACAGCTCATCATGGGATGAACATTTGACCCACCTGGCTGATGTGTTCCAGAGGATCAAGGCTGCCGGGCTGGTGGTCAATGCCAGCAAGTGCCAGCTGGCCAGACCTGAGGTTTGCTACCTGGGGTATGTTCTTGGAGGCGGTAACATTAAACCTCAGGTGAACAAGGTGGAGGCCGTCCAAGGCTGCCCGCCACCCACAACCAAGAAGGGAGTGCGTTCCTTCCTGGGCTTGGTGGGGTGGTACCGGCGGTTACCAACCTCACTCACAAATCAAGCGCCAACAAGCTGGTTTGGACAGAGGAGTGTGAACAGGCTTTTCAGGACCTGAAGGGCAGCCTGTGTCACAGTCCAGTTTTGCAGAGCCCCAACTTTGACCTACCCTTCATTGTCCAGACGGATGCCTCAGGACTGGGGCTGAGGGCCGTCTTGTTACAGGGGGAGGGAGACCAGTGGAGGCCGATCCTATGCATCAGTCGCAAACTCTTCCCCAGAGAGACCAGGTATTCCACGGTAGAGAAGGAGTGTGTGGCCATCAAGTGGGCACTGGACACTCTGAAGTACTACTTGATGGGGAAAGAGTTTGTGCTAGAGACTGACCACCGGCCACTGCAATGGATGCATCGCATGAGGGACAGTAACGCCCGGATTACGCGGTGGTATCTGTCTTTGCAGCCGTATAAGTTCACTGTCCAGTACAAGGCTGGAAAAGACAGTGTGACTGCCGACTTCTTGTCCCGCCTCTACGAGGAGGTTCAAGCTTAAGTAGGGGGGTGTGTGATGACGCGGCTATTGGCGCGTCCTCACACGTCCGTATTGAGGCCGCACCGGGCATTTATCTGATGTGCAAGATCAACCCGTAATCAAGTTTCTGCATAGTGTCTGCATATTGTTTGGGGTTTGGTGTATGATGCGATCGTGGGGCGGGTTTGTTTATGGAGTGGTAAAAAGGAGAACTGCTCGCCGCCGTGGTCAGCTGTGCGATCCCTGCGGCTTCTAGGAAGCGCGCGCCCGACTGGGGACAGCTATATGGTGCGGGCGTGTGCGAGTGACGCCGTTGCGTCTCCGCCAAATAAATTATCTTTGTTGGAATATAGAATTTGTAAGTAGTGGCGGGTATGCACGCACGAATATTAACTAAGGTGTTGTAGTTTAATTCATTTAAGATACGTTTGTTTTGATCAGTTTTGATGCATATTTTGTTGATTTGATATGTAAACACCCCCGCTGATATTTGAGGGATTGGTATGCACCAATCTCGGGTCAGCCCATATAAGGGAGCCGTGTCAGTCCCGACGAGGGGAGCTAGAAGGCAGAAGCTAGGCCATGCTCTCTGTATATGCTCTGAAAATGTAAATAAAAGTAATTTTTGCTGCACCACTGCCTTTTTGTGCTGATCCTAAGACCGCTCGACATTCTACCCTTGACAGACCGCAACTCGGACCTCAAATAATAGGCCTTATATAAAAATAATACACCCGACCCGCTCATTTAAAAATATGCGCTTGATTAGCTTAATCTTGATATGCTCTTGATTAGCTTAATCATAGCCTTACTTGAGGCTGACATCCCTGAGTCATATGCATTTAAGAAAAGAAGCCTATTACAATGTTACAATGACATGTAATGTGTATAGCAGTTTAACGTGGGGAACCTGCTTAAATTTAGCCTACTTAATCCCTTTATACCTTTAACAAAAAGACTGCAGATTAATAATTCAAAGAATTAAAAACAGCAGATTAATAATTCAAATAACTTTATTGAATACATATTGTTATTGATCGCATGCTGCATGTTTTCAAGGTCCTGCATGAGATAGAAAACAATGAATTAAAATAAATATTACTGATAGAAACAAGACAAGAACAATGTCACTAACATGAGGATAGTTATGAGAAAGCCTTCATATTATAGCGTTCACATTACAAGCCCTCATTTTATATATATTTGCCGGTCTTCAATACATGGATTTCTCAGGTACGTCATCACTGTTGCACTGTGCAAAACTCGGGGCAGAAAGAAGCAAGCAACATCTACCAGCCTGTACAGTATAGAGTATTTTGTGACTGTTCAGTGTGCATCTCAAACGTGTGCATCGAACTACACCGAGATGGCGAAAGCTGGGGTTTCTTCCAACGTTAAAAAAGTAGGCCTAAGCGTTCGAACATTTCGTAAAGAATGTTAAATAGTATCACAACCACAAGTAGTCTGCCCTAGTTCTAGAGTTCATTAAGCTTGTAAAAACAAAAAAAAACATTCTTGTTAATCCACTTCTTTTTACTTACCGACATGAATATCTGAAGATCCGACTTCAAGGAAGATCTCGTGTTAACCGTGATTTACAAGGCTTTTTTTTTACCGCGAACAGAGAAGATCTCGCGTGGACCGCGATTTAGAAAATTACAAGTTACGTCTCCTAGTACAAGTTACGCCTCCTACTACAAGTTACGCCTCCGTCTTGCAGGACGCAGACAGACCCTACTCCATTAATACGGCTGTCTCGCAAAAGACAGCACTACGCTGCCGCATCCCCTCAACGGCTCAGACTGTTTGAGATGCGGGTGTCTGCAGCTAACGCGACAGAGCCGTTAAGATGAAAGGACAGTAGCAGCGCAGTTTAAATGATTTCTTTCCAGGGGAAGAAAAAAAAGAAAGGAAATGTGAGTTGGTCATAATTTTATCCATGAGGGTAATTATATTTTCAGACTAACGTTAGAGTTGTTGATGTTAAGATGATGTTGTGATTCAACATCTAACTAGTACACTCTTGCTAGGTAAAAGTTGTTATTATGAACGTTACTAGCCAACGTTTGCTGGCAGGCTTTACAGTAAAGTAAAGGACAAAAAGCGATTTGATTCAAGTGACTGTAAAAATGACATTATTTTTCTATTAACTTAACCCATGTCACTTGAAAACAAGTAAGGTCACATATCTCCCACATCAAGAAAGGAGTTAGTCTGTCTGTATGTTTTTCCCTTGTTCTTGACAATCCCATCAGTATTTTTCTATTCCTTATTAATCTCCACTGCTTTCATATTAGAGCTCAGATGAAGTCCAGCTGGCCACTAGTGAGGTTGAATCAGGGAAAGCCAGCACTGCAGAGTTGCAGGTAGGTGCTACCTGCAGTCCCTCCAGTAAAATGCAGCATTTTTTTGTGATTGATGCGGCCAAAAATCCTTGATTATGCAGCATATTTATGCAATTTTATGCAATGAAATTGTGGGAACTTGCAAAAATTGCGGGAACTTGCGAATAAATGCGTGAACGTTCCCATGGCAACAGGGGGGAATTGCTGCTCTTGTGTGAAGTAAACGCAAAATTTTTCATCATTCTGCTAAGATATATGTGACTTTTTTGTAACGGAAATGCGGGGATTATGAAATCATGCAAGCCCCCCATATTTAGGGCGGAAATCTACAATTTATGCGGTGTAAGTGCTGCATATTCGAAAAAAATGCGCCCCCCTCATATTCATGCAGACTTCGGCTGATTAGACAAGAAGTAAATTTGCAAGCAATTCGTGGCTGCAAATGACAGGAGGAGAAAACATTTTGGCTCTTTTGCCTAGGCCATTGTTTTTCAACCTTTTGTGTGTCATGGCACGTTTGACACTGTTGGATAACACTACAGTGCTATCTAGCTTTTATTTGTATCAGGACTACACAGTAATTTATATCTATCAGTTCATTACATCCATTCTAATGTCGTTTTCGTTTACCTTCGCACACCAATTAGTTAGTGGAAATTTGGAATAATATCACATACTCAAGAGTAAAAACAAGTTGGTGTATATGTTAAAATTCTTGATGCTGTTTTTCCCTTTAAACTTAACCTTTGCCTCTGTGTTCATTGAGGCATAAGATACAACTAAGAAAAGAAAAGGTATTCAGAAAATACAAATTCAAATTTAGATTAATATTCTTCCCATGTTAGTTATCAGTCTACAAAACATTATGATAAGGCCTGCAATTAAAGAATTAATTTGATATATATCAGTTCAATACTGCCATTCAAAATGTGTTTCCTTTACAAATGTATATTTTTAGAAGATTAATATACATTTGTGAATGTTTTGCTGTGTAGTTCATTTATGACATATTTCTCTTCGAACCATTAGGGGATCTGTCAGGTTTCAGATATGTGTCCCCTCCAATGTTAAACTCATTCCTAAGTCCCTGCACCCGATCACGGTGCATATAGCGATCACTATCCGTTGCGTTTCTTAAATAAGATGCACAACTCAAACCAACGTTTGATGCGTTGGAGTCTCATCCTCCAGCCATATGACCTCGAAATCATGCATGTGCGCGGGTCGGATAACATCTTGGCCGATGCATTGTCACTACTCACCCTATGTACACTAAGAATATGGGGAGCATATTTTGATGCTTGTTTATGACGTCTTTATTTAAGATAGCAGGGGTAAAATAGCCTATGTGGATAGAACAATTGCCTCTATCAAATAATGCTCCCACTGCAGAATCACATTATTTTAAACCACTACTCACCCTATGTACACTGTAAGAATATGGGGAGCATATTTTGATGCTTGTTTATGACGTCTTTATTTAAGATAGCAGGAGTAGGCTACCGTATGTGGATAGACCAATCGCCTCTATCAAATAATGCTCCCATTGCAGAATCACATTATATTAAACCACTACTCAACCTATGTACACTGTAAGAATATGGGGAGCATATTTTGATGCTTGTTTATAACATCTTCATTGAATATTTCAGGGGTACAGTATGTAGATAGACCAGTACAAAAAAATGTGTGGATTGGTGGATAGTGTCTTGGTAAGATAGCTCTTTAATGATGAAAGTTCTTTAATGAATGTTCACTGCAGAAGGGGAGCTCTACGTTGGGAGCAGAAGGGCCATTAAATCCAAAGAGGAGGCAAGACAACTCTTTATAGAGTTTCACTCCTCTCCAATTGGGGGACATACGGGCATCCTGAAAACCCGCACAGCAATATCCTCCAGATTTTACTGGCCTGGCATGTCAGTGGACATTAACAACTGTGTAGGCTATTTGTTTGAGTTATAGTTGTTTTGTGTTTTTGTGTTTTATTAACAGTTACTTTCTTAAAGGTCTTGGAATGTGATAAATGCCAGATGGTTGGAAAACCTTTGACTGCTGCCCAGCCATTACAGTGTATACAGGTACATGTGTGCAGTGGTATCTTATCCAACAGTTATTAATAAAGAAGTATTGAATGTAAAAAATATATTTGTTTTACCTTGATAGGTGTCTGCTGTCTGGGAGCTAATTGGTATTGACCTGACAGGACCTCTCCCAAAAACTGTGGTTGGCTTCCAGTATATTTTAACAGCCACAGATTACTTCTCAAAGTGGGTTGAGGCTTTCCCATTAAAGAAAAAAACATGGTTGTGCCAAAATAATCGTATCTGACCAGGGAAGTTAATGAAGTACGTGTGTTTTAATAATGCTATTGTTGTAAATACAATTTAGGAATTATTCCTTTCTGCTTGGAATGTATATGTATTTTGAACTGTAACTGTTTTATTTCAGCTCAACACCAGCCTTTGCAGTATTTTGAATATTCAAAGAAGTGTGACAGCTGCCTATCATCCCCAAACCAATGGTCTGGATGAGAAAACAAACCTAAACATAAAGCGGCAAGTTTTTTTGGTTACCTTTCTTTGCTTAATTAACAGTGCAATATTATTCACATCAGACACAATTATTTCATGATCATTGTTGCGGGCTACACCTACCGGTCTCGTTCTGACTCTGTTAGCCAGCCCATAACTCGGCGTCTCACCCTACGTGTTGCAATCATGCATACAGATGTTTCAATTGACCTCTGATGCAGCAGAGCTCATAGTCATTTAGTTATTAGGACCTGCTAAATCAATGTAAATGTCGTAATCTGATGAGAGAATAACATGAATGCACTTAACCTCTTTAGATTGTCAACATGTCAGACAAGGTACTTGTGGTCATGTATTCAATGGGAAACGAAGGTCATCATGCTTGTAAACTCCTACGAAACTGGAGGTAACAGTGCTTGTGATAAAGTTCCAACTTTAAACAAAACATGCAGATTGGTCTGATTTGATGAAGACCTATGCGATTTCTACGGTGGCGCTGAGCATTCACCAAATAAAAAAAAGTTTCACAGCTAATGTAGCCGTTAGCACACTCAGGATCTCGTAATTACGAGAAAAGATCTCGTAATTACGAGATAAGGATCTCGTAATTACGAGATAAGGTATCATATATTTATGACATAAGGATCTCGTTTACGAGAAAAGGATCACGCCTCTCATTCATCAATAACGTTGCTGGCTAGCTGCAGGCCGGCAAAGATTACGCTATCTGACGCTATCGTATTTAATCTCCTGCTCGGGTTGAGGCATTGGGAAATATTGATTCTCCTTAAAAGTGAGGAGGGCATTAATATAAGTAGGTCAGCATTGCGCAGACATCTGAAGTCATTGGCCGGCAAAGATGACGCTATCCGACGCTATCGTGTTTTATTTCCTGCTCGGGTTGAGGCATTGGGATATATTGATTCTCCTTAAAAGTGAGGAGGGCATTAATATAAGTGTCAACATTGCGCAGACATCTGAAGTCATTGGCCGGCAAAGATGACGCTATCCGACGCTATCGTATTTTATTTCATGCTCGGGTTGAGGCATTGGGAAATATGGATGTTCCTTTAAAGTGAGGAGGGCATTAATATAAGTATGTCAACTAGAGATGTCCGATATTATCGGCCCACCGATATTATCGGCCCGATATTAGCATAAAAATGTAATATCTGTCAATATCGGTATCGGATTTTTTTTGCCTTAAAACCGATTTTTTTTTTTTTTTATTATTATTTTTTTTATAGCTCAAATAAATGTTTTCAAAATTGTGCAGTACAGTGCACATTGTAATTGACTCATATTTGTGCATTTATTCAATTAAGGTTATTGAGTTTTAGTTAAAGAAACATACTGCTATGTTGCACATAGTTGTTCAGGTACAATGTTTTATCATTTGTGAAGTCAAGTTTGCCCTATTTGTTGTGGGCATTGTCAAGATTATCTCAAGGAGAGTGTAATCCAAACTGTTGTCTGAGACCATTAAAAAAATAAAAATAAACATGGCACTTTTCCCTTAAATTAAGTTGAAGTATTTTTCTTATTTTGCACAGACAAAGTTAACATTTGGAAAGCCTTGTTGCATTCAAGAATGCATCCAGTGGGGCATCACAATAACATTAAGCATGTTGTGTTAATTCCACAACAGGAGATATGTAATGTTACCTAAATTAGGTTTGAGGAAAAATAACCCAAATATCGACATCGGTATTGGCTGATATCGGAATCGAAAATTTAGAGTTGGACAATATCGCATATCGGATATCGGCAAAAAAGCCAATATCGGACATCCCTAATGTCAACATTGCGCAGACATCTGAAGTCATTGGGACTGTTCAGGAGAAAAGCCCAGTCGGACCTGCTACAAGTGGCTCTCTTCCTGCAGGAGCAGTTGAACCAGTACGGGATGCTTCACGGATACAAATTGTATCCATATGTATTAATGGTACTGTCGATGGATTTTCCCGTATGGTCATATGGCTACATGCTTACACCACAAGTAGCAATCCCCGTATTATTTCTGGCTACTTCCTTGATGAAGTGGAACCAGTTTTCTGAGAGATGCTACATTACCGGGGGTCATCCCTATGTTCCCCAGGTCCTATGTTCCCCGGGTTCTATGATCCCTGTTTTTCCCAAAAAGGGTCCTATGTTCCCCTGTAGCCATACATACCGGGGAGCATAGGACCCTTTTTGGGAAAAGCGAGGAACATAGGACCCTTTTCCCAGAAAAGGGTCCTATGTTCCCCGCAATCTATCAATCTTTAAAGATATTTGAAGTTCGACGCGAAATTCGCGTGATGACAGCCAATCGGCGTTCAACAGCCTGGCCACTGAGTGACATGTGTAACGTAACAGCCAGGGCCGGATTAACAAATCATAGGCCCCTGGGCACAAATGTCTGAAGGCCCCCCTCCCCGAAAAAAATCAGGAAAAAAAAATTCTATATATTCTTTTTATTATTATTATTTTAACACACACACATGACACATAAAGTGTAGCCGGCTTGGTCTTACTCCGCCGACTACTGCGTTGTGTTCAGGTTCATAGATATCACAGGACGCTGCAGTTCTTTTAAGACACTTTACTTTTAGTCTCTCAGTGTGTAGATTCCAAACTCTTTTGTTGGCAGGCAAAACATAAACAGACAAAAGAAAAGGACAACTGAAACATATGGGCTTTTTTTTTCACCATAGGTGGACTGGCTCAATTGACAGGTTATGGGAGGGGGGTTAACTGTCACATTAGGCCACTATTATGTTCAGAATCATTATATTGCTGTTCTTATGACATTCGTTTTAATAATGAATTTTAAATGAATACCCTATTTAGTAATACCATGTATAACTATTTTAAGAGTACAAACATTCATAAAAAAAAAATAAAAAAAAAAGTTTCTTTCGTGTGGTGCCCCCCCACTGGCTGGGAATGGTTGGGGCCCCTGGGCACAGTGCCGTGGGCCCTAATGGTAGATCCGGCCCTGGTAACAGCCAATCAGCGTTCAACCGGCCAACTCAGTGCAGTGCAGTCCGGGGTGAACTGCAGCATGGAGGAGAAAGTGATTGTTGCCGTTTGCGACTCCCGGAGCTCTTTATATGATATTATACAACCATTATAAATGTAGTGTGTCAATGACTTTCGTTTTGCCATAATAGTAACCGTTGTATAAAAGCCATAGATCACTTTAGTCAGTGGTATGTGCTCATTATACCACTGTGACGTTTTTTTTTTAATAATTTAACAACTGACAGGGTTTGCCTTTACTAGGAACATAGTATTTTAAATTTGAATACATTAATTATGTGACATACTGTCACAGCCAATATTAAAACGAAATCTAATGTGGGCAGTGGGACAAAAATTCTTTTTCCCCACAAAAACAATTTTTTATTGATTTGTATAAAAACAATTTAGCTCATTAATTGGAAAAGAGCTTGAGGTATGACGTTTTCTGAACAATAATGTATAGTATAAAGTTAAACACATAATGCACTGCTGTATTCAACTTTCAAGAGCTGCAATGTGAGGGGCCAGCCACATGCCCTTTAAACCACCACGACAACAACATTTCCACTTCTGGGTTCCACTGAACAATTAACGGGTCAATATTCGAGGGGCTTTGGCACATCAAATGATGGAACAAGCATCCCGTACTGGTTCAACTGCTCCTGCAGGAAGAGAGCCACTTGTAGCAGGTCCGACTGGGCATTTCTCCTGAACAGTCCCAATGACTTCAGATGTCTGCGCAATGTTGACATACTTATATTAATGCCCTCCTCACTTTTAAGGAACATCAATATTTCCCAATGCCTCAACCCGAGCAGGAGATTAAATACGATAGCGTCGGATAGCGTCATCTTTGCCGGCCTGCAGCTAGCCAGCAACGTTATTGATGAATGAGAGGCGTGATCCTTTTCTCGTAAACGATATCCTTATGTCGTAAAGATATCTTGAATGCTCAGCGCCACCGTAGATTTCACACCAGAAATTTTAAATCTTTTTCATGTTAAGAGAATTCGTCTGTTACACGCTCCCTGTGTTTTTTTCTTCCTTTTTTTGAAACTAAAATTAGGAATTTCTTGAGGATTACAGACTTCGGAGACAAGGGAGCAACATGGACGGTACAAACAATACAGCACAACAAGCAGCAAGATTCCAGCAGCTGTGGGATTTTAGTAGGGCTGTAACGATACGCGTATCGAAACCGAAATCGCGACACTCAAAGCCACAAACCTGTCTCGCAGTGTGAGAAGGCAGAAGCGCGATATGCCCTTTCTAACTCTCCGGTCAAATTGTCCGATTGAAATTTGCTAATAATTTGTCTAAATAATAGTCTGCTGACACCACCCCCTCTTATCGATGACGTAAGTATGCGACGAGATGCCCTCTCTGTGATGACAGCTCTCCGTGGTTACGGAGGATTGCACTTCTCCACAGCCGTTGAAGTCCTCATATGCGATATGAACGACATTTATCCAGAGTGGGCCAAGCGCGAAAAAAAATGCCTGTGTGATCCCTGTCTCTATTGTTTTGTGTGATTTGACCGGCAGTTGGTCTGCTTGTAGGTCGGAATGAAGCGGCCACCGATTATTGACAGGACGGGTACTTTATTCTACCGGACTCGTTTGCTTCTTCACTAGACAGACACTAGAGATGCGAGGATGGGCTATTATTTCATCCGCAACCGCATCACAAAACGCTTGATCCGCCCGCCATCCATCTGCAACAATCTTTTTGACCAATTTTCAAAACCGCACCCGCCCGCCATCCGCCTGTTGTTTTTAGGTATATGCGCTGCTGACGCGAGGCTAGAAAGTTCTTGCCTGTTCTTGAAAGGAGACTGATCCAATGCCGCAACGATATTTAAAGGATAAAGTCCCTAGTATGAAAGCCTATTGGCTATGTTGTAGCCTATCCCCAGAATATTATCAGTGAAGTGACGTCTGTCTCCGATCGATGCACAGGGAGAAACTTTAAAATAGCCAAGCACATCGGCAAACCTGACCTTACCATAGGCTAGTAGGCCTACACTTTTTTATCATTGTAATAAAACGCAATTTGGTACACCATTTTAATATGGTAATATAGCCTACTGTGTTGTTTTTTTTGCAAAATGAAAGATAGCCTTTTAAGGAAACGCCGACTCGAGCCTATTAATTCCGAAATTTCACCGCATTGAAGGCTATATAGGCTACTGTAACAAGCCCAACACTTGCCTGCTTGCCTTGCAAATCAAAGTTTTCCGACTATTTTTCTTAGCTTCTTTCTTAGGTGTTGATGTTACTGAGCTAGAAGTTTAACTTGTTCCGCACATCTCGTGCTGCCAATGCCTGATGTCACTTCTGAGTCAAATCACTCCATCATCTCTTTGAAATTCCATATTCCACGAGTGGTAGGCTACAATGACTGGCTGTTTTAAAATATAACTTATACGAAACAAAATAACCCAGGCAGTTTCATCTACGAGACGTTAAAGCTTCTTCCAATACTGACAGCTGTCTCATAACGTGCAGGTTTGTGGAGACGCGACATGGGACGAATCGTCACTTAATTTAAACTTTTTTGTATGGGGACACATTAGTGCCATAATTCACTAATGTGATAAAAGATGCATTCGGGCGTATTATATTATTCCACACGCGTAGATATTAACTGCGAGCGCGCAAATGATCTCTGCGCGCGCAAAACAGCCTCTCGCCCGCGCAAATTACCTCAGCGCGCGCAAAACATTCTATTGCGCGCGCAAATTACCTCAGCGCGCGCAAAACCTCTCGCGAAAGATGTTTTTACGCTCTCGCTCGAATTTAATTTTGGCACTATGCGGGAGGGAACCAAGGCAGGGCGGGCTTTCCTATGATTGGCCGTTTCTGAAGCGCGATATTTGATTGACAGCCCTCCTCACATTCAATTCTGAATTGTACACTAAATGGCTGAAACGATAGTTACTTATTGTAACTCTAGATTCTATGAGTATAGGCGCAGCCTTTTAAGGCTATCGCTATTGGGTTATCCCTAGGCGTGAGCCGTAGAACTGAAAAATTGGTAATCCCCGACCACCAACAGCGTGGGCCTCAATTACATCCGCGTGCGGCGTGCCTCAACGACGTCCGCATTTCGCAGATATAGTCGGGCGCCGGCGGACGTTCTTCTCCCAATAAACAGCTTTTCTTCAGCTATTTAAAGGACAATGAGGCCGACACTTAAAAGGCTGCGCCTATACTCATAGAATCTGGAGTTACAATACATAACTATCATTTCAGCCATTTACTGTACAATTCAGAATTGAATGAGAGGAGGGCTGAGGAGGGCTGTCAATCAAATATCGTGCTTCAGAAACGGCCAATCATAGGAAAGCCTGCCCTGCCTTGGTTCCCTCCCCCATAGTGCCAAAATTAAATTCGAGCGAGAGCGTAAAAACATCTTTCGCGAGAGGTTTTGCGCACGCTGAGGTAATTTGCGCGCGCGAGAGGCTGTTATGTGCGCGCTGAGGTAATTTGCGTGCGCGAGAGGCTGTTTTGCGCGCGCAGAGATCATTTGCGCGCTCGCAGTTAATATCTACGCGTGTGGAATAATAAAATACGCCCGAATGCATCTTTTATCACATTAGTGAATTATGGCACTAATGTGTCGCCATATTTTTGCTTCCGTTAGTGTGTGTGTGTGTGTGTGTGTGTGTGTGTGTGTGTGTGATAGAGACAGAGGCCAATTTACTGCCTGATGAGAATTGGATTATTTCAAAATGTGCTTGGAAGTAGGTAACGACATTTAACAATGTGTATATAGTTTTGAATTTCGTTGGTTAAACCGCCAGCCGCCCGAATTTAATTAAAATATTATTTTTTGTCACGTCACCCGCCCGATCCGCGGTTTAACCGCGGAGTCCACGGTTGCAACCGCCAACCGCGCATCTCTAACAGACACACACGCCACCGCTCGCTCTCCTCGCTCGTCCACTCACTCGCTGATGTCACTCACACACAAACATACGCACACTGCCATTCTCGCGCACACACATACGCTACTCGTAACGCTATGCCTCGTTATTGCGACGTTCATGACGTTCATGTTTTTTCCCCATCTATTGAAAGTTAGGCTATTAAACATGTTGCATTCTATATGGCCTGATTATGTCATTATTTAAGCTACATAGCCTAATAAGAAGCGCTAATAGGATATTTGACCAAACCACCAAACTAGTTGAGAGTTTTTGCCTACCTGCATGCATCCTCCAACTGCAATCTTTGGTTATTTATTTATTAATTTAGCTATACTTTGATAGTATTCTTTCTGTTCAAATCTGTTCAGTGTTCCAAATTATTTGTTATTAAATGTTACATTAAGTTAATTGTTATATAAGTGTTGTTTAAATAGAATGCTTTTTCAATTTAAAAAAAATCGTGGGATGTATCGAACCGTGGGCCAAAAATCGTGATACAAACCGAATCGTGAGTTGGTGTATCGTTACAGCCCTAGATTTTAGTGTTGAGGGTAAACATGTTTGTACTAATTATTATTAATAATAATAATAATAATACATTTTATTTATAATGCACTTTATATTCAAGAATCTCAAAGTGCTTCAGAGAAAAAAAATAACAAAAAACTATTAAAAGAACGCCCTTATTAATAATAATAATAATAATAATAATACATTTTATTTATAATGCACTTTATATTCAAGAATCTCAAAGTGCTTCAGAGAAAAAAAATAACAAAAAACTATTAAAAGGGGAACCTCAAAGAAAGTTTAGCTAAATGCTCTTTTAAAGAGATGGGTTTTGAGGTTCCGTTTAAAAAGAGCTGTAGTCTGTGGAGCCCTCAGGTGGTCAGGGAGGGCGTTCCATAGTCTAGGGGCAGCAGCAGAAAAGGCCCGATCACCCATGGTGCACAGCTTCGTATGTCGGGTTTGGAGGGTGTGAGTGGATCCTGAACGGAGTGTACGTGAGTTTGTCGGGGGGGTGAGGAGTTCCTGAAGGTAGAGGGGGGCAAGTCCGTGAAGGCACTGGTGGGTGAGGAGGGAGACCTTGTACTCAATTCTGAGTGGGACAGGGAGCCAGTGCAGTGATTTCAGGATGGGGGTGATGTGGTCATGCTTGCGCACCCTCATCAGGACCCTGGCAGCACTGTTTTGAAAGTATTGGAGCCTCTGGATGCTCTTGCCAGGGATCCCAATGAGGAGTGCATTGCAGTAGTCCAACCTGGAGGAGACAAAGGCATGGACGAGCTTCTCTGCATCAGCCAGGGTGAGTGATTGGCGGAGTTTGGCGATGTTCCTGAGGTGGTATAAAGCTGTCTTACAGAGGTGTTTGATGTGGGTGTCAAAATTAAGTTGTGGGTCCATTTTAACACCGAGGTTGGTGACGGATGTGGAAAGGGGGATGTTTTTGCCAGAGAAGGTGATATTAGTGATGGTGGGGGAGCGGAGCTGATGTGGCGTGTCAACAAGGATGGCTTCCGTTTTATGGCTGTTAAGTTGTAGGAAGTTGAGCTTCATCCACGCCTCTATCTCCTCCAGGCAGGTGGTCAGTGTGGATGTTGGCAGAGGGGCAGAAGAAGTGGGGGTTGTCCTGATGTAGAGCTGTGTATCATCAGCATAGCAGTGGTAAGATAAGCCATGCCTGCTAATGACACTACCCAGGGGGAGCATGTAAAGCACCGCTGGACTGGGCATAGGGCATGGCGGGCATATGCCCGGTGGCCTGAAGCCTTTTATTTATTTTTTTATTCATGCCAAACTCGCGTCTAACGTAGCAGGCCACGTTAACTTCAATGCAGGCCACATTAACGTCAATTCAAGTTAATGCAAGTTAAACTGGCAGATCTGCCCTTTAACATGATTGATTGAAGCCTGGGCCAATGAGGTGAGGGGCAGGCCAATTACGCCTACCCCTCCATCTCAGCCCCCGTTGGTGACTTGGTTGGTTAGCCACTGCTAGCAGGCAGATCGAAAACGGGCAATATGGACCCTAGTGGGAAGAAAAGAAAGGGTGGCGCTGAAAGAGCCAGGGACCAGAAAAAAGCAGCCCTTCAGGCAGATGCTACGAAATGCCTAAAAATAGCTGAGATGTTTGCTGCTCGTGGACATGGAGCCTCCACATCTGCAGCAGCAGCATCAACAGATAGTGGAGGAGAAGATGCTCGACAGCAGGTGGACGAGGCGGCCATGACGGTAAGTCAAGGTTAACTTCAGCTATTAATTAATGAACAGCAAAATGTTTATAAATCAGACATCTATGTGTGAGAAAGAAATATTGATCTTCTGTCGAAGTTAAGTGCTGTCTAACCTTGTCACTCAGATATGAATTAATGTCGGACCGTCGGATATTATTTTGGTGCTGCTCACTGTCATGTAACCTAGCCTAGCAATGTAGGCTAGGCTAGGTTAAATGGTGTGCATGGCTAGCTACAACGCTGCCGCAGCCAGGTTGTTTATTTATTCTTTATTCGTTGTATTTGTGTGACTGTTGTGCCACCGCGGGGTTGCTTCTTTATTCTTTATTTTGTTTGTGTGACTGTCGTGCGTCGGCCTTACGAAATATGCTGTTTTGCACAGTCTTACTGAGCGATGGGGTGGACGGTCCCTTTCTATAGAACAGAACTAATGTATTTTCTCACTCCTCACTTCTGGGCACCTACGAGTGCAGTCACGTAACCTAGCATAGCAATGTAACCTGTGCAAATTGTGTGCATGGCTAGTTACAACGCTGCTGCCGCCAGGTTGTTTATTTATTCTTTATTCTTCATTGCATTTGTGTGACTGTCGCGGTGGCTGCCGCCAGGTTGTTTCTTTATTCTTCATTCTGTTTGTGTGACTGTCGTGCGTCTGCCTTACGAAGTAAAAGCTTGCTGTTTTGCACCGTCTGTGATGCGGTGGCGTCTGCTGGTGTGTGGTATGACGGCTTCCCTGTGTAGAATGTATTTTGTCATTCATCAAGAATCTGGGCGCCGACGAGTGCGGCAGAAAGTCTGATCAGCTCTGTGTTTGTATCTTTGATTCTCGTCAATTTTAGCCAACTTTTCAACTCCTTAATTTCCGTCGGGGTTAATATAAGCACTACTCTGCTCTATTGTCCCAACTTGCTGACTGCTCGTGTGCTTTCCAAAGGTGTATCAGTTACAGAGGGAAGGGAAAGGGGAGTAATTACATAGACTGACATGTGTGTAAAATTTTATAATAACTGCACGGGATTAAAAGTAATGTAGTTTTATCATTTTAAAATAAACAAAAACTCTGCATAAGATACTTCATTTAAAGGTTGTGTATGGTGTTTGTGGTATGGTTATGGTGTTGTTGTTGTTGTTGTAGTAGTAGGCTACTTCCAGGCTGCTGCCAGTTTCCAGAAGCTGCAAAACATACTGTACTTTCGTCAGATCAGTAAATAGTGGGACCAGTTTATTACTTGGTAAATATTTATGAAAAGCTCAAATATAGTTTTAATGCCTACTTGGGCCACAATCCTAAATCCATTTATAATCATGAAACAAAATGTTTCAGTGTGCATGTGATTTTGTGCAATTTCATGGTATAAAATGTTATATTGGCCTCTGCTACTTTCTTTGGAAAAATGTGGGCCTTGAGGTTGTGACTGTGATAATGATAATGTTTGTTACTTCAGGTTGATTCACCATCCTTAGAGAAGGGGGCAAGTGAGGAGAGGGAGGAGTTGAGAGAGCCAGAAGAGCAGGAGAGTGAGTTGGTAGAACAAGTCAGAGAGAGAGAGACGGAAGAGCAGGAGAGTGAGACGGTTCGATGTACAGAGTTGGAGCAGAGAGATGCCACAGAGAGAGAGCCAAGGCATCAACTACTTTGCTCGCCCAGAGCCTGCCTTTTTACAGGCATTCTTAGATCACCACCCACAGCAGAACACCACCAGTGCAGTTGTTCAGAAGGTGTTTACTTGTAAGGATGGGACGAGCAGGAAGTGGGTCACATACTGCAAAGAACGTCATTCACTGTTCTGTTTTGTGTGTCTGGCATTGGGAAGACAACTGATACCAGCCCATTTATTACTGGCATGACTGACTGGCGACATGTACATGTGCGCATTATGGAGCACGAGAAGAGCACTACACACCATACCTGTGCTGAGGCATTTTTCTTAAGATGCTCAAAAAGTGACATCAGCACCCTGTTCGCTGGAAGCCAGATATCAGCCCACAGGGAACAAGTCAAAAAGAGACGCCAAGTTTTGGAGCGTGTGGTTGATGTGGTGAAAGTGCTTGGCAAGAGAGGGCTGAGCTACAGGCATGTAGCCAATGAAGCCGCATACACCCTGGACGACCAAACAATAGACCATGGCAATTTCCTGGAGCTGGTGCTGTTGCTGGGTAAATATGATATCTGCCTCAGAGAACACCTTAATGAGTGCATTGAGAAGAGCAAGGCACACCAGTCCAGTGGAAGAGGCAGAGGCTCCCTCATCACCCTACTTTCCAAAACCACTGTAGACTCAGTGATTGACGCTGTTGGGCACTTCATTCAACAAAGCATCGCCAGTGATGTCCGGGAAGCAGGGATGTTTTCTCTTCAGTTAGACACCACCCAGGACATAACAGGCCATGACCAGTGCTCCGTAATACTGAGATACGTCAATGAGGCTGTGCAGGAGAGGCTGGTGGCAGTGGTAAGGTGTGAAGCATCCACAGGACAGTCCTTTATTGATTTAATCTCAGGAGTTTTACAGCGCCTGAACCTGGACAAGGAGATGTGCATTGGGAATGCAACCGATGGGGCATCAAATATGCAGGGCCAATACAAAGGCTTCTCGGCTCTGATGACTGCACAGTCTCCAACACATGTGCATGTGTGGTGCTATGCACATGTGTTGAATCTCGTTCTCTCCGATACAACACAGGCTGTAATTGAAAGTGGCTCCCTCTTTGGTCTTATCAATGATATTGCTGTCTTCATCAGGGAGTCATATCAGAGGGTCAGTCTATGGGAGAAAACCAAGCAGGAGGAGACAAGACACAAGCGCCTCAGCCCAATTGGGGAGACACGATGGTGGGCAAAGCATGAGGCTCTGAAGAAAATCTTCGGGCATTTCGGGAAGCCAGAGGATGGTCTCTTCATCGATGCCGTCCTCACCCTGGAGGCCATCGAGAAGAAAGAAAAAGAAAAGCCAGCTGTACGTGCCAGAGCGCGAAGGTTTAAAGAGGGCCTTTTAAGACATGAGACTGTCTTGACTGCTCAGATATTTCTCAGGGTGTTTGAGCATACGACTCCTCTTTCAAAATACCTCCAGTCCAAGGGCATGGACATCCTCTCTGCCCACCGTATGGTGACTGCCACCCAAGAGGGCCTCAAAGGCATTGCGAGGGACTTCAGAAGTGTGAGGGCGGCCGCAGACTCATTTGTTAAATGGGCAAATGAGAAACTGGAGGAGAGGGAGGAAAACACAGATGTGGAGGTGGAGGCTGCACTGCCTGAGAAGAGGGCCAAAAAAAGAAGACGCATGGCTGGAGAGATGGCAGACGATGAGGTCCCCATGGAGGCTGGCAAATTGTACGAGGTTAAGGTGCACAACCCCATCCTGGACGTGGCTATAGAGGCAATACACAGGCGTTTCCTCACGCATGGCACCCTAATTGCTGACCTGGCTTGGCTGGACCCCAGGAGGTTTGATCAGATCAGAGCCATTACTCTTCCGGGCAATGCACTTAAAAACCTCAGCATGTGTCTCCTGAAATTCGACTCAAGGGCTACAGTGAATGAGCTACAGTCGGAACTGAAAAGTTTTGCCGCACAGTGGGACAGGCTGAAGGAGTCCCATGTGGATGAGTATAAGACAAGAACAGCAGAGGAAGCCTCAGCAGAATTTGAAGAAGATGGTGGCATAGTAACCAAAATCTGCAATTCCTGCAAAGATTGCCCACTCTGCTGCTATCAAGTACTTCGGAGATTCAACATGCTCTCAGATGCCTATCATCTCCTTGGGCTTGCGTACAAATACCTTCTGACCCTCTCCCTTACTCAGGTGGCCTGTGAGCGAAGCTTTTCAACACTGAAGTTCATTAAAAGCAGACTCAGAAGCAGCCTGTCCGCAAACAAGTTGGAGGCATTTATGCTGATGGCTACTGAAAAGGACATCCTCATGTCTCTTGATACAGATGTCATCAGTGACAGGGTAGCCAAGAAGAGCGATCTGATGAAAAGGCTGCTTTTGTGATGAGGTAAAATAATACGCTGACTTGAAACACTCATAGTGGATCAGATTAAGTTAAACTCTGTCCTTGCACAAAGTACATTGCAGAGAAAATGTAAAGCAGTATCTACCTTTAGTGCACATGAGACCTTATATTAGAATCACTGTAATTTAGAATTAAAACATTAGATCTGAATACGCATTTACTGTGTCACAGTCTTAGAACGTTTTTGTAGAGTTGAAATGCACTACTATGATCACCTGTGTTATTTTTCTCACATTTCTATCTTTCTTTTGTCTTTTCATCTTTTTTAAGGTTCCCATGCTTAAGGAGTGCTGGGTGTTGCTGCTGAGAAGAGGCAGATGGGATAGCATCAGCATCTCTCCCACTTGTTGGAGTGTGTGTGTGTGTGTGTGTGTGTGTGTGTGTGTGTGTGTGTGTGTGTGTGTGTGTGTGTGTGTGTGTGTGTGTGTGTGTGTGTGTGTGTGTTCTGGTCCATTTGAAAGCTCTCATTGGTTTGCATGCTGCATGTAAGTTACCCATTCCTTTTCGTTTTAACGTTTGTTTTATTGATATTCATATTCTTAATATACAGTATAATTGTGTATTTATTTACTTTATTTTTTCTATTTATTTTGTACAGTTAAGTGAATTGTTAAGTTAAGCAATTTATTTTATTTTGTACGGTTAAGTAATTATTGACTCATTGTAAATATAAGTGTTTAACTTCAATTGTTATGTGTGTCATCACTTTTTATTTTATATTCAAAATTAAATGGATGAAAATCCTACTCTTTCCAAGTCCTGGCATAATTTCACACACCTAACATTTTATTTTGTATTGACAATGGATTAGCAACACAAATTGGTAATAAGAGAAATCCTTGCTGTTACTTGTAGCTTGTAGTGAGATAAACATCTTGTGGCCTTTTTGTGTATTGGAATTTTAGGTCAGCCTTTGCATCCAGTCATTGGTACAGTCATCCAGTCATTTCTTGCTTTAATAATGCATTGTATCACACAAGTAATGATATATTATTCATAGTTTAGCCTACAGTATTACATTTATTATAATTATATTAACTAAAATGAATTAATTAATATTTTTTAATATAATTCCTTTGCTTAAATTTAACTAACAAGGTTGAAAGAAATGACATGTCTAAAAAGTAATGTGACCTACGGTCAATAGATCATACTTTTGATAAGCCTAACAGTATTTTGGGAGAACTTTTCATAATGCTTCTCATAGTGTTAAAATGTTTGTGTCTCCTAGTGCACATTGATCGTTTAAGGCAGTGATTCCCAACAAGGGGTATATGGTAGCCTACATATACCACCTGAGGTGCGCAAGCAAACTGCAGGGGGTATGTGGATAAATTAACGAATGTGTGCAGCATAGTCATTGCATGAGTGAAGGGGTACTCATGGTGTGACAAAAAGGCTTAAGGGGTACGCATGTCAAAAGCAGTTGGGGAAAAAACCCACGCTGTCACACAGCGCGCTTACATTTTTCCCCGTCAATACCTGGTGGTGGCCTGCTCTTGGTTAAAAATGCCCGGCCTGAAAAATGTCCCCAGTCCAGCCCTGATGTAAAGTGAGAACAGTGTGGGGCCCAACACCGAGCCCTGGGGGACATTACGCTGTTAGTCTATATAACGCGGTGTATACCGTCGCTCATCCTCCCTTTTCTTTCAGCACTTGTGCTTATCAGCGAGAAATTGAGAACTACTATTAAGAAGATGAGAACCTCAACACGGATCTCCCAAACCGGTGGCAGCGGCTCGGGCGAGGCCGCGGACAAACTGCCCTTTTCAGGGCCACCTGAGAGCGCTCCTGGAGCTTGGTCCTTTTCAGGACTCCTATGCGCCTACGGGCACTTGGCGTGCTTTCGGTGCCTCGGCGCCGACCACGTCGCGGATGCTATGGCGGCCCCCGTCTCCTGTGTCGCCTGCCGGGAGCTGCCTGAAGAGGGGATCCTCTCCAGGCATCTCTTCTTTTCCCCTGCGGTGGAACTGGCTGACGCGTTCGACCTGTTCAGGGCCGGCCCTGACGTCGACGATGGCATCATCGACGCCTCCCTGGACGACGTCTTCGGCGACTCCGCGTCCGGTCTTTCCCGCTCTCGGGTTACAACCGCCACCGTCATACAACACGAGGGTCCGCACCGGATGACCGATCTCTTCCGGGAGATCATGGGTGAGGCGGCGGCCTTCAAAGGGATTCCCATGCAGGCCCCGCCTCTCGCCCCCGTATCTGACGATATGCAGGGCGAGTGCTTTCGCACCCCATCTCGCACCCCATCAGCGGGAACAAGGGGCACTGGTTACCCAGTGCCCCTTGTTCCCGCCTTTGCAGCACTTGTTTATTGCTGCAGGTGAGGACCCTTCGACCCTGAAGGCTCCGGTAAGATCCTACACGGATTTCACCAACGTGGAGGGGTGGGCCGATACTCAGGCGCCTGGAGCCTCCCCTGGCAGCGCTTCTCTGTCCGGGCGCCGGATGGCTCCCTAACGAAAAGCCGCTGCCCCCCGACCGCCTCCAGAAGCAGATTGTCGGCCTAACGGACAGGGTGTTCGTTTGTGCCTCTCAATCCGCGGCGGCGGTCAACAACATCGCCCTGCTCTCCTCTGCCACGGTCTCCTTGTCGGCTGACAGGGAGGCCTACGGCCCGGAGGAAGCCGCGAGATTGCTGGCGGTTTCCCGCTTTTCCAGCGCCATCCTCCAGCTATGCCAGCCGATAGCCGTTTCGGCCGGCCGGCATATGGCGTGGGCTACCATGATTCAAAGGGTCATATGGCTCTCCCACACTGCGGTGCCGGAACGAGAGCGGGCCAGCCTCGTCCAGGGTCCACTAGCGCCGGATGGCCTATTTGGTCCCAGGTTCTCCGAGGTGCTCGCGCACCAGCAGTCAGTCCGTGAGAATCGTTCCCGGTTCGGGGCGATTCTCACGGGCTCCTCCCGCCAGCAGGCTGGGAGGAAGCGGGGTCTAGGCCGGTCCCAGCGTTCCAGGGGGCCGCCTCCGACTCCAGCCCCGGTGCAGCAGCAGCAGCAGCAGCAGCCGCCGCAGCCGCCGCGCATGGGGAGAGCAGCAGCGCCACGGACTGGAAAGTTCTGGACGCTTGCTCCTACTTTTTCTTTCCCTATTAAAGAAAAAAGTAAAGACCGTTCGGCTGAACGGCAGTACATGCTACCTAAAGAGCGATATTCCTCAGGCCACCTGCGTCCTACGCTTGTGGTGCACTCCTCCATGTTGCCTCTTTCCCCCTCTCAGCCCGGTGGCTGTAGGGTGGCGGTTGGACGGCGTGTTCACATGGCCTCTGGTTCACCTGCTTCTAAGAAGCGGCGTCCCTTGGTGCCTCGTGGACGGATCAGAGACTCGTTGCACGAGCCCGTGGATACGGCCGCTTGTACCGGTCTCCTGGTTCCCCACATTATAGGTGAGGAGATGGGTATTTGCATGGGTTTACATTTCGTTCTGTGTAGCATGGAAAAATCGGAGAAACACTCCCATTCAGAATGCATTGGTTTACATATCGTTCTTTGGAACACGGTTATTTTTATATATTTATTTATTTTCAGTTTTTGAGGAGGTGCTTCAAAGATGCAAATATTTCTGCAATAATCCAAAATCCAATGGCAAAACCCGTTGGCTTTTTGTCGAGGGAATCCAGGGCGACGCTCACTTCCGGGTTGGCCAACATACGTCATCCCTCCACCACTGTACTGTAAAAACACATGTTCAAGTTGAATGAGAATAATAATAATAATTCTGCCATAGTATTTATTTAAGGGGGGGGGGGATACAAGTCTTTTGGCCATTCGTAGTGTTGATCAGCAGAGAAATAATTTGTCCGCAAAGACGGTGACGTCGCTTGGCAACGGAAGACGCTGGGGTAGACAAGTCACCGGACTACTACCCATGCAAGTGAACGGAGCGTTCCACGGCATTTTGAAGACCCGTGTAATAAAGGCCTATAATATTTCTGTTTATGGCATAGATTTCTCCTCGATCAAACGCTCGATCAAAGGCCCGGCCCGAGCATAGTGGTGGGAAATATCGGCCCGACCCGGCCCGCGTCGGGCTCGGGCAGAGAATCTAAACACTGCCTGGAACTACTTAGCAGGTGTCTGTAGGGCTATATCAGGAGTTAATGCAGCCAATCAGAATACGAGTATTCCCCCAGACCGTGGTCTAAACAATATTATTCACGAGTTATAATCAACCCCTACACATCAATATTAATGATAACCCTGTGGAAATTGCAATAAGTGAGGGATACAATTTTGCACGTTGAGTATTTAGTAAGAGAGAAACAGGAAATCAAAACGTGCTGAAAGTAAACAAATCCCGCATGGGCTCTGACGTCATGAGACGCTCCTAATCCTTAAAGGGACAGCGATCCCTGAACCACCGAGACAGTAAACGACATGCCTTTGTTATTACAATTGAAAGAACAACACCTAACAAAATACTGTAGGTGAATTATGTTACATTATTCTGCAACCCATTAAATACGGTATGATTTCTAGATGTCATGGCAAAAACAAGAGAATAGATGGCTAGATAAAATAAACATCAAGACATACAATTCTAAAAGAACAGATGAAGCATTTTCGGGGAGGAGTAAAGGCGGAGGTGTATGCTTCATGGTGAACAAAGCCTGGTGTAAACCGGTAAGTGTTCACTCACTCAAGTCATTCTGCTCCCCGGACCTCGAATACTTAGTCCTGCTCTGCCGCCCACACTGGCTTCCGAGAGACTTTACTGCTGTCATATGAATAGCAGTTTATATTCCACCACAAGCTGACACAAACGTCGCACTCAAGGAACTGTACGTAACCATCAACAAAATAGAAAACAGACACCCAGAGGCCGCTCTAATAGTGGTTGGAGACTTTAACCGAGCGTCGCTGAAGAAAGTTTTGCCAAAATTCTATCAACACTGTAAACACGAGAGGCGGAAGATGCTTGGATCACGCCTACACTAAATTCCACAATGCATACAAACCCCTCCTCCGCCCCCCGTTCGGCAAATCAGACCACTCTTCCATTCTCCTTGTGCCCGCCTACAAGCACAGGCTGAAAACGTCTCCACCAATCACGCGCACAAGTCGATGCTGGTCTGACGAATCAGACGCTATCCTCCAGGACTGCTTTGATTCCATGACTGAGTTCGCGGAGAACAGTGGTGACGTCAACGAGATCGCGGAAGGAGCGCTGGGTCTCATTGGAAAGGTGATAGAAGAAGTAGTGCCCACAAAAACAGTCCGTGTATATCCAAACAGGAAACCATGGATTAATTTTGATGTTAATACAGCACTTACTATTAGGAAAACAGCATTCAAAACGGGAGATACAACTGAAATTAAAGCTGCCCGGTATAACCTAAGAAAAGTGATCAAAGCAGCAAAGAGGGATTATGCCAAGAAAATAGAGGCACAGCTGAGCAGCAATGACCCACGCAGAATGTGGAAGGGACTACACACCATCACTGATTTCAAAGAGACCTCTAGCTGCACAGCTGATACTTCTGTCTCTTTACCTGACGAGCTGAACAGTTCCTACGCCCGCTTTGAAGTGAGCCAAACCAGTCTCCTAGAGAGAACCTACTCAGAGGACGCAGATAATACAGCCAGCGCTCTTGTCATTACAGAAGAGGATGTACGTGTGGTGTTCAAACGCATCAACATCCGAAAAGCGGCCGGGTCAGATGGGTTACCTGGCCGGGTGTTCAAAGTATGTGCGGACCAGCTGGCTGGTGTATTCACAAACATTTTCAACCTCTCCCTCTCCACGGGCATAGTGCCAGCCTGCTTCAAGTCATCAGTAATCATTCCTGTACAAAAGAAGAGCAAGGTAACATGCCCAAACGACTGGCGCCCTGTTGCTCTCACCCCCATAGTGAGCAAATGCTTTGAAAAGCTCATCAAGGTGCTGATCTGCAGAATGCTGCCACCAGCCCTGGACCCCCACCAATTTGCCTATCGGAAGAACAAATCGACAGATGACGCCATTGCCACAGCACTCCACTTAGCCCTCGCCCACCTCGACAAGAGGAACACCTATGTGAGGATGCTGTTTGTTGATTATAGTTCGGCATTCAACACAATAGTCCCCTCCAGACTCGACAGGAAGCTCAGGGACCTAGGCATTGATCCCAGCCTATGCAACTGGATCCTTGACTTCCTGACGGATCGAAAACAGGTGGTGAAGATGGGTCCTAAGATCTCCGCCCCTCTGACCATCAACACAGGAGCCCCCCAGGGCTGTGTCCTAAGCCCTCTCTTCTACTCCCTAAACACCCACGACTGCGTGGCTACACACGGATCCAATGCAGTGATCAAGTTCGCCGATGACACGACAGTGATGGGCCTGATCACTGATGGTGATGAGACGGCCTATAGGAGCGAGGTCGACTGTCTGGCTCAGTACAGCCAGGACAAAAACCTCATTCTCAACACCGAGAAAACCAAGGAGCTCGTAGTGGACTTCAGAAGGAAGAGACAGATTCAACACCCCATCTCCATCAACGGGTCTGCTGTGGAGAGGGTACACAGCATTAAGTTCCTGGGAGTCCACATCACCAGAGACCTCACCTAGGAGGAGCACACCAACCAGGTGGTGAAAAAAGCACAGCGGCGCCTATTTCACCTTAGGCGTCTGAAAGTTTGGCGTGGGGCCCAAGATCCTGGGGGCCTTCTTCAGAGGCACAACGGAGAGCATATTGACTGGATGCATCACTGCCTGGTACGGGAACTGCACTGCCCAAAGCCGCAAAATGCTGCAAAGGGTAGTGCGGACAGCTGAGAGGATCAGCGGATGTGAGCTTCCCTCCATCCAGGAAACCTACAAGGCCCGGTGTGTCAGGAAGGCCCTCCGAATCATTGGGGACCCCAGCCACCCCAACCATAAACTGTTTGAGCTACTGCCGTCAGGGAGGCGGTACCAAAGCCTAAGGGCCAAAACCCAGAGGATGACAAGCAGTTTTTTCCCCCAAGCAGTCAGACTCCTGGAAAAACACACTACCCCCCAACCATCCACACGCACACCACAACAACAGACTGTTGTTGACACTTGACACTTGAATACACTACACTTCATACTTTATTACACCTCATTACTTTTTAGTATTATTGATGCTGCTACTTACTTATTTATTTATTTATTTTTACTTTGTTCCTTTTCATATGGTTTCTTATTCTTATTCTTATTTATTTTATATTTTACTGTTGCTGCTATGTGAATGTTGAGGAACCAAGCCTAAGATTTTTACTCTTGAGTACTGTACATTAAGATGTAGTAAAGGTGATTCTGATTCTGATTCTGAAGCGGCTACCCTTTTTTCCTTCGCGGTTTGCCTACAGAGCAGCGCACCTGCATTTAATATCACACGCTAAATAATATAATTATAGCCTAATTATATATATAGCCTATATATATATATAGGCAATATATATAATTAGACAATATATATATAGATATATAGCATTTGTGGTTTTGGCATAAACATAACTAGGGTGCACTGTACTATCTGCGCACACCCTTTCTGAATCCTCTCTCTCGCTCTCTCTCTCTCTCTCTCTCTGTCCCTCCCTCTCTCTCTTTCTCTCTCTCTCGTACCGTTTTGTGGAGCACGTTCATTGTCTGACAACACTCCCATTCAGAATGCATTGGTTTACATTTCATTCTGTGGAACACGCTTCAATAGATTAACGTTCGTGCGCATGAGCACGAAATCGCGTGATACCGGGTTGGCACGAGAGCAGTGCCATCAAAATAGTTTTGTCGTCAAAATCTATACAAATTCCCTCATCTCAGTCACATAAGGTGATCAGTCTGTGTGGGTAATGTACTTTAAAGCAAGGTTACTTTTTACATTGTTAAACATAACTATTTATCACACATTTATTTTAGTCATTTGTTCAGTGCTACAGAAAACATAATGCTTTAAGTGTCTATATAGCATAAACAATAGGGACACATGAATAACTGCCGGTGTCACGTTAAAATTGTACCGGGGGCGAAAATTGTACCGGCCTACGTCATCAGTTGTTGACAAATTCCAAACCTGCCTGGCAACAGACGACGCGATCGTCTGTTGCCTGGCAACGGGCGATCGCGTCGAATGACGTAGAAAGGTTCTTGAACATTCGCGAACTTTCATGCTCGTTCACTATTTCATTGAGCGTGACAAGACAGGTTTTTGAAACCTGCTTCAAACACTCAGTTTACTAGCTAAATTCGATTAAACAATTTAATACAATACAAATATAAAGTAAAAACAAGTGTTATCTAGCGATCCGTTATTATGTTATTTGGTGTTCGGCAACATAAGCGCGATTGGTTTTTGAAACCTGCTTTAAACACTCAGTTTACTAGCTAAATTCGATTGAACAATTCAATACAATACAAATATAAAGTAAAAACAAGTGTTATCCAGCGATCCGTAATCTGTGTTATGTTATTTCGTCTTTGGAAACATGAGCCGAATGTTTTTTGAAACCTGCCCGGCAACGGACAACCCAATCAAATCAGTTGTCAAGTTGTCAACAACTGGTGACGTAGGCCGGTAAAATTTTCGCCCCCGGTACAATTTTAACGAGACACCACCCTTCCGACCTCTCGCCTGTCTGACCACCCGCCTGTCGTCGAGTCCCTGCTGGCCTGTCTGCTTCCCTGTTTCCTACTCCTCGCCTGCCTGTCTGCCCTCCCGTTGCCGACCCCTCGCCTGTCTGACCACCTGCCTGTCGTCGAGTCCCTGCCGGCCTGTCTGCTTCCCTGTTTCCTGCTCCTCACCTGCCTGTCTGCCCTCCCGTTGCCGACCCCTCGCCTGTCTGACCACCTGCCTGTCGTCGAGTCCCTGCCGGCCTGTCTGCTTCCCAGTCTCCTGCCCCTCGCCTACCTGTCTGCCCTCCCGTTGCCGTCCCCCCGCCCGCTCGCTCCTTGTCTTTCTCTGGTAATCTTGGATTCTGTTTCTGGACAATAAAACTGTTGAACTGTTCCAACACTGGTCTCGTGCTGTTCTTCGGTCCAACCTCACGCCCCATTACAGTGTGTGAATACTTTTTTGAAATGTATTTTCTTTTTTACTCACAAATTAAACATTTATAGTGTTCCATGAGCATTATTTGATAGAGGCGATTGGTCTATCCACATACAGTAGCCTACTCCTGCTATCTTAAATAAAGTCGTTATAAACAAGCATCAAAATATGCTCCACATATTCTTGCAGTGTACATAGGTGTAGTGGTTTAAAATAACGTGATTCTGTAGTGGGAGCATTATTTGATAGAGGCAATTGGTCTATCCACATAGGCTACTTTACCCCTGCTATCTTAAATAAAGACGTCATAAACAAGCATCAAAATATGCTCCCCATATTCTTACAGTGTACATAGGGTGAGTACTGGTTTAAAATAAGGTGATTCTGCAGTGGGAGCATTATTTGATAGAGGCGATTGGTTTATTGACATACGGTACTCCTGCTATCTTAAATAAAGACGTTATAAACAAGAATCAAAATATGCTCCCCATATTCATACAGTGTACATAGGGTGAGTAGTTGTTTAAAATAATGTGATTCTGCAGTGGGAGCATTATTTGATAGAGGCAATTGGTCTATCCACATAGGCTACTTTACGCCTGCTATCTTAAATAAAGACGTCATAAACAAGCATCAAAATATGTTCCCCATATTGTTAGTGTACATAGGGTGAGTAGTGATGTAAAATAACGTGATTCTGCAGTTGGAGCAACATTTGATAGAGGCGATTGTTCTACAGATCACACGTGCCTTACGTCACGCTTGTGACGTAAGGTAGCATTTTCTGATGGGTAGTGTCACGTTAAAATTGTACCGGGGACGAAAATTGTACCGGGCTACGTTATCCATACTAATCCATTCCAAACCTGCCTGGAAACAGACGATCGCGTCGCCCGCGTCGAATGGCGTGGGAAGGTTCTTGAACATTCGCAAACTCGTTCATTGAGCGCGACAAGACAGATAACACTTATTTTACAAATGATTATATTTATTAGCGTTCCTAACTTTATATTTGTATGGAATTGCATTGTATTTATCTATTTCCCTACACAGTAATAGCTAAATGTTATGGGGATAACGTGAATCATAATAATAAAAAACATTTACCAGTTAGTAAATGCCTGCTCACCTATCTACCCATCTATCTATCTATTATCTATCTATCTATCTATCTATTTATTACCTATAATATATTCTCTAAATTAAATTAAGGAAATTAAATTAACACAAGCTAGCTAGACCATGATACACATTAAACACTAAGTTTACTAGCTAAATTCGATTAAACAATTAAATGCAATACAAATATAAAGTAAAAACAAGTGTTATCGAGCGATCCGTTATCTGTATTATATTATTTTGTCTTCGGCAACATGAGCGCGATTGAAACCTGCCTGGCCATGGACAACCCCTTACGTAATCAGTTGTCCATTGCCTGGCAACGGACAACTGATTACGTACCCGGTACAATTTTCGCCCCCGGTACAATTTTAACGTGACAGTAGCATGATATGATAGACTCCGCTATCGAGTCGCACTACGGTAGCAAAATCTGACAAGGGAGCAGAAAATGGCAGAACACCGGTCTACGTCATCCATAGTAATAATCCATTCCAAACATGCCTGGCAACAGACGATCGCATTGCGTCGAATGACGTGGGAAGGTTCTTGAACATTTGCGAACTCGTTCATTGAGCGCGACAAGACAGATAACACTTATTTTACAAATTTTACAAATCCGTTTTCTGTATTATATTATTTCGTCTTCGGCAACATGAGCGCGAAACCTGCCTGGCAACGGACAACCCCTTGCGTAATCTGTTGTCCGTTGCCTGGCAACGGACAACTGATTACTTACCAGGTACAATTTTCGCCGCCGGTACAAATTTAGTGTGACACCACCATTTCGAGGAGAGGTTGTTAAGGACCCCCTCTATATTGTTTAGGTTGTTTATGCACTTTAGCACCCCCTGCTGGTGCTATTATGTTCTGTGGCTTAAGGAAACAGCCTCTCAAACCTCCGCTGCCGAGCCTCTACCTTACAAACGCCAGATCCCTGGTAAAGAAAACAGACGTTTTGGAATTACAGCTGGCTGGAAATCGCTATGTCCGCGAATGCTGCGTGCTCATCATCACAGAGACATGGCTACATACACAAATCCCTGATGCCACGGTGCAACTAGCAGGATGCACGCTACACAGATGGGATAGGAACAGTGACTCCGGAAAGAACAGAGGAGGAGGGCTCTGCATCTACGTGAATGGAGGTTGGTGTAACAACAGCACTATTCTGGACAAACACTGTTCTCCTGACTTGAAGTTCATGTCAGTGAGATGCAGACCCTTCTTTCAACCTAGAGAACTAGCTGCTGTTGTCGTCACTGCAGTCTACATACCACCGCACGCTAATGTAAACACGGCCCTCTCTCTGCTGCATAATGCCATCAATAACCACCAGCGCGCCCACCCCAATGGCGCCCACATTATTGCAGGGGACTTCAATAAAGCAAATCTCAACACTGTTCTACCAAAATTCTATCAATTTGTAAAATGCCCAAGAAGAGGAGAAAACACTCTGGATCATGTGTATTCCAACATCAAGCATGCATTCAGAGCCGTACCCCTCCCCCACCTGGGCCGGTCAGACCACCTCTCACTGCTCCTCACCCCCGCATACACCCCCCTCTGTCGACAAACAAAGCCCACAAAGAAGACCATTACCACCTGGCCTGAGGATGCCCTCCCCCGACTGCAGGACTGCTTTGAACAAACACAGAGGGAAGCCTTTTACCATGAAGACCTGGCTACATTCATAGACACAGTACTGTCTTACATCAAGTACTGCATTGGGAATGTCACTGTGGAAAAGTGCATCCGGGTGTTCCCAAACCAGAAACCATGGATGACAAGCCAGGTCCGCACGCTCCTCCGGGCCTGTGACTCATCCTTCAGATCAGGTGACAGAGCATTGTACAGCGCCGCTCGCGCCGACCTGAGGAGAGGCATTAGGTGGGCCAAAGTAGAATTCAAGAGGAGGATAGAGGAAGCTCAACAACCCCCGGCAGGTGTAGCAGAGCATACAGACCATCACCGATTACAGAGGCTGTGCTGTGACACCCGGGGACTCAGATGCAGCATTGGCAGAGGAGCTGAACAGCTTCTTTGCCCGCTTTGAGTCTCAAACACAGCACTCAGCCACATCACTCCAACCACCACTACAACCCCCATCAGCCTCCAGCACCCCCCCACTCACTCTTGAGGTACAGGACGTGAGGCGGGTGCTCAGTGCAGTTAACCCCAGGAAGGCTGCAGGCCCAGATGGAGTACCAGGGAAGGTGCTCAAGGCATGTGCCAACCAGCTATCACAGGACTTCACTGACATTTTCAACCTGTCTCTGGAACAAGCTGTAATCCCATCCTGCTTGAAATCTGCCACAGTCTTGAGACACATCAAAGCCTGTCTCCCCCCCACCCTGGACACACACCAGTTTGCATACCGGACTAACAGATCCACCGACGACGCAATAGCCATCGCTCTCCACTCAGCGCTGAGTCACCTGGAGAAAGAGGGGAGCTACGTCAGGATGCTCTTCATTGACTTCAGCTCAGCTTTTAACACCATAATACCAGACATTCTAATCCCCAAATTAATCAACCTATGGCTCCCACCACCCACCTGCTCCTGGATTAAAGACTTTCTGGTCAACCGACCCCAGCAGGTGAAACTGGGTCCTCACCTCTCCTCCTCCCGCACTCTCAGCACTGGCTCTCCCCAGGGCTGTGTGCTGAGCCCACTACTCTACTCCCTCTACACATCAGACTGCAGTCCCACCCACCCAGAGAACATCTTTGTTAAATTTGCTGATGACACAACAGTGGTGGGCCTTATAACGGGGGGAAACGAGGCGGCCTACAGAGATGAGGTCCTGAAACTTGATGAGTGGTGTGTTTCTAACAACCTGGCACTGAACACCACCAAGACCAAGGAACTCATCCTGGACTTCCGACGGAACAGAGCCCCCCCTGCCCCCCTGTACATCAACAGTGAAGGTGTGGAGCGAGAGAGTCCACATCTCTGCTGATCTCTCCTGGTCGGTCAACACCTCAGCGCTGGTCAAGAAGGCCCAGCAGCTGCTACACTTTCTGAGGTTGCTCAGGAGGGAGCATCTAAACACACAGCTGCTGGTGACCTTCTACCGTTCCACCATCAAGAGCCTGCTGACCTACGCTGTGTCAGTGTGGCACTCCAGCTGCACGGAGGCCGACAGGAAGAGACTGCAGAGGGTGGCAAACGTCGCGCAAAAAATCATTGGCTGCCCTCTGCCTTCCTTAAGCACCATCTACGGCTCCCGCTGTCTCAGCAGGGCCCGAGGCATCCTGAAGGACACCACCCACCCCGGCTACCATCTCTTCAACCTGTTGCCCTCTGGCAGGCGCTTCAGGTCCATATATGCCAGAACAAATAGACTCAGGAACAGCTTCTTTCCCAAAGCTGTCACCATACTGAACTCAGATCTGCACTGATGTTTGTTGTCTGTTTGTAGTCTTTACTGTGTATTTAAGTTTTACTGTGTATTTTAAATTTTTATTTATTTATTTATATTATATATTGCTTTTGTAAATTATTATATATTTATATTCGATAACATGTGTGCACTTTCATGGAGCTGCTCATTGCATTTCGTTGTACTTGTACAATGACAATAAAGCTTTCTATTCTATTCTTATTTTCTAGCTTTCACCTGCTTCCGGCTGCCAATTGACAATCATTGCCTACACCTGATGGTGTAGGCTACCTAAGCAGACCAGACCCTGGAAGCAGTCTCTCTCTCAACACGAAGATTTGCGGCTGGGCTTAAGCCTTGCCACCTCTTCCTTTTTTCTGTCTCCTGCGTGAGACCTTTATTGTTCGGCATTTGGCAGTTTAAGTTACTTATGACTTTATGCGGGATCCTGAATAAAACCCCCATTTTTCAGTTATTCTCGCGTCTATGTATTCATGCCTGCGCCCCGGACAATTGGCCGTAACACACTGTATCACTGCACATGTCCGCATGTGCACTAACCAAAAAACACAAATTCACACACACGCACACATTTTCAGAAACATGTTCAGACGGACATAAAACCAGCGTTCAGACTTCATACATTTATTACCTCAAAGTTGAAATACACATTGAGAATCAAAATAACATTTGGACTTATATAAACTTATATATAAATATTCATATATACTTATATATTACTAAATGCTTCAAGTTTGTCCCTCTATATGGAGAACAATTGCCCGTCCACAAGATGGTAAGTACTATAGACTGAATGCTGAATACAGAATATTGTATATACTAGACTGAATACTGTAAGTAGTACAACACTTCAATGTTAACTTTCTAAAACTCAGACATCCACCATAGGCTCGGGTGTTGTTTGTAGACATTTACACTGAAACTAACATAACATGTTTTATGTTTAAAATCACAGTAATAACATCAGGTTTTATGTTTAAAATAACAAACGTCAGGTTTTATAGGTTCCAAAAGTACAACGAAATCCAACATTGGTACATTTAACATTCACATATATATCATTCTTTGACTTCCACTCTTTTTGAAAATAGGAAATAAAATGGACCACGATTTATACAGAAAGCTCTGTTGGGTTTCTGTGTAAAACACATGCTGCATCTATATATACTAATCCTACTTATTTTCCTATTTTGGTCATGGATTACAAAATGGATTACAATATACTTCATGAATTTGAATATGCTATATATATACAGACACTTTGTGTGTGCATGTGTGTCTGTGTGTGTGTGTGTGTGTGTGTGTGTGTGTGTGTGTGTGTGTGTGTGTGTGTGTGTGTGTGTGTGTGTGTGTGTGTGTGTGTGTGTGTGCTCTGGTCTGTCTTTGCTATGGTCTGTGAGCAGTGTTGGGAGTAACGCGGTAGGGCATTACACAATTTTCTTTTTTTATATTTTACTCGGTACAAATTTCAGTAACGCGCGTTACAATGCATTTTTAACCCGAAATTAACTGCTGTGTTGTTTTTATACAAATTCGCCAACACCGCGAGATTCGCAGAGAAGAAAAAAACCTGCGCAAATGTTTACTTCGTCTTACTGCTAGAGGAGAAGATGACAGCAGCAGCAGTATGGAGCCAGTTTCCTGCCATATTTCAAACCTGAAAAAAAAAGTTTCAAAGGCTTGTAAGTCTGGGTTTGAAAACTCAACACCTTGTAAAAAAGGTTTTGCAACACTGAAAAAATAGATTATAACCTGAAAAAAAAATCTAACAAAAATTCAAACATCTGTAAACATGATTTTGTGTTCTATTTTATCTTCTTCATCAAAAAATCTGGCACTGTTCTAACAGTGTATTTCATTGTTTCCCGGTTTTTAAACCTTGTAAATGGGATTCTGCAAACAGGTGTTCATACATTGAGAAATAAGTTTTGAAAGGTCGTATATTTAGTTTTAAAAACTTGTAAAGGTGTACGTTTACGCCATTGCAACGTATTTTTTCAGAACTGATTTTTCAGCATTAACTTTTCAGAGATTTGACCACACAGGCGCAAGCTTTGAGTCACGTGAATATTGGCAGTGTTCTGTCGCGCATATGTTTTGAAACTCCTGACAGTCAAGTCTGAAGAAAAAAAAAACGTTCCTGGGGGCGGGACCATTTAGCTTTAAACCTATTGGTTGCTCTCGGCTGACGTACATTCCAATCACATTCTTGTCATCGGCAGAGCACTGTCAATCACGCACAGCCCGGTGAACGGCACGTGTACATCCTTCGTCGTCCCTCCCTTATCCCCATGCAGGTGTTGGCGGATGGGGGAGTCTTGGCGGTGGACTGCGACGGCATTATAGTTGTCTGACCCCTTGGAATGTACTGACGTACATTCCAATCACATTCTTTTCATCGGCAGAGCACTGTCAATCACGCACAGCCGGGTGAACGTCACACGTGATTGGAATGTACGTCAGCCGAGAGCAACCAATAGGTTTAGAGCTAAATTGTCCCGCCCCCAGGAACGTTTTTTTTTCTTCAGACTTGACTGTCAGGAGTTTCAAAACGAGTGCACGACAGAACACTGCCAATATTCACGTGACTCAAAGCTTGCGCCTGTGTGGTCAAATCTCTGAAAAGTCAGTGCTGAAAAGTCAGTTCTGAAAAAATACGTTGCAATGGCGTAAACGTACACCTTTAGCCTACAAGTTTTTAAAACTAAATATTCAACCTTTCAAAACTTATTTCTCAATGTATGAACACCTGTTTGCAGAATCCCATTTACAAGGTTTCAAAACCGGGAAACAATGAAATACACTGTTAGAACAGTGCCAGATTTGAAACTCTGCAAATGCGCTGGTGAAATTGTTTGAACTTTGAAAATGTGTTGGTGAAAATGATGAAGAAGATAAAATAGAACACAAAATCATGTTAACAGATGTTTGAATTTTTGTTTGAATTTTTTTCAGGTTATAATCTCTTTTTTCAGTGTTGCAAAACCTTTTTTTACAAGGTGTTGAGTTTTCAAACCCAGACTTACAAGCCTTTGAAACTTTTTTTTTCAGGTTTGAATTATGGCAGGAAACTGGCTCCATGCAGCAGAGTTGGACTCTACATTTGCGAGATGGGCATGCTACAATTGAATCCAAAGCTGCGCTACTGGCTTCCTCACTGCCACTGCCTCACTGCAAGTTTAAGCTGCGCTGAGTGGTTGGGGGGGGGGGGGGGGGGGACCTATGGCTATGGCCATAGCCATAGCCATTATGTAGGTCTTGCTATGTCATTCATTATGCTATGAATTCTCTGTGAATGAAAGAAAATAAAGGGATAGAAATGTAAAAAGGGTTGTGTATCTTGTCATGACTTTTTTTTTTACAACCTACAGTAGTAGGCTCTAGCTCTATTGATTTCAATACCTAAAGATACAGTTTTTCTATTATAAAATGTATTGCACCATGAGCCATAACTGCGACCATTATATTGTACATTTGTTAGCCTTAAGCCTAGCTCAGTCATTATGCCAACCACATCAACTCCTGCTGTGTAATGAGCTGCATTGAACACAAGAAGATCTATTGAGAACACCAAATCCATATTTCCTGTTATTTTGGTGAAAGAAATGCAAAAGTAATGTCAAAGTAGTGTAAAGCCTTACAATTCAAAGACAGTAATACTGTAATGTAACTAATTACTTTGAAATGACAGTAACAAGTAATAAATAATGCATTACGCTTTTGAAGTAACTTGCCCAACACTGTCTGTGAGTGTGTGTGTGTGTGTGTGTGTGTGTGTGCGTGTGCGTGTGTGTGTTTGTGTGTGTATGTGCCCTGGTCTGTGTGTGTGAGTGTGTGTGTTTGTGTGTGTGTGTGTGTGACAGGGCGAGAGGCCATTTTCTTATTAAAATATGTCTAGTCGGTGTCATTCTCAGGGCGAATCTTCATCTCTTAAGCATGAGCTCCTCCCTCTTCCCTCCTCACTCCTCTCCCTCTCTCTGAACCATCTTCTCCTTCCCCCTGGTACCAGTGTCATTATATGTTACTGGCATGTAGTGGAATGGAGCAGAGTGGCGAGGAGGCGACAGGAGGGGGGGATAGGAGGGAAGGAGGTGAGGAGTGGAAAGGAGAGGAGAAAGGGGATGAGAGGAGGGAGGAAAAGGGAGGAGAAGCTGTCCTCTACTTGAACCTCTTCTCTCTTGTACCCCAACACTCACCTCACAAGCTCTCGGTTCACAGTGAGGACACACCATACACAACTCCCCTCTCCCCCCTGCCCCCTTCCCCCCCCCCCCTCTCTCCCCCTCTTCACCATCTCCCCCGCCCCCTCCCTCACTCCCCCCTCCCCCTCTTCCCCCCTACCCCCCTCTCTCTCTCCCTCCCCCTCTCAGGTCCGGTGATGGTACCAGAGCGCAGTGGGCAGGTTCTGACAGCCCAGGTATTCCCTCTGCAGCTGGGCGTCGGTTAGAGGGGGCGTGGCCTTGCAGGGTGCGCCCGCCAGCGTCACATTCAGTAGCCCTGCCCACAGAGAGAGCAGGCCGGACTTCTCTTGACCCTGACAAAAAGAGGAGGAGTTAGTCTGCCTTTATGTCATGTCTATATGTTCTATGACTGGGTCGGCTTAGCTCAGGAGGTAGAGCAGTTGTCTTGTAACTGAAAGGTTGCTAGTTCGATCAGCAGCTCCTCATAGCTGAGTGTTGATGTGTCCCTAAGCAAGTCAATTAACCTTAACTGCTCCTGACGAGCTGCATGGTTGACTCTGCCATCGGTGTGTCAATGTGTGTATTAACCGATGTAATGTGTGTGTGTAAAAAAAAAATGTCTGCCTAACGCCCTAATTGTAATTGTATATGTCTGTTTTTCGGGCTATTTGTCTGTATTTGTCTGTCTGTCCGTCTGTCTTTCTTTCAGTCTGTCCTACCTTTCCCAGGTGATCTATGAGGCAGGTTCTTGGGGTCAGGTGTTTCCAGGACCCCTCTCCTGGGTCAGGGTACTGTTGGGCGGGGCTGATGATTGGGACCACGTTGAGGTGTTTGGAGGAGCTGCGCAGCCTCTTGGAGAGGACGGAGCTGTAGCTTTGCTCCACGAACACCAGGACCCGGCTTGCCCTGCAGCCCGCCAGGTCTACCAGCAGTTCGTTCACCGAGTAGCGCTCCTTCAGCTCTGCCTGCAGGGCCGCACAGGTCAGGTTAAACTACTACAGGTCAGCTCCAAACTACCACTGGTAAGGTCAAGCTAGCACAGGTCAGGTCAAACTAGCACAGGTCAGGTTAAACTACCACAGGTCAGCTCCAAACTACCACAGGTCAGGTCTAAATAGCACAGGTCAGGTCAAACTACCACAGGTCAGGTTAAACTACAACAGGTCACAGCCAAACTACCGCAGGTCAGGTCAAACTACCACAGGTCAGGTCAAACTACCACGCAACAGGTCAGGTCAAACAACAGCAGGTCATATCTTACTACCACAGGTCAGGTCAAACTACCAGACCGCAGGTCAGGTCAAACTACCACAGGTCAGGTCAAACTACCGCAGGTCATGTCAAACTACCACAGGTCAGGTCAAACTACCGCAGGTCATGTCAAACTACCACAGGTCAGGTCAGACTACCACAGGTCAGGTCAAACTACCACAGGCCAGTTCAAAGTACAAGTCAGCTCCAAATGACCACAGGTCAGGTCAAACTACAACAGGTCAGGTCAACTATAACAGGTCAAACGACCACAGGTCAGGTCAGAATTACCACTGGTAATACTGCCTGTCTGTCTGTCTGTCTGTGTGTTTGTGTGTGTGTGTGTTTGTGTGTGCGTGTGTGTGTGTGTGTGTGTGTGTGTGTGTGTGTGTGTGTGTGTGCTTGTGTGTGTGAGTGCATGCGTGTGTATGTGCGTACTATGCCGTTGAGGTTGTGGTCCCAGAGCAGCATGGAGCCGTCAGTACACGTTGGGGAGTTGAGGAAGAGGACCAGAGAGTCCACACAGTGATGCTTCCTACACACATAGGACACGTACTGACGAATCACAGCCTTCTCTACCGCTGGGAGAGCGCCCTGCATGCCCTCTGGAGAGAGAGAGAGAGAGAGAGAGAGAGAGAGAGAGAGAGAAAAGATACCACTTCACTGTCTGTCGGGGGGGGGGGGGGGGGGGGGGGGGGGGGGGGGAGGGGGGGATTGGGGGTAATACCAGGAGTGTGTCCGGGGCCAGAGAAGAAGGTCTTGATGTGGTCCTGGTGGAAGCCGTTATCCCTCAGCATCCCGTAGAACTTCTGGAGGGACTGCAGCTGGTGCTGGAACAGGATCTGCTGCTGCCAGCCTCCTGGACAGACATTGGATGCTGTTGATATACATATATCTATATTAATATCTATGTATGGATCTATCTACATGTAGATACCAGAGAGGAGCAGGGCGTGGTCGCAGGTCTGGTACAGCCTGCAGGAGCCCTGGGAGGCCAGAGGGGGGTGGTGGCATCGCCGGGTGTTTCTGTTCAGCTCACAGCTGGACAACTGCTGGATGGGGGGGGGGTGGGGGAAGGGTCCGGGGGCACGGCCCAAACTCAGGGTGCTCTGGGGGAGAAGAGAGGACAACGATCTACCAGAACCTCCAGACACAAGGAGGAGGATGACAGGGGCTCATGGTGGAGTCATGGTCGTGTCATGGTGGTCTCATGCTGGTCTCATGGTGTTCTCATGAAGTTCTTATGGTGGTCTCAGGAAGGTCTCATAGTGTTTTGGTGGTGGTCTCAATTTGGTCTCATGGTGGGTCGCATGAAGGTCTCATGGTACTCTCATGATGGTTTCATGGTGGTCTCATGAAGGTCTCATGGTTCACTCATGAAGGTCTCATGGTACTCTCACAAAGGTTTCATGGTGGTCTCATGGTGGTCTCATAAAGGCCTCATGATGACAGATCATGGATGGATAATGGATGATCGATGGATGACTCACCGATACACCTGAGTCTCTGTGTTTTGTTGCTGTCTCTCAGTCCAACCACTAGGGGAAGGAAGGTGACCTCACATGGCCCTGCCCTCCGCTCAAGGTTTCTAAGCAACCGCTGGGACGTGGACGAACGACGCTTCAACTGGTTCTGACAGCGACCCTTCAATGCCAGAGTCAAACACTCCTCCCCTTAAAGAAAGAGAGACACACTTATCATCTAGCGTGAGAGAGAAAGATAGAGTAGTAGTAAAGTAGTACAAGTAGGCTAATTGTAATAAGTGTGGTTTTTTTTTCAAATATAGTTTAACTTAACTTTAAAATACCAAATACCTTGTAAAACAAACACACACACACACACACACACACACATGCACGCACAAACACACACACACAGGTGTATTGTGACTATGCTTTTCCATGATTTAAGGTCTGAAAATAATAATCATAATAGGTATAGAAGTTCTAGTAATTGAATATATCAATAATGAGGTAGGGAAGTCTAGGGCCCCCTTCTAGAGCTGCTGCCCCCGCGACCCGACTCCGGATAAGCGATTTGAAGATGAGGATGAGGAATAATGAGACAGGAATACCGAAGTAAAGGCCCTCCATGAGCGAACAGCGTTTCTTGGTCACGTTCATGTCCACGTAAAACAGAACCACAGGATGGCCGAAGTTCTCCCCGGGGCTTGGATCCACTAGCAGGACCGCGTCGTGGGCTGCCGTGGGCCGAGGGCCGCCCCCCGCTCTGTAGACCCCCAGCCCCGTGGGGTCCGAGGAGTCCGGGAGCAGGGCCACCACCTTTTCTGGAGCTCCTGGGAGACACAGAATTAAACCGGCTCCTACCCAGAGGTCATACACAGATAGTGATATCATCCTGGCAGACAGGACACAGCGTTAGACTGACTCCTACCCAGAGGTCATACACAGATAGTGATCATGGATCCATCAAGATATCACTATTATATCAGAATGGTAATAATCATGTATTCATCAATAACTCATTATTATATTCTATCAGTATGACACAAATAATGTGTTCATGCATGCCTCATTATTATATTCCGTCAGTATGATAATAATCATGTTTTCATATGTTATCAGAATGATAATAAACATGTATCACCAACACATCTTTATAATATTTCATAAGAATGATAATGATCATGTATTCATCAATATATCATTATTATATTTTATCAGAATGATAGAGGCCATAGGCTCATAATAATACTTATACTACTACAAGTACGAATAATTGTATGAATCATAATATTATTGATAATATTAATAATACTATTGCATACATAATAATGAGAAGAAGAAAGAGAAAGATATTAATCATCATCTCGATGATCTTCGTGATCATTATAAAAAGGAGAGCCTATAATAATACTCGATAATAAAAAAATATTTTCGAATTATTGGGCTTTTAAATGTTTTAAGCTGTAGCAAATATGGATTAGTCTTCTATTGTAATTGAAAGTATTGGCCTATTCCTGACCCACTAATGCATGAAACCGGACCGGTCCTACCTAGGTGGGTGACCAGCTCCGATACGTACAGGGCGGCGTTAAGGAGCTGCATCCCGTCAGGCCTGCAGCCCCCCACGGCCGGGGAGGAGCCCACGCGGCGACACCGCTGGAGCTTCAGGTACTGCACGGCGCTCCGCCCCCAACGCTCCAGCTGACCCAGACTCGCCCTGGGCGGGGAGCCCCGGGTCGGAGGACCACCGGTCCCGGAGCCCAGCAGACAGAGAGCCAGGAGCAGGGAGGGGCAGACTAGTATCATCTCTCCGACCAGCGAGCCTCAGCCCGACCTGCTCCGGGAGGACGGACCGTGTAGTGCGGACAGACGGGAACTCTGCCGGCGGAAAGTTCTTGTGTCCCGCCGATTGTTAAACTCGGTGGTCCTCTTGAGGGAAGCGGGTTGACTCCCGGGTGAAGGGGTGAGCACTCCCGGGTGAAGAGTGAGCAGTCCGCGGTGAAGATTGCGCGTGTAGAGTGTGTGAAGTGGAGAAGGAGGTTTGCTCAGCCTCCAGGAGATTCACATCGAGGATGGAAGTATGTCTCCCCCCCCTCCCACACTCTATGGTAAAAGTCTCTCTCTCTCTCTCTCTCTCTCTCGCTCTCTCTCTCTCTCTCTCTCTCTCTCTCTCTCTCTCTCTCTCTCTCTCTCTCTCTCTCTCTCTCTCTCTCTCTCTCTCTCTCTCTCTCTCTCTCTCTCTCTCTCTCTCTTTCCTTCCTTCGGCGATATAGCACAAACACACACACACACACACACACACACACACACACACACACACACACACACACACACACACACACACACACACACACACACACACACACACACACACACACACACACACACAGTCATTACGCTAAACTCAAACCTGATTACATAAACTTATTTAATCCTGTCTAATTGATTTGTATTTGATCACTTTATTTTCCCTTACCATCTTCTTAACTATAATCTATTTTCTATCTATCTAGTATTGAGTATCTATTAGCTTTAAGGAAGTGGCCACATATATTATGCCCAGTATATCTTAAGAAAATATATTTTAGAGAACGTTATGTGGGTCTTTATCAATCCAATAGCAAATGTATATCTGTATGTGCATATGTATGGGTAATTATATATATATATATATATATATATATATATATATATATATATATATATATATATATATATATATATATACGGGTAGATAGTGATGTATATATATATATACATCACTATCTATCTATCTATCTATCTATATATGTATATATATATATATATAATATATATATATATATATATACATATATATATGTATATATATATACAGGTACATATATATATACATATACATATATATATATATGTATATATATATATATATATATATATATATATATATATATATATATATATATATATCCTCATCCTCATCCTCATCCGCTTATCCGGGGTCGGGTCACGGGGGGAGCAGCTCAAGCAGGGGGCCCCAGACTTCCCTTTCCCGGGCCACATTGACCAGCTCTGACGGGGGGATCCCGAGGCGTTCCCAGGCCAGTGTTGAGATATAATCTCTCCACCTAGTCCTGGGTCTTCCCCGAGGTCTCCTCCCCACTGGACGTGCCTGAAACACCTCCCAAGGAAGGCGCCCAGTGGGCATCCTTACCAGATGCCCGAACCACCTCAACTGACTCCTTTCTAAGTAAAGGAGCAGCGGCTCTAATCCGAGTTCCTCACGGATGGCTGAGCTTCTCACCCTATCCCTAAGGGAGACGCCAGCCACCCTTCTGAGAAAACTCATCTCGGCCGCTTGTACCCGCGATCTCGTCCTTTCGGTCATCACCCAGCCCTCATGACCATAGGTGAGGATAGGAACGAAGATCGACCGGTAGATCGAGAGCTTTGCCTTGCGGCTCAGCTCTCTTTTCGTTACAACGGTGCGGTAAAGCGAACGCAATACCGCCCCCGCTGCTCCGATTCTCCGGCCAATCTCACGCTCCATAGTACCCTCACTCGCGAACAAGACCCCGAGGTACTTGAACTCCTTCACTTGGGCTAAGGACTCATTTCCTACCCGGAGTAAGCAATCCACCGGTTTCCTGCTAAGAGTCATGGCCTCAGATTTAGCGGTGCTGATCCTCATCCCAGCCGCTTCACACTCGGACGCCAGCCGATCCAGTGAGTGCTGAAGGTCACAGGCCGATGATCCAATGAGGACCACATCATCTGCAAAAAGCAGTGATGAGATTCTCAGACCACCGAACTGCAACCCCTCCCCACCACGACTACGCCTCGATATCCTGTCCATGCATATCACAAACAGGATTGGTGACAAGGCGCAGCCCTGGCGGAGACCAGCACCCACTGAGAACGAAACTGACTGGCTGCCGAGAACACGAACACAGCTCTCGCTTTGGGAGTACAAAGATTGGATGGCCCTGAGGATAGACCCCCTTACCCCATACTCCCGCAGCACCTCCCACAGTTTCTCCCGCGGGACCCGGTCATACGCCTTCTCCAGATCCACAAAACACATGTAGACCGGATGGGCATACTCCCAGGCCCCTTCCAGGATCCTTGCGAGAGTGAAGAGCTGGTCCGTAGTTCCACGTCCGGGGCGAAAACCGCATTGTTCCTCTTCAATCTGAGGTTCGACGATCGGCCGAACCCTCCTTTCCAGCACCTTGGAGTAGACTTTACCAGGGAGGCTGAGAAGTGTGATACCCCGGTAATTGGCACACACTCTCTGGTCCCCCTTTTTGAACAGGGGAACCACCATCTCGGTTTGCCACTCCTTTGGCACTGTACCCGACTCCCACGCGATGTTGAATAGGCGTGTCAACCATGACAGCCCCTCAACACCCAGAGCCTTTAGCATTTCTGGCTGGATCTCATCAATCCCTGGGGCTTTGCCACTGCGGAGATGTTTGACTACCTCAGTGACCTCCACCAGGGAAATTGACGACGAAACACCATCAACCTCGAGCTCTGCCTCCAACATAGAGGGCGTGTTATTCGGATTCAGGAGTTCCTCAAAGTGTTCCTTCCAACGTCCGACGACCTCCTCAGTTGAGGTCAACAGAGTCCTATCCTTACTGTACACAGCTTGGATGGTTCCCCGTTTCCCCCTCCTGAGGTGCCGGATAGTCTTCCAGAAACACTTTGGTGCCGACCGAAAGTCCCACACCCGCTGCTTAGCCTCCGACACGGCAGCCGCTGCAGCCCTTCGAGCCTGTCGGTACCTTGCAAACGAGTCAGGAGTCCTCCAGGATATCATATCCCGGAAGGCCTCCTTCTTCAGTCGGACGGCTTCCCTGACCACCGGTGTCCACCACGGTGTCCGAGGGTTACCGCCCCTTGAGGAGCCTAAGACCCTGAGGCCACAGCTAGCCACCGCAGCTTCAGCAATGGAGGCTTTGAACACCGCCCACTCCGGCTCAATGCCCCCAACCTCCACAGGAATGCCAGAAAAGCTCCGCCGGAGGTGTGAGTTGAAGATACCTAGGACGGGGGCCTCCTCCAGACGTCCCCAGTTCACCCGCACTACTCGTTTGGGCTTACCAGGTCTATCCGGAAATTTCCCCCATTCCCTGATCCAACTCACAACCAGATGGTGGTCGGTTGACAGTTCCGCCCCTCTCTTTACCCGAGTGTCCAAAACATGCGGCCTCAGATCAGATGACACGATCACGAAATCGATCATCGATCTTCGGCCTAGGGTACTCTGGTACCAGGTACACTTATGAGCACCCTTATGTTCGAACATGGTGTTTGTTATGGATAATCCATGACTAGCACAGAAGTCCAATAACAAACGACCGCTCGGGTTTAGATCAGGGAGGCCGTTCCTCCCCACCACGCTTCTCCAGGTGTCTCCATCGTTGCCCACGTGGGCGTTGAAGTCTCCCAGCAGAACTACGGAGTCCCCTACTGGAGCCCCATACAGGACTCCATTCAGGGTCTCCAAGAAGGCCGAGTACTCTGAGCTGCTGTTTGGTGCATACGCACAAACAACAGTCAGAGTTTTCCCCCCTACAACCCTTAGGCGCAGGGAGGCGACCCTCTCGTCTACCGGGGTAAACTCCAACACCGCGGCGCTCAGCCGGGGATTTATGAGTATCCCCACACCCGCCCGGCGCCTCACGCCCTCGGCAACTCCGGAGAAGAATAGAGTCCAACCCTTATCCAGGAGTACGGTACCAGAGCTGAGACTGTGCGTGGAGGTAAGCCCCACCAGATCTAACTGGTAGCGCTCCACCTCCCTCACTAGCTCCGGTTCCTTTCCCCACAGCGAGGTGACGTTCCACGTCCCCAGAGCCAGCTTCTGCCGCCCGGGTCTGGTCCGTCGAGACCCCTGACCTTCGCTGCCACCCATGTGGCTGCGCACCCGACCCCAACGGGTCTTCCCACAGGTGGTGGGCCCATGGGATGAAGAGAGGGGGGGTGCCACGTAGTTTGTTCGGGCTGTGCCCGACCGGGCTCCGTGGCAAACCCGGCCACCAGGCGCTCGCCATCGAGCCCTCCGTCTGGGCCTGGCTCCAGACGGGGGCCCCGGGCTTCCTCCGGGCCGGGTCACATCTCCTCTTTTACCGTTATTCATTGGAGTTTTTTGAACCATTCTTAGTCTGGCCCCTCACCTGAGACCACTCTGCCATGAGAGACCCTACCAGGAGCACAAGGCTCCAGACAACACAGCTCTCAGGTTCACAGGGACACGCAAACCTCTCCACCACGATAAGGTGACGGTTCCCGGAGAGGATATATATATAGATATAGATATAGATATAGATATATATATATCTATATATATATAGATATATATAGATATGGATAGTTAGATGTGTTTCTCCAGGAGCCTGACCCCAAGCAGTAAGGCTCCTGGAGAAACACACTGCCCTCAAACCATCCACAAGCACACCACAACAACAGAATGGTATTTAACCACATACTTGTCTATTGTATTTGCACAGCATTTATTTATTGCACAATAACACTACCTGTGGCTGCTACCACTACCCCTACAAGTTGAACATCCTACACTACACTTTATTACACCTCATTACTTATTATTATTGATGCTGCTCCTTATTTAATATTTTTTACTTAGTATTCTTATGGTTTCTTATCTTTATGTATTTTATCTTGTACTGTTGCTGCTATGTGAATGCTGAGGAACCAAGCCTACAAATTTTACTTTTGTGTACTGTACAATAAGGTGTAATAAAAGTGATTCTATATTCTGATTCTATAGCAGTTTGTATATACCATAATAACATTCCCCAAACGTCCACTATAGAGCGGCAAAGTCCCGCCCCTTCTGGTAGACCCCATGGGACTTATGAGATCGTAAAATAAGAATGGGTTTCAATGCAGAGAAAGTAATTATTTTTATGCTTTATATGCCCCAGACTACACATATGTTGTTTGTGGATTTAAATGATAATTTTTCGGTAACCCTTCCTTTTACAGTCCCCTAATTACTAGGTATTTACCCGGTACATACATGGTAAATTATAGTGTATTACTGGGTAATTACCACTGGTAATAAGAAGGTAAATACAGAGGTAGTTACCCGGTAAATACATGGTAAATCATAGTGTATTACTGGGTAATTACCACTGGTAATAAGAAGGTAAATACAGAGGAATTATCCGGTAAATTATAGTGTATTACTGTGTAATTACCACTGGTAATAAGAGGGTAAATACAGAGGAATTACAGCTGATGTACCAAGTAAAACCTTCACTATTACCCATCAACTCAACTAAGTAGCGTGTAGTTGTAACTGTTTTAGGTTGGTAATAACTCCGATATTGTGTACTTCCTACGAAATTAGGCAACCAATTCTTAGAAACACCCATTATCCAAGGTTTATGTTGGTAACAGCCCAAATTTAATGATGTACTATCTAGAAATTAGCATAGTACTTTAAAATAAAATACTTTTTCTTAGTTATTATTCATAGCTACACCCATTTAGAAAGGGTTTATTCGATTTACCACTATGGAATTACTTACCTGCTAACAACCTCTGCAGGAATCTGTTTTCCTCTAGTGTCATGGTACATCTTCTTAAATACTGGGTACAAAGCCGTTTGTTTCCATGGTATTACCAGGTTCTTACCATATAATTCATAATAGATTCCATTATCCATGCAGTCAACACAAACTTGTACCATGTACGTTCTGCGACGTTACCAAGTAAAACACGACAATTTACCCAGTAATTAAGCTGAAACTGTACTGTAAAAGGAAGCCTTGTTTGTTTCCATGGTATTACCAGGTTCTTACCATATAATTTGTAATACATTATTCCCTTTTCCATGCAATCAACACAAACTTGTACCATGTACGTTCTGCGACATTACCAAGTAAAACACGACAATTTACCCAGTAATTAAGCTGAAACTGTACTGTAAAAGGAAGCCTTGTTTGTTTCCATGGTATTACCAGGTTCTTACCATATAATTTGTAATACATTATTCCCTTTTCCATCCAGTCAACACAAACTTGTACCATGTACGTTCTGCGACGTTACCAAGTAAAACACGACAATTTACCCAGTAATTAAGCTGAAACTGTACTGTAAAAGGAAGCCTTGTTTGTTTCCATGGTATTACCATGTTCTTACCATATAATTTGTAATACATTATTCCCTTTTACATGCATTCAACACAAACTTGTACCATGTACGTTCTGCAACGTTACCAAGTAAAACACGACAATTTACCCAGTAATTAAGCTGAAACTGTACTGTAAAAGGAAGCCTTGTTTGTTTCCATGGTATTACCAGGTTCTTACCATATAATTTGTAATATATTATTCCCTTTTCCATGCAGTCAACACAAATTTGTACCATGTACGTTCTGCGACGTTACCAAGTAAAACACGACAATTTACCCAGTAATTAAGCTGAAACTGTACTGTAAAAGGAAGCCTTGTTTGTTTCCATGGTATTACCAGGTTCTTACCATATAATTTGTAATACATTATTCCCTTTTCCATGCAGTCAACACAAACTTGTACCATGTACGTTCTGCGACGTTCCCAAGTAAAACACGACAATTTACCCAGTAAGTTAGCTGAAACTGTACTGTAAAAGGAAGCCTCGTTTGTTTCCATGGTATTACCATACAAGTTGTAACTGGTTATTCCCTTCTCCATGCAATCAACACAAACCATATATGTTCTGCAACATCGTTCACCAGTAGTTAAGCACTTTAATTGTTGTTATAAAACCCCAATCCACTGTTGATGAAAGGCATATTAAAATTAAACAAAATCAAAGGCTTATCTTTCAAACAATGCATATCTCACAAACAAGCACTGAACACTGAAGAAATCAAACAAAAAAAAGAGCCGTCTGCATCAACTCAATTTAAATGTTACTGATGGTGTTTTCATAAAACACATGACAGTGTTATGGCAAGTGACCACAAGGAAGACTGCTTCAACCTCTACAATTTGAATAAGTGGTGAATGCCATGCAGCAATCTGCCTATGGGAGCATCTTTGTGGTCATTCGCAAACCAATGAGTCCACTCGATGAATGAGAGATGACTCTTTAGTGTCTTCTCTGTGAGGTATCCCTGCAGTCTCCACATCTGGGATTTGAAGGCTGACCAAGACCTGACCAGGTACCTCCAAATCTCCCCTTCCATACTGTAATAAAGAATCAGAAAACAAGAAAATAAACATTAGGACTGTCAATTAATGAACATTTCTAGAACATGTAGAACTCAAAGATTATTTTGTTTATCAGTTAAGAAAGGATGCTGGTCCTCTGGCCATTGTGTTTGGTCATATTGAAAAGAGAAAAAGGCATAGCCATAAATACAGTTAATAGGACGGGAGGGGACAGGCTGTTAGCTCCGGTTAGCCATTTAGCATCGAGCTAGCGGAGCTTCTGTCATTCAAATAACTCGGACATGTTGTTTAAAAACTATAACATCGAATTTATTAAAATATCCGGATTTAATCGGGCTCTCTCCCATAAGTACAGTTAATAGGACGGGAAGAGACAGGCTCTGTTAGCCCCGGTTAGCGCGATGCTAAAGAGCAGCTCTACAGGAGCATGACACCTCAACAGGTGCAAGTTAGCCTCCGGTTTGATATTCGGTTTACCACCCAATCGGATTCATCAACATAAGTGCAATACATTACGGGCTTAGTATGTTGAGGACGGTTTAGGACACCGTATCGCGAAAAAACACAAAGACATGTTGGCGCCATCAATGTCTGTGCAACAACGTCATTTACGTTCTGGCTGCTACCTGTTTTAGGGACCGTCAACAAATTACACTCACCGATAGGTGGCAGAGACGTTACCATGGAATTGTTTAAGGAAATTAATCAGACAAATATATTGCAATATAGTTAATCATAATGCAGTTAATAGTTTAATATTCGAAAAAAAATCGACTAAACTATATTTGAAATTATTAATTGCATTCCGTTTAACAATAATGCAATATATTAGCAAAGTTACCTGCAGTAAGTAGCAGACCACCATTGGCAACTACTACTACAATCAGGTGACAAAATGTATTTTTTAGTGATTTTTATATTATTTTATATGATTTATTTCCAGAAACAATTCCATGGTAACGTCTATGCCACCAGTCGGTATGTGTAACTTGTTGAAGGTCCCTAAAACAGGTAGCAGCCAGAACGTAAATGACGTTGTTGCACAGACATCGATGGCGACAACATGTGTTTGTGATTTTCGCGATGCACCGTCCTCAACATACTAAGCCCGTAATGTATTTCACTTATGTTGATGAATCCGATTGGGTGGTAAACCGAATATCTGGCGAATATCAAACCGGAGGCTAACTTGCACCTGTTGAGGTGGCATGCTCCGGTAGAGCTGCTCTTTAGCATCGCGCTAACCGGGGCTAACAGAGTCTCTTCCCGTCCTATTAACTGTACTTATGGGAGAGAGCCCGATTAAATCCGGATATTTTAATAAATTTGGTGTTATAGGTTTTAAACAACATGTCCGAGTTATTTGAATGACAGAAGCTCCGCTAGCTCGATGCTAAAGTGCTAACCGGAGCTAACAGCCTGTCCCCTCCCGTCCTATTAAAGGCCCACTATGCAACTTCGGGCATTTCTTCGCTGTTTTCTTGGTTTTGGCACGCACATTTCTCTACACAGCGCCCCCTAAAGCTTCGTAGTAGATATTTCACAACACTGTCGTAACAACTCGTTGACGTCCCTTCCCCATGCTCTTCTACGCGAGCCATGTGCATTTGTTTTCAAAGAAGCCGGCGAATGCGCGGAGCCATGTCCGAAATAGATGTTCATAAAGTGTAGGCAAGGTTATACATTTTTAAAATGGTGTATTTGCATTGCAATAAACATAAATCCATCATTTTTTATAGTTGACGGGGAGAATTTATACCCTAGGTTATAATTATTTTATCTTAGGTTGAACAGAACAATCAGTATAAGAGGTTTGGCCAACATAATAATCGAAATAAACAAGAACCTGGATTCGGGGATTCAGTCTGTATCTGGGGGACGAGACAGACGAACAGCAAAACACCCATGGAAACAAAGGTGTTTATATGGTTGCAACCAAGCAAGCTAGAAACAAACAGGGCTCACAACAAAACGGTCGAGAAAACAATTTTTACAGGGCTCAAAAAAATGGTTGAGCAAACACATGTGTACAGAGACTATCAGAATCAAGAATATTACGCAGACAAAGTTCACCCAAGGGTACTTTCAATTTCAAAAGCAACACGGCCGAGTCGGCGTCTGATTTGCAGTCTTCTTTTTCTTTCAGTTCACGCTATTCCTGAAAAGCTTGCCCAACGTTTACTCGTGTCTGGCCTCTCTGTCGGTCTGTCTCCCTTTTCTCTTCTTCTGTTCCTCCGACATTGGGTTTCTCTGTCTCTTTTTAGTCGGCTGATCTATGATGAATATAACAATCCATTAGTTACTTGTGTTTATATCGAGCCGGTTCCGTGTTTGTGGGTCTGTGCCGTAAAGCAATTCGTTACTGTAGTGACCATAGTAGTGACCCTTGCACAGAAGCATACGGCCGACATCTTTCTTTTTTCTGGGTGGAAATAGTAACATAGTTACGCCATTAAATGCGTTTATGGAAACATTTTTAGCGAGAAATGTGCATTTTACTTTCAGAATGTTCGCTCGGTGAATGTGAAGGATGTTTGGTTTGATAGTTATGACGAAGAGTGAACGCTCCGTTCACTTGCATGGACAGAGTCTCTGGCTGCTAAGCAACCTCAACGTCTTGGCGGACTATTTCTCTGCTGATCAACACTACGAATGCTGGAAACACACCAGACACACCATGTGAAGTTATTTAACCCGATTATCGTTATTTATGAGTCCTTAGCCCAAGTGAAGGAGTTCAAGTACCTCGGGGTCTTGTTCGTGAGTGAGGGTACTATGGAGCGTGAGATTGGCCGGAGAATCAGAGCAGCGGGGGCGGTATTGCGTTCGCTTTACCGCACCGTTGTTACGAAAAGAGAGCTGAGCCGCAAGGCAAAGCTCTCGATCTACCGGTCGATCTTCGTTCCTATCCTCACCTATGGTCATGAGGGTTGGGTGATGACCGAAAGGACGAGATCGCGGGTAAAAGCGGCCGAGATGAGTTTTCTCAGAAGGGTGGCTGGCGTCTCTGGATAGGGTGAGAAGCTCAGTAATCCGTGAGGAACTCGGATTAGAGCCGCTGCTCCTTTACTTAGAAAGGAGTCAGCTGAGGTGGTTCGGGCATCTGGCAAGGATGCCTACTGGGCGCCTCCCTTTGGAGGTGTTTCAGGCACGTCCATTGGGGATGAGACCTCGGGGAAGACCCAGGACTAGGTGGAGAGATTATATCTCAACACTGGCCTGGGAACACCTCGGGATCCCCCCGTCAGAGCTGGTCAATGTGGCCCGGGAAAGGGAAGTCTGGAGCCCCCTGCTTGAGCTGCTCCCCCCGCGACCCGACCCCGGATAAACGGATGACGATGAGATGAGATCGTTATTTATATCCGAGATTATTTAATCTAACCCGATCTAAACTCTATCATGCACCCAAACACGGCGGCGTTTGGGTTTCCTACCTCGGACAACAATTGCCTCGCAACTGGCTGTTTATATCTAGCCGGTGCCATGTTTGGGTGTGTGTCTGTGCCGTAAAGCATTTTCGAAACTACAATCTGACTACATTTTCGAGGATACTTCCGCTGCGTCACATCCGGATTGTGTCGGTCCGAACAGATCAAGTTGCATATGCGCTTTTTCACTGGAGAGGCGACATGGGTAAATGACACACCCACCAATCAACCCAGAAATGGATGCAGAACCATCAGCATAACTCTCAACCTGCATACTTAATGTAATTTTGGCTAAAAAAGTTGCATAGTGGGCCTTTAACTGTATTTATGGCTATGCCTTTTTCTCTTTTCAATATGACCAAACACAATGGCCAGAGGACCAGCATCCTTTTTTAACTAATAAACAAAATAATCTTTGAGTTCTACATGTTCTAGAAATGTTCATTAATTGACAGTCCTAATGTTTATTTTCTTCTCTTCTGATTCTTTATTGCAGTATGGAAGGGGAGATTTGGAGGTACCTGGTCAGGTCTTGGTCAGCCTTCAAATCCCAGATGTGGAGACTGCAGGGATACCTCACAGAGAAGACACTAAAGAGTCAACTTTCATTCATCGAGTAGACTCGATGAATTTAAATCATTTCAATTAGTTATTAGCTATTAGTTCTGGCATTTAAATCATCCATAATCATACCGGTTCCAAAAAAGCCTAATTCATCCACGCTGAATGACTTAAGGCCGGTGGCGCTAACTTCAGCCCCCATGAAGTGCCTAGAAAAGCTGGTTCTTACCCACATAAACTACACAGTATCGGACACTGTCGACCCATCCCAGTTTGCCTATCGCCCCAACCGATCAGTGGATGACGCGGTGGCCATAGCCCTACATCACACTTTACAACACCTGGACAACAGCAGAACATATGTCAGAATGCTTTTCCTGGACTATAGCTCTGCCTTCAACACCATCCGCCCGGGCAAGCTGATTGGTAAACTGACGGACCTCGGTGTCCCGACTCCCACCTGTAACTGGATCCTAGATTTCCTGATTGAAAGACCACAGGTGGTGAGAGTGGGGAGGCGGGTGTCTGCTGAGCTCATAGTCAGTACAGGTTCACCACAGGGCTGCTGCCTCAGTCCCAAACTCTTCACCCTGTACACGCATGATTGTGCCTCTACACACGATAACACCATTGTCATCAAATACGCTGATGACACCACCATCCTGGGCCTCATCAAGGGGGGTGACGAGTCAGGCTACAGGAGTGTGATAGAGGATATTCTCATCTATGGAGAGGAGAATGACCTCATCCTCAACGTAGCCAAAACAAGAGAGGTGATAGCAGACTTCAGGAGGAGTCCTGCCCCCCTACAGCCCCTTACCATCCAAGGGACTGAGGTGGAGAGGGCGGAAAACCACCGATTCTTGGGACTGCAGGTGATGTCTGACCTGAGCTGGTCTCTTAACACTGCTGCCACAGTGAAAAAAGCCCAGCAGCGGCTGTATTTCATCAGACTGCTGAGGAAATCGGGACTAAACCAGCGTCCTCTCACCCTGGCCTACAGTGGACTTGTAGAGAGCATTCTCACTTCAGGTATCACTGTCTGGTACGGGAATACCACACAGGCAGAGAGGAGGGCACTCCAAAGGGTCATAAAGACTGCTGAAAGGATTACTGGGACCACACTTCCCTCCATGGACTTTATTTACAGTCAGCGCTGTCGGAAAAGGGCAGTGAGAATCATTAGAGACTCCCTCCACCCAGCTCACCCTCTACTCATTAACAAACACTGCAAATACAGACTCAGACACAGTAGAGCGGACAGTGTCATCACACACACAACAAGATTCTTCAATAGCTTCTTCCCTGCAACAGTGCGACTGATGGCATTAACAGAGAACATCTGAAAAATACAATGTGCAATATTGTATTTTACTTATTTATTTTATTTATTTATTTGAATATATATATACTCACCACCCTACCCCCACTTCCTACCTGCAATAACGCTGCTACATGTGGTTATACAGTATGGTTGCAATGCTGATTTCAATTTAATTTAATATGTATATATATTTTTAAATTTTTAAATTTTAAATTGTGGTGCTCTCTGCAATGCAATGCACAACATGCAATTTATCCTTATCTACATTTTTAAAAACTCTTTATACTTTTTTATTATTACTATTTATTGTGCTGCGCCCTCTCTCTCTCTCTCTCTCTCTCTCTCTCTCTCTCTCTCTCTCTCTCTCCCTCTCTCTCTCTCTCTCTCTCTCTCTCTCTCTCTCTCTCTCTCTCTCTCTCTCTCTCTTAATTGTATTAATACTGTACTTGACTTGGGAAGCCCTGCACAAGAATTCCAATGTGTTTGAACTGTTTGGTTTATGCACAAATGGCGAATAAAAACCTTTGAATTTGAAAAATCTTTGACTCATTGGTTTGCGAATTATCACAAAGATGCTCCCATAGGCAGATTGCTGCATGGCATGCACCGCTTATTCAAATTGAAGAGGTTGAAGCAGTCTTCCTTGTGGTCACTTGCCATAACAATGTCATGTGTTTTATGAAAACACCATCAGTAACATTTAAATTGAGTTAATGTGGACGGCTCTTTTTTTTGTCCGATTTCATCAGTGTTCAGTGCCTGTTTGTGAGATATGCATTGTTTGAAAGATAAGCCTTTGATTTTGTTTAATTTTAATATGCCTTTCATCAACAGTGGTTTGGGGTTTTATAACAACAATTAAAGTGCTTAACTACTGGTGAACGATGTTGCAGAACATATATGGTTTGTGTTGATTGCATGGAAAAGGGAATAACCAGTTACAACTTATATGGTAAGAGCCTGGTAATACCATGGAAACAAACTAGGCTTCCTTTTACAGTACAGTTTCAGCTTACTTACTGGGTAAATTGTCGTGTTTTACTTGGTAACGTTGCAGAACGTACATGGTACAAGTCTGTGTTGACTGCATGTAAAAGGGAATAATGTATTACAAATTATATGATAAGAACCTGGTAATACCAAGGAAATAAACGAGGCTTCCTTTTACAGTACAGTTTCAGCTTAATTACTGGGTAAATTGTCGTGTTTTACTTGGTAACGTCGCAGAACGTACATGGTACAAGTTTGTGTTGACTGCATGGAAAAGGGAATAATGTGTTACAAATTATATGGTAAGAACATGGTAATACCATGGAAACAAACGAGGCTTCCTTTTACAGTACAGTTTCAGCTTAATTACTGGGTAAATTGTAGTTTTTTACTTGGTAACGTCGCAGAACGTACATGGTACAAGTTTGTGTTCACTGCATGGATAATGGAATGTATCTGTTATAAATTATATGGTAAGAACCTGGTAATACCATGGAAACAAACGGCTTCGTACCCAGTATTTAAGAAGATGTACCATGACACTAGAGGAAAACAGATTCCTGCAGAGGTTGTTACCAGGTAAGTAATTCCATAGTGGTAAATCGAATAAACCCTTTCTAGATGGGTGTAGCTATGAATAATAACTAAGAAAAAGTATTTTATTGTAAAGTACTATGCTAATTTCTAAATTGTACATCATTAAATTTGGGCTGTTGCCAACATAAACCTTGGATAATAGGTGTTTCTAAGAATTGGTTGCCTAATTTCGTAGGAAGTACACAATATCGGAGTTATTACCAACCTAAAACAGTTACAACTACACGCTACTTAGTTGAGTTGATGGGTAATAGTGAAGGTTTTACTTGGTACATCAGCTGTAATTCCTCTGTATTTACCCTCTTATTACCAGTGGTAATTACACAGTAATACACTATAATTTACCGGATAATTCCTCTGTATTTACCTTCTTATTACCAGTGGTAATTACCCAGTAATACACTATGATTTACCATGTATTTACCGGGTAACTACCTCTGTATTTACCTTCTTATTACCAGTGGTAATTACCCAGTAATACACTATAATTTACCATGTATGTACCGGGTAAATACCTAGTAATTAGGGGACTGTAAAAGGAAGGGTTACCAATTTTTCATACAAAGGAAACTAAAATTTATCGTGAAGAAGTTTGATGACGTTAGGTTTTGTGTGAGGCCGCTTTGTGAACGTGCTGTGTTCCAATAGCCATATTATTCGCATTCACTATACTTAGTTTGAGTACGTAGGGCGTTCCAACTAAGATAGGGGCGAAAAGAAGTGTAATGAAAGGCAGTATTGGGAACGTTACTTTAAAAATGTAATTAGTTTTAGTTACTCACTACTTGTTCCAAAAGATAACTGAGTTAGTAACTGAATTACTCTATAATAAAAGTAACTACTTACCAGGGAAAGTAACTATTTGCGCTACTGTAAAAAAAAGGGGTTGCTATATGTTGAAGAATTTGGATTTTTCTGAGCAGTTTTCACTTGGCCTTAGTGTGTTAAATGGTTGAACTGCCCATTCAAGTCCCTGATATGCTACCAACTGAGGCCCCGTCCACACTAACCCGGGTAAATCTACAAACGCATAAATATTCATCCGTTTAGCCCTTCCGTCCACACTAAAACTGAGAATTCCGACTCTGAAAACGATAGTTATGATATTATAACTCTAGTTCTATGATTGTAGGCGTAGCCGTCTAGGCTTCGCCTTATGGGCTTCTCCCGTGCGCGTGCTTGCGCGCTGAAAATGTTAAACTATGCACCAATCAATGTGGGCAGTGGCACCGCCCAAATTCCCACGGCACCATGTATATAAGGCGGCGCAAACCGCCGCCCATCCTCCACGCTATTCTTTCAGCATTTGGAGGGTACAGCAGGTGGGAAACTAGACGGCTACGCCTACAATCACAGAACTAGAGTTATAATATCATAACTATCGTTCTATTTCATGTAGGCTACGCCGTCTAGGCTTCGCCTTATGGGCTAAGGTGAAGCTGCGATCGGAGCCCAATCAATGTACTCCGGCTGGACCCCAGTCAAGAAACTTAAGTCACCAGGGCACACAAGACTCAAAAAAGCCGAGGATGTGTAAAACACAACAGCTTTATAAAAAACGAATTCCTCAAGGAAGGCGATGATCAAGAGAGAAAATGAGTCTGCAAAGACTCCGGCCCCAATCCGTCCTTCATGGAATCCATGAAAGTGAAGGGAAAAACCAGAGTAATACGGTTTCCATTAGGTCCGCTACCACCGGGGGTGGAGCAATGGAGTTCGACTCTCCAATAAGGGGCTTCTCTCGTCCGTTTCTTATTTGAAAAAACGGTGGGATTGCTATACTGGCAGACAAAACCAACTTGTCAATTGGTGAGCCAATAGGAACCCCTCTAGTCCGTTTTTCATTTGAAAAATGGCAGGAGAGAAATACTGGCAGTCAAGTCGAACTCGCCAGTCGGCGAGAGGAATTTAAACGATGCCGCTTAAAAGAACATGCCTATATTCTTAAGCCGTAGAAGGGGCCCCGGTGAGCCCCTAGGCATGTCTAACATGTAAAAACGGACAAAGGGGCCGGGGGAAGACCAAGACGCAGCTGCGCAGATGTCTTCCACTGAATCGCCTCTGAGTAGAGCCGTTGAAGGGGCCACGCCCCATGTCGAGTGAGCTTTTTAACGCCCAATGGTGGCGCGAAGCCCTGCCGAGAGTAGGCTAAGCAAACACCCACACATATCCAGCGAGAAAACCGCTGTTTAGAGAGAGCGCGGCCCCTACTAGCGTCGCTATAACACACAAACAACTGTTATGTGGAGTGGAACGCGGCCGAGCATTTCACGTACAGAGCCAGCACCCGCACCGGGCACAGGAGATGCAACTCCGCCTCCGCCTAACTAGAATGAGGCGGGAGGTGAAAAGCCTTAAGCACAATATCTCTCGAACGGAAAGAACTATTAATGTTCTCTGGGAGGAACGCAGGATTAAGTCTGAGCAGCGCAAAGGAGCTGTCCTTGTTTAGCAACAAGCAGCTCGGGCCTGACAGACAGAGCGGTCAACTCACAGGGCTAACCCTCGACCGCCTTTTGGGGGAGAGCAGAGGAGCACACTCCCCCCTGTCTGTTTATGTATGCCGCCGCCGACACGCTGTCTGTCCTGATCAGAACGTGGCGGCCACGTACCAGGTGAAAGAAATGCAACAGCACTTTCCTCACAGCGGCGAGTTCCAGCACATTTATGTGAGCTGTGGGGGGCGTGCGCCACTCGCCTCCCACCGAGTGAGAGAGGCACGTCCCTCCCCAACCCGTCAACGAGGCGTCCGAGAAGACCACTACGTAGGACGCCACCCTGCCCAGGGGAACACCCCTGAGAAGGGTGGGGGGGTTTCCCCAATATTCCAGGTCTGGTGACACTGAACGGGGTACGAGGAGCACCCTGAGCTTGTGTCGCATGGGGTCCAACCGCTGGCGAGCAAACCACAGCTAGAGTCTGCACATAAAGAGCAGACCCAGGGGAACCACGGGATGGGCGGCCATGCCATCAGCCCTAACAGGTGCATGGTGACAGTGCGGCCACGTTTCTGCGAACGCGAAAGCGGGAGAGTGCCAACAGGATGGCGTCTCGCCCAGGAGGCGAGAGCATCGCTGTCATGGTGGCTGAGTCTATGCAAAGCCCCAAGTAGACTATCTGCCGGCTGGGAAGCGGGGAGCTCTTTTCCCATATGATGGCAAAACCTAGGAAAGAGAGATGGTTTATCACCGTCATGGTGTCCCTTCTCGCAGCTTCCTCTGAGTTGCTCAGAATAAGTAGGTCTTCGAGGTAGAAGAGAACCCTCTTTCCCTGACGCCTGAGCGGTCCCAACGCCGTCTTCACACACTTTCAGAAGGGAGTAGCCGAATGGCAGGCACTGGTACTCGTACGCCACCCCCATAAAGGCAAAACTGAGAAACTTTCTGTGCGCCTGCCGAACAGGGACGTGGAAGTAAGCATCCTTGAGATCCAGGGATGTGAACCAGTCGCCCTCTCTCACACATCGGTGCAGCGCTCTGATAGTAAGCATTGTCAATTTCCTCGCGGTAACGAATCTGTTGAACACGCGAAGATCCAGAATAGGTCTCTTCTCCCCTGACTTCTTGGAAACCAGGAAGTAGGCGTAAAACCCTAGGTGTGACTCGTGGGGGGGAACGGCAGTGATGGCCCCCTTCTCCAAGATACGGGCCACCTCTGCTGCCAGAGCCGTGCTTGGAGCTGGGTCCCGTAGCCTGGTCTCCACCAAACCCATCAAGGGTGGGGGACGGCGCTTGAACTGTATGGGATGGCCCCATCTTAACGTGTTGTCCAACAACGATGGTAGAACGCACCGCTCTTGCCAACACGCATAGCGGTCGCAGAGAGGACGAGCAATTTCCTCGTTACCGCGAGGAAATTGAGGCTGGCCCGCTCTCGTTCCGGCACCACAGTGTGAGAGAGCCATATGGCCCTCTGAATAATGGTGAACCATGACATATGCCGGCCGGCCGAAACGGCTATTGGCTGGCATAGCTGGAGGATGGCGCTGGAGAAGCGGGAAACCTTCAGCCATCTTGCGGCTTCCTCCGAGCCGCAAGCCTCCCTGCCAGCCGACAAGGAGACCAGGGCAGAGGAGAGCAGGGCGAGGTTGTTGACCGCCGTCGCAGATGTGAGGCACAGACGAACACTCTGTCCGTCAGGCCGGTAATCTGCTTCCAGTGGCGGCTGGTGGTTTTTAAAGTGAGGGAGGAAGGACTGCGCGCTTGGTTGCCATTGGCCTGCTTGCACTGTTGGTGTATGGTGGCATAAGAATGTGAGACTCAAGTTGTTTCAGGGTGTTTTGGTGAACTACAAAATAGCAGGGAGGGAGTTATGTGAAAAAATGTACACAAAGCCACCAGTGGCATCACTGTAATTTGAGAAGGAAAGGATGCAAAGCATATTAGTCAAATCAGGCCTACTATTGATTTGTAAAAGTAAATAAAAAAATCTGGGCCTATTATTGGGCCTATTTTTGCCCTCACTGACTGAAGTTATTTAGCTATGTTTATTTTCAGTTACAATTGCTTGTAATGCTACCAGTAAGTCATGCGTACCTAGCAAACCATGTAGCACTCACAACACTGACGTTGCCATTAGGCTACTTCTGATGACCTTGATTTTGGGAAGTGGTCTACCTCTTTCTGAATGAATGGAATGGTTTTTGTAATAAGACGTTAACAATGTCCTCCGTTTCCAATGTTTCCATTGTGCATTTAGGATCTCGCTATCGCAGATTTCACTTGCTCTGCGTCTCTCAGACTGAGCACCGCGGCAATGCAGACCGGGTTTGTTATCGACAGCGTTGCCAGATTGGGCAGATTTCCCGCCCAATGATAATTTTTCCAGCCTAACATGGTTAAAAGTAGCCCAATTGGGTGGGAAATCGGACCAATCTGGCAACACTGCTCAACATCCAGGGATCCTGCTTATTGGTTCATAGCGCAGACGGATAGATTTTTGCGCGAATCAGACCCCTTAAGGTCCCACCCACTCAGAGGAGGATTTTCCTCCTCTCTCCCATTGAAACCCATGTTATCCACCGGCCGCCAGTACTTTCGGGAAAATGAATGGGAGTCAACGGCGTCGGAGGGAGGACGTTCCTCCCTGAAGTAATTGTCAATAGGCGATAGGGGGTGCTAATGTCCCTTTACCTAGGGAAACGAACATTATATATTCAAAGGCAATAAAGTAGTCATATTTAAGGGCATTAATTCATTACAATAGTCGGGGCAATCTAAATTTTTTATTCTCAACAATGTTAGGGAGGATCTTCCTCCCTCTCCTCAATGGAGAAACCTCCACTGTCTGCTTCTGGAGGCGGTCGGGGGGCAGCGGCTTCTCGTTAGGACGCCATCCGGCGCCCGGACGGAGAAGCAGTGCCAGGGGAGGCTCCAGGCGAGGGATCCCCCTTGCCTGAGTATCAGCCCACCCCTCCACGTTAGTGAAGTCATTGAAGGCCTTCACCTGGGCCTTCAGGGTAGAAGGCCCTCCACCAGCAGCGGTGAAAAAGTCCTGAACCGGTGGGAACAAGGGGCACTGTCTTCCTCCCGGCGGGAGGAAGACAGGGTGCGAAAGCACTCGCCCTGCATGTCATCCGACATGGGGGCGAGAGGCGGGGCTGGCATAGGGATGCCCTTGATGGCCGCTGCCTCGCCCATGATCTCGCCGAAAAGATCGGCCATCCGGCGTGGTCTCTCCTTGGGGACGACAGTGGCGGTGGAAGCCCTGAAGCGGGAGAATCCAGACGCAGGGTCCGCAAAGACGTCGTCTAAGGAGGCGACGTCGTCCACCTCGATGTGGTCGTCATCGACGTCCTCGATGTCTGGAACTCCGGCCCTAAAGATGTCGATCGCCTCAGAGAGGTCCACCGACGGGGAAAAGAAGAGGTCCCTGGAGAGGATCCCCTCTTCAGGCAGCGAGCGGCAGGCGGTGCAGGAGGCGGGGGTAACCATGGCAGCCGCAGCGTGTTCTGCGCTGAGGCACCTAAAACACGCCAGGTGCCCGTCACCCGGCGCCAGGGAAGCGGGACAGGAGGCGCACTGAGGCCGTGTAGAGAGCCTAGCTCTCATAAATGCGCTCTCCAGTGGCCCTGAAAAGGGCCGTTGGTCCGTCGCTTCGCCCACGCCGCTGCCAGCGATTTGAAGGTTCAAAGTCATTCTTGTTTCTTCTTTTTCGTTTGATCAGTACAATTGCTGAAAGAAAAGGGAGGATGAGTGGCCCACGTTGATTGGTGCATAGTTGAAATTTTCCTTGAGCGCGAGCATGCGTACGGGACAAGCCCATAAAGCGAAGCCTAGATGAAATAGAAGCCTTATATTTATACTATATATATATATATTACTTATACTATTAATATCTATGAGCTCTGCCTAACGCCCCGTGCCCACTACCTCCGTCCGTTGCGTGATCCCCATTGACTTTGATGGGGACGGACGCGCAATGCATTGTGGATCCGTCCGTTCCGTTGGAGCCTTCGGCTCAGTCAAGAAGTTGAAAAATGCCTCTGCAAAGACTACTCCCCCATCAGTCAGCCACGCCTTCCCACGACCGTTGACTGAAGGAGGTAGTGGGCACGGGGCGTAACGCCCCGTGCCCACTACCTCCTTCAGTCAACGGAGGTGGGAAGGCGTGAGCCAATCAAATCGCTTCGCCGAGTTCTTCCCGCTACTTCCTGCTTGTTGCGATGCAAGATGACCCGCTTTCCCGCTTTCCAGTATCGTCAGAGCCGCGTCACAGTCAGAGTCGCGTCACAGTGCTTAAATTTGCAGACGCGATCTGATTGGATGACGGATCCGTCGCTGCCGAAAAAGTTGAACATTTTTCAACTTCTTGACTGAGCCGAAGGCTCCAACGGAACGGACGGATCCACAATGCATTGCGCGTCCGTCCCCATTAAGGTCAATGGGGATCAGTCAACGGACGCATGTAGTGGGCACGGGGCGTAACACAAAAGTCGGGTCGTGGAGAAAAGAGGCCGAACCTCTTAGGATTCATCGATTAGGATTTATAGACCAATGAAATCAGATTTTCATGCCAATCGTTTGACCGTTTATTGTGCAATTGTTCAGTTAAACGCTGTAGAGAAAACACAATGAGAAAGACTACACGTCTCGTATGTGACATCACGCTCCCTGCGACTGGCGTCAAGTTTGATTTTGAATTTTGATTTAGATCTAAGGATATTTTTCTGGAGTTATAACTGAGAATTAACGCAGTTGACTTAAATTATTCTGATTACATAGATTTAACGCATGATACGGGTTGAAATAAATTTACGAAGGGCGATGATGAAACATAATCGTTCTTCTCTACATTTCTTCTGTCTGACTTCAGTTCACCACAACACCGTCTGTGTTGCCAATTCTACTTTTCCTCCAAACCATGCGTACGCATGGGTCAGAGTTTGCTTAGGGCTGCACATTCTCCCGTCAAGTTAGTTTTTTATAGATCACAACCTTAGCGTGGAAAGTCGGGTACGCCAATTTCAGCCCCGTTTTGTGCGTACGCACATAAATTATACATAAATGAGACCCCAGGGGCCTCATGTACTAAGACTTGCGTGGATTTCATACTGAAACTTGGCGTACGCCAAAAACCAGAAACTGTCTTACGCACAAATAAATTCAGATGTATCAAAGTGTGCGAACGCATGGATCCAAGCACGTTTCTTTTGTACATCTCAATCAACGTGGAATTGAGCGCACATGCCGAGGTGCCAAACTCCTCCCTGTCCACACCCTCATTTAAATATGCAATTTAATTTAAATAGGCCTCTGGACCTGAGATTCACCTCTTAATCCGATCACCTGGCACCATGAACAGAGGCAAAAAACGAAACTTCACGGAGTCTGAGCTCGAGATTTTGCTCCACGAGGTAGAAATGCGCAAGCATATGCTATTTGGAACCCTGTCAACAGGGATAAATGCAAAACAAAAGAGAAGTGAGTGGGAGCGTGTTTGCGAGGCCGTCAATGCAGTGGGGTCTCAGCAGCGCACACACTCTGAAATTAAAAAAAAGTGGTCAGACCTCAAGGTGGAGGCGAAGCGGAGGGTTTCTGCCCACCGCCGAAGCGTGACCCCAACAGGAGGGGGGACGGGAGTGGGGGAACTCTCCCCCTTCGATTTGAGAGTGGCCGCTTTGATCGGTGACACCAGTGGCGTAGCCAGAAACTAGTGGTGTTCCTGTTTTTTTTTTTCAAATTTATTAAAGGCACCCAGTGCAACTTTATGTAAACATTCAATGAAAAATAAACATTCAATTTCTAGTCTTTTTTACACGTAGTAAGTTTCAATAACTCCATACCATTACATATCGACATTCAAGGAGCAAAGATGAGACGTAGTTGTGTGGTGAGAACTGATAGAAAATCGTAAACAACAACAATCGCCGGTGGGGAGAAGCCATTTTTCCATTGACTGGAAGCCTGCTTTATTTATTGTAGGTTACAAAAAATAAAGAAAATGGCGGCATTGTTGTTGTTAGCGATTTTGTATCAGTTCTCACCACACAACCGACGTCTCATCTTTGCTGCTTAAATGTCGGCATGTAATGGTATGGAGTTATTGAAACTTACTACGTGTAAAAAAGACTAGAAATTGAATGTTTATTTTTAAGCCTCGAAAGTTGCACTGGGTGCCTTTAACTCCAAAATAATACATTAACCATGTATTTTAACAGAGAACAAATGCAACCGCTGCAAAACATAAAGGGACGCAGTGCCCAGAGATGAAGAACACATAGAACGTGTGCGCATACTCATGGAGCCATACTATTACGCATGGTTAACAAACCCATTTAATCAGTATCTGAACAACACCGCTGCTGGGTTAAGAATGTAACGTATTTGCTGCTATATTTGCGCTGCAACTGAATTCACAGGGCGAGGCGGCGTGGCTCGGCTTTGAATGCATTAAATCAAATGCATCAAATGCATCAAATATGGTCGATAGTGTTTAATTGTGGTCGATAGTGTTTAAATGTGGTCGATAGGGTTTAAATGTGGTCGATAGGGTTTACATGTTTAAATGTGGTCGATAGTGTTTATATGTGGTCGATAGGGTTTAAATGTGGTCCATAGTGTTTAAATGTGGGCGATAGTGTTTAAATGTGGGCGATAGTGTTTACATGTGGTCGATAGGGTTTACATGTGGTCCATAGTGTTTAAATGTGGTCGATAGTGTTTACATGTGGTCGATATTGTTTAAATGTGATCGATAGTGTTAAATGTTCTTTTCCCTCACTCTCCACCTCATCCCTAACTCTCCACCTCAAGCTGGTGTGTAGTGAGCGTTCTGGCACCGATTGGCTGCCGTGCATCACCCAAGTGGGTGCTACATATTGGTGGTGGTTAGTGAGGTCCCCCTTCACTTTAGGCGTCTTTGAGTGTTATTAATTCTTCTTCTTCTTCATGTTTAACCTCTGTTTTCCTTTTATTCCTAGTCTGTTTTACATAGTTTTGAATGATGACTATATGCTCTGTAAGGTGACCTTGGGTGTCTTGAAAGGCGCCTCTAAATTAAATGTATTATTATTATTATTAATTATCTCATATTAATGCATTAATGCATATGAGGCCGGTCTGGACTCATATTAATCTCATATGATGATTCCGTCCCACACAGCTGGCATGGCTCGGCTCAGGGTGGACTGGCACACTCCTGACCGATCGGCCAGCTCCCGCTGGAAGGCCCCTGTTGCCAGGAACCCCAGCGTGGTCAGCACCTGTGTGGGCACGGACAACCCCTGGCTCCTGGCTGTGTGGCGCTCTAGGGCCGGCCGCAGCTCTGCGCACAGCTCCAGTAATACTGGCCTGGGGAAACGAAATCGGCTCATGAGCCAATCATCATCATTTGCGAGTAAGTCCTCGCGTTCCCTAAATATACGTTCCCTTCGGATTTGACCATTTGCGATGTCCTCTAACAACGCTAACGCAGCCATTTTTAAAACAATTTTCTTCATCCATTGCGCATGCTTTTATAGCCACCCATATAATTGCAAGGTGTGTTAATCGTTCATTCGTGTGTCTCTGATGTGCAAATCACTCTGATGAGTCATGGTTTTCACCTTTTTTCCCAGTTTCCCAGCGTCACCTCTAAGTGTCGCCAAAGGAACAATAGCTGTAGAAACGTGCGTACGACAGCTCTGGAGCTGGCGTGGGGACCGCACATTTTTACGGTCATTTCACGTTTTGTACATCTGAACGTGAGCGTGGAAAAGGACGTACGCCACGTTTTTGTGCGTACGCAACCTTAGTACATGAGGCCCCTAGGACCGTGAATACGCCTTTAAGAAGCTTCTGTCACGCGTAGGATTAAAAGGCGGATGTTGTATTGTTTACTTCCGTTATCGCATCGTCTCCAATGAAATCCTGGAGGAGAACGTCTAACCCGAATCATCTAACCTGACTCATTTTACCCGACTCATCCATTTCGACTCATCTCACCCAATCCATTGGTCTCACTCAGCGTTGCGTGGAGCATGTGTTCAGATTGAGGTCACGTGAAGGTAACCGTTAAACCGTCATCTAATTGATCTGCTGCGCGCGGGGTAAACAGTTCTGTAGGCCAACCTAACGTCTGGTTTAGTCCTGCCCCAGTAGGCCTACCTAGGAGTGGACTTATGTGGTCCACACAGACCTGTAGGCCGACCTAACTTCTGGTTTAGTCCTGCCTCGAGTCGGTATCTAGGAGCGTACTAATGTGGTCCACACAGACCTGTAGGCCGTCCTCACGTCTGGTTTAGTCCTGCCTCGGTGCCTAGGAGCGTACTAATGTGGTCCACACAGACCTGTAGGCCGACCTAACGTCTGGTTTAGTCCTGCCTCGGTGCCTAGGAGCGTACTCATGTGGTCCACACAGACCTGTAGGCCGACCTAACGTATTTGTTAGTCCTGCTTTGGTGCCTAGGAGCGGACTAATGTGGTCAACACAGACGGGCTGACCTAATTTCTGGTTTAATCCAGCCTCGGTACCCAGTAGCGGATTTACACTAAAACGGGATTCTTCTAGAATGTCGAATTGTTTAGATAATTCCTCCGTTGTTTGAAACAACCGTGTGAGTTTGGGGTTAGGTCCTGTTGGTTTAGTGTTGTTTGGGGTTAGGTCCTGTGGGTTTGGGGTTAGGTCCTGTGGGTTTGGGGTTAGGTCCTGTGGGTTTGGTGTTACGTCCTGTGGGTTTGGTGTTAGTTTGGGTTTGGGGTTAGGTCCTGTTGGTTTGGGATTAGTTTGGGGTTAGGTCCTGTGGGTTTTGGGGTTTGTTCCTGTGGGTTTGGGGTCGGGTAGGTCCTGTGGGTTTGGGGTTAGTTCAGTTTGGGGTTAGCTCCTGTGGGTTTGGGGTTAGCTCCTGTGTTGTTTACTGTGCGGTCCTGTGGCTTCAGGATCCTGGTCGGGGTCCAACATGGACGTGAGCATCGCGGTGTCGCTGATCCGGGGCCAGATGGGCACGGTGGTGGAGCAAGCGGTGAATGGGGCAGTTGAGACGGTCCTGGCTGAAATGCTGCGCATCGTGGGAGTGAAGTTCGAGGAGCTGAAGGCCCAGGTGGCCGCCCTGCAGCGGGACAAGGCGGCAGTGCAGCGGGAGAAGTCTCTGAAGGAGAAGGAAAACGACAAGATAAGGGCCATGCTGAGGTACACAGAGCTCAAGCTGAAGTACTACCGCCAGGGGGTTGAGGAAGAGATCCAACAAAGGGCCACTACCTCGTCTCACCCAAGCAGCCAGAATGCCTCTCCATCCTCCACGGCCCGGGGCCTGGAGCCGCCGCCCGGGGAGACGGGGCCCGGCTCCGGGCTGCTTGACCGGACCGCCTCGGAGAACAGCCAAGGTGACTCAACTCAAACAGACACAAGTAACTTAGCATAACTTCACACAATCTTTCTTATCCACCTGACCCTCTACATCAGTGGTCGCCTACCTTGAGGTCGGTACCCGATACCGGGTCGGGGCTCGTGTGGTAACGTGTTGGGAGGAAAGGACAAATAACAGTTTTGATAAATTGCTGCCTTTAATGGCGCAATTCCACCGGCGGGTAAGCTTCGGCCCAGCGCTTCGGCCCTCAGCCCAGGAGTGAAGGTGCTGTATAGCCCAGCTCAGTTACGGCTTGCGTTTCAACTGCCGACAGTACCCTTATTGTAGGGCGGGCTGATAAGCCGGTACTAGCCCTTTTGGAAATCTGTCCCTTATGACATCACAGGTGGGCGTGTCCACCTAGATGTGTGACGGATAGATGAGCAACGAGCAAATAAAGTTGCATGCCATGGGACCTTTTAAAGGTCCCATGGCATGCCACTTTATGGATGCTTATATATAGGTGTTCTTGGGCCCTTAACAGTATTTGCAGACGTTCAAGAAATTCAGCCTTGGTGCAGAATTACAGCCACTATGAGCCAGTCCTAGGACTGCAGGATATATCGGCTATGTACGATATCTCGATATAATTTTCCAAGGGGATACAAGATTTGACTATCGTTTATATCGATATATGCGTTAAAATGGTCAGTTTCCGCCTCAAGCGTCTGTATTTGCCTTGGAGACTGTGAGCGCGACCCCTCCCCCTCCAACTCTGTCTTTCCGAACGTGCCGTGTGCAAAGACGCCTCATTCCCGCTAGGGATGGGCGATATGGCCTAAAATCCATATTGCGATATACATTGCAACCTATTGCGATAACGATATATATCACGATATATAAATCATAGAACCATTTCAGAACAGGTTACATAGACTCTAAGGAAAGCTAAACTGCTAAATGTATAAAACAAAAGAAGAAAGAAACTTAGTATGTCGTTTTGAGAACATTTATTGTGCAAAACTGTAATCGTACAACATAACGTAGCTGCAGAGACTTTAACAAAGAAAAAAATCTTCTGTGTAATGACGTATACTTCTCTTAATGAAATGAATACTGGTGGTGTCTTGTTAATAAAGAAACGGATACTGTGAATTAGGGAAATACGTCCAGTATTATGGCTATTTTAAATAAAGAAAAATCTTCCAAGTGTGTGCACAGATACTTGACATTAAAACATAAAAGTGCTAAATGAACGCATACAATTTTGAAATGAACATGAAATGAGCGCAATCACCAGCTCCTCCGATTCGCTTTCAGCCATATTTACTTGGATGACGATGATGCGTTGAAGCCGGTTGCAGCTCATGGCTCTTTAAATTTCGCGGGTCGCGGGTGATGCGTTGCAGCCGGTTGCAGCTCGTGGCTCTTTAAATTTCGCGAGTCGTGGATGTTGCGTTGCAGCCGGTTGCAGCTCGTGGCTCTTTAAATTTCGCGAGTCGCGGATGATGCGTTGCAGCCGGTTGCAGCTCGTGGCTCTTTAAATTTCGCGAGTCGCGGACGATGCGTTGCAGACGGTTGCAGCTCGTGGCTCATTAAAATTTCGCGGGTCATGGATAGATCGCGTCAAACATGCATTATCACGATAGAGCAATGTAACTAAAATCTCTATCGTAGGCCACTTTTTATCGTTTATATCGTATATCGCTGATATCGCGCATTCCTGATTCCCGCCCCCGCAGCCCCCTCACAACACAACAAGCATGGAGGATACCCATAAAGAAAACGAGACGGCGGCGGCAGACGAAATTGTTTCAAAGAGGAGAAACGACTGCTCCATAATATGGAAATATTTCGGGTTTAAAAAAAACTGATGAGCAGCAGCTGCAGGTCATCTGTAGAGAGTGTAGCAAAAACGTTGCGGCTAAAAGTGGAAGCACGACAATCTGTTCCACCATTTACAGCAGCGGCACTAAGTGCAGTATGAGGAATGCGTAAAACTCTGTGGCTGTACAGCTGCATCACCGGCCGCGACAGTTTCTTCTGCCCCAAAACCAGGGCCGGCGCTCGGCAAAGGCGACCGCCTAGGGCGGCAAATGTGTTGGGGGCGTTCTTAATTAAAATATACGAAACAAGCGAAATGAAAACAAACATGTTCCCAAATGGAACGGGGAAGGGAGGGGACGGGGGATTAAAGTTGCGGCACACTGAAACCCTCACCGTAGTACGCAGGACAATGCGACGAAGCCAATGCTCTTAATGGTAGCTAATGTGTGTAACCTACAGCTTTATATTGTTTTGCACAGGTGATTTTCTTTTTGTTAAGAAGATGAAAAACGGTTCCCTTTTGTTTTTTAACATGTTCATTCAATTCTGTGGAAAATTACGATGTTGAAATCACATGTTGCAGACATGCTGACCTATGTTTTAAAAATACATCTAACCCTCTCTATAGAAAATATCAAGATATATATATATCGTATATCGCCATTCAGCCAAAAAATATCGGATGTCATATTTTGCCCATATCGTGCAGCCCTAGCCAGTCCCACAATGAACTTTCCACAAACGTGCCGTTTTTAGAAGCGGGTCAAGGTTGAGGGTGGGGATGTTGCCCTGAAAAAACGGCCAAAAGCACACAGCTTTTGGCCGTGTTCTGTAAATATTCTAGAACACTCCTGGTGCTCCGGTGAGTCCTGGAGCTCTATATCTAAATAATATCAGATTATACATAGATATCGATATCATATAATGTATAATTATCACGGCCAAAAGCTGTGTGTGCATTTTGAATCTCAAACGACTGCGTCGGGTTCTCCGACGTCTCTGGTTCTTCCACAGCAATCTGAAGTAGACTGAACCACGACATGAAGGAGAAAGGGATTGTTGTCCGCGATTGTCTCCCGCCGGAGCCCCACTGCCAAGGCACCACCTTCTCGGAAGCAGGCAGCGGAGCTGCGGCGGGAGAGATTTGCGGGCAACAATCACTTTCTCCTCCATGTCGCGGTTCATGTACTTCAGGGAGTCAATGCCAAAGTTCCTTTCCCCCCAATTCCTTCTCGACCATGGCTGAGTTAAGCCCCATTACGAGTCTTGTTGTGGAAATACCAGAGACGACAGAGAACCCGATGTTTTATGCGCCATAACACCAACAACAGAACGTTTATCCAAATAACAAAGAAGTGTACAACAGTTGTAGCTCATTGTCTCATTGGCAGGCCAAATTGTATGGGCGGGCAAAACAGAAGGGGAGGTAACCTCCCCTTCTCTATTTATTGACCCCATATGTCGTCATAAGGGGCCAAATTCGAAATAGGAGCTTCTCAGCTTTCATTTATCAAAGGCGGAGCAGGATACCTAATTCTCGTTTTACACCTAATGCCATTTCTAGCTGCTGGGGGACCATAGGCAGGCTAGGGGACGCATTTTAGTGTTCGAAAACCTAATAAAGTGACATTTTCAGGCCATGGGACCTTTTAAACACTAGGCTGGCCCCTTGTCTACTCCTTAACATGAAGTAGAAAGGCCGGCAGCTCTGCAAAGACCCACGCCCTCCCTTTGTATACATGCTGTACGCAGAAGTGTTAATTCAGCATACACAGGCTATAATACAACACATTAATTACACTGAATTTGTTTTCATCTGAAGAACCTTCTAGTTATTATATGAAATACATTTTGAGAACAATACATCCTTCGATGAGTCATGTCTGAACACTTTTAATTGATCTGTTTGCAGTAATCCCCGCCTCCCAGAGTGGCAGTCGGCCCATGGTCAGAGTTAGCCACCAATCAGATGAAGGATCTGAGGTTACTGAGCTGACCAACCAGACTGACCAATCAGATGCCCTGCCTGACGGGCTGCTGGGATATGGTGGCTCTGGCCAGGAACATGGCTCAGGTATACCCCTTGGGGTGCTACATGTGGGGACGTTATTCTTGACCTTCAGGAAAGTGATGCTAATTGTTGCATTTTTGTACCATTTCATTTAATACCAGTCTGTAGCGCCCTCCTGGGTGCTGCGTAGGATAAATTAGATTAATAACACATTTAAAGAACCCAGGAGAATAGGAAAATGTAAGCAGGAAAGCAACAAACTCCACAGCATGCATTATATGTGATGCTTCATGTCATTAAACAAAAACGTAGAGCCTATTAGAGACATGGTAGACGACAAAATGTCTGTAGTTACTGGTTAATCTGTTAGGCGGCCGCTGTAGGTCTGGACTGCCTGAAAACGTTTTAATAACAGGTAACCAGTGCCCTGTACTACAAACCTAGCTTAACATACACAGGCTTTCATGGGAAAACCTGGATCAACAGAGACGCAACTCGCAATCAGAGTTAAATGGTACTACGTAGCTCACATAGGATTCGATTTGTCAATCCCGGTTTTTCGCTTTAGGTTCAATGCGCGTTGCCGTGAAAGGAAAATTATTCGCGTCATTTTACTCACCTTTACAAAATGGATAGATCAAGAGCAATTTATTTCACTCAAGAGGAACAGATAGTCATAATGAACTCCTAATTCAATAATCAGATAACAGCTAGGGGCAACACAGTTGCACAGAAGTTAAGGAGGCCTGCTGGCAAAAACAGCCGATAATGTAAATTTGTAAGTGAAAAATGTCTGCATATTGTCTTAACTGCCAAATACAGAATTGTTCTCCATTAATCCAAATAGTGAAGATGATTTCAAAATGCAAAAGCAACGTCCAACCTGCCTAAGGCTGCGTCCACATCTAGCGTTTTTTGTAATATATAGAGCTGACCGTTTTTTCAACAAAAAGAAAAGCTGGCAGTGTTTTTTTGCCCTAAAAGCGCCGAGAGCGTTTTTTCTATCGCCTATAGCAACGAACCCATTCTAGACCCGACGTTACTCGTCTACTACGTGTCAAGGCTAGAGCCCATTAGACATGTTGTAGATCTCGACATGTTCTGTAATTACAACTATTAATCGCTCCAACGGCACTTTCCCGAGTGATTTGTCTGCCATTGTTTCTTGTTTTGACAGTTGAGAGTTTCCGTTCCGCTTGTGATTGGTCAGTTGCCAAAAAGACGCGTGACGTCGGCCGCTTTCTTCCTGAAAGTTTAACTTTTTTCAACGCTCCGTATGGCAGAAGAAACCGCTGGGAGAAGCCTTTAAAAAAATGGCCGTGACTTTTTTCAAAAACACTCTGCCCATAGGAATATAATGTAAAACCAGCGCTGGCAGATTTAAAAAAAAAAAAAAAAAAAAAAAAAACGCTAGATGTGAACACGACCTTATTCTATATTTTGGGGAATTCCCTTTAAATACACCCTATCTAAGACATGTATCGCATTTGTTTTCAACCGCTGAAATGTAGCGGCGTTGGCGTACTGGATTACTATAATGCCCGAAAGCCAGCGACTGGGGTTTCAAATATCGACAGTCCATCATCATGCCTTTTACCCCCAGAAATGTGGTGCCAGCACGGCTTTGAGAACATGGGTTCAAGTTCGAAATAAGCACAAAAATATAATTCCATAATCTTTAGTGAATAGGCATTCCGTATGACATAAGAAATGGGACTTTTTAAGCTTCACATAAATGCGCATTACTTGGGAGACAAACCCCACACAGAGAAATTCAAGACTGACGCGCTACCTCCACTCTACCACTCTCTCTCCCCAAAACTCACTGCGCATCAGTAGGAATTGTCTACATAAGGTCCAACAAGGATGATATAGCGAATGAGAACCTGTTACCCTCATAAAGAATATTCTCAGGCAATGCCAAGGGTTCTGTCCGAAAGACCCTCTGTCTGAGTGACCCTTTACGATACCGGCTCTGAAGTCCACCCACAAATGGATACGCCATTGTCAAAGGAGGGACTATGAAGCTGCGAACGCCAATCTAACCTGGTAGTCTTAGCTGAAAACCTGCTCCCATGATGATACAGCAACGCTTAAAGAGATTGACCTTCGTGTCACAGCTAACCCAGGCTTTGAGCGCAACATACCTCACTAACCCACTAATCGAGAAAATGTTTCCATAATAGTAATGGGGCTTATTGTCATTAATTAAACATAAATTAAGGTGTATTAAGGCTGTCTCGGAGGTGCAGGACCACCTGCAGGGGCCCTGAACATTATACTTCAGTATCAGGCCCCGTCCACACGGGCGAAAACGATCCGTTTTCACTTTATGCGGTTCAGGAATATCTCCGCAAAGACGGATGCATTGTGAAACCGCATCGAGCTGTAGAAACGCTGTAGTAAATATTCAAGGCGCTGGTTCGTCACAAAAAAAGGAGGAGCGCATCATGCCTGCGCGCATACAGCCTGCGCGCTGCATACAAACATTCAGTCACGAGGAGATTCAACCTTTTAAATTGAGCAGAAATACTTACTTCAGAAATATTTTTATTACAGTTCAAACAACATAAAATACAGTCTGTCACACTCATACAGTATGAATTACAATCTTGCATTACTGCAATGACGCAACACAACAAAAAAGAAACAAAAACAATACAAAAAAGTGCTTTACAAGGTTGAGTAAATATAACTCAATACTGTGTGCAAAATGTTTAAAAAAAAAAATATATATAATTCTGCTAGCCACATTTTCACAATTACCGGTACTCATTTTCTTGATCCTAAATCTTTAACATATTTCATGAACGGTCTCCAGATATTTTCAAATTGTTGCTGTTTAGCTTTCAATATGTATGTTATCCTTGCTAAAGGGAGGCATGACAACATCCGTCTGATCCATTCAGTTGTGTTTGGTTTATTAACCTTTTTCCATAACATTGCAATACATGTTTTGGCATACAGCAAGCCGGGGTCTATGAATACTCGTTCATTTTTACTATAGTTGTGTTTTTCTGGGTATAAACCTAACAGAAAAAGCTTAGGGTCTAGTAAAATTGGTTTTGAAATGATCTTCTCAAGTATATCTCCTACCTCTTCCCAGAAGGTTTAGATTTTCCTGCATTGCCATATACAACTTCGAATTCCTGACATTTTGTGCAAATGTCAGGGATGCTTTTGTTGTATCGATTTAAATCAACGGGGTCACTTATGTCCTCATTAACCATTTATACTGTATCAGTTTAAGACGTACATTTATAGACTTAGTGTGAGCACCAGCAAAAGCTACAATCTAATTTTGATCGGAAAGATGCAAATTTTCCCTCCAGGCATTCAACTTATACTGTGAACTTTCAGGTGAGTAAGATGTCATCAATTTGTAATACTCTGATCTAATACCCTCTTTCAAACTGTCTTTTGTCATAATTTTTTCCAAATTGAGTGTAGGGGTCTAGTAATTGCATTGCCTTGATTTACTTTAACAAAGCTTCTTAGTTTTAGGTACTTGAAAAAGTGTTTTCTATTAAGATTAAATTTAGACCTCAACTCATCAAAAGACATGACACCCGAATCTGTCAAATAAAGATGTTTAATCAATTTCCCTAATTTAAATGTAGCTTCCGATCTACCTGGTATAAAGAACTGGTTAGCCCATATTGGACTTTATAATGATAATGATTGTGGTTCTTTTAAATATTTTTGTTTACATCATACCATATCTTTATCATATGTTTTACAATTGGATTTTATTTTTTTTCTGTCGGTATATGTGTAAGGGAAGAGGTACTTTTAGACCTTCGGATTCCATTTCGCTCCAATGGGGGTTTCATTTGTTGAAAAATGGAACATAATACACCTCAGCTGCACAGCTCAGTAGTACCATAGTAAATATGGACATTTGAATCCCCCTCGTTCAAATGGTAAATATAACAAAGACAAACAAAGTCTCGCTATTGTTTCATATGAATCCAACAAATATTTTTTAATTTTTGAAAACAAGTCTGAAGGTGGTGGCAGAGGAATATTTGGAAATAAATAAAGGAATATTGGCATTATAGTCATTTTTAAAATATGAATTCTCCCAATTATAGAAACTGGTAGCGACGTCCATCTCTCAATCAACTCACTCATTTCAATCATTAACGGTTCATAATTTGCATTAACCGCATGTTCTAGCCTAGGCAATATCTGTACTCATAAGTATTTAAACTGTTCTACACTATTAAATTGGGTTACCTAAGAAGTTGGGTTCCTTCGGTCCTATTCATTAAGTAGTAATTTAGAAGATTTTGTATTATTCACTTTCTATCCCGAAATATCACCAAATGTTTAAATTAGCTCGGACAAGGCCGGAATGATTGGATTTAGTTTGGACATGAATAAAATAACATAACAATGAAATTCGATGTTGTATCAGCCCTATTCTTATTCCACAAGATTGAGGGTGTGAACGTACCGCTATTGCTAGAGGTTCGATTTTTTAATGTAAACGGAAGGGGACAAAGAGGACACCCTTGCCTGCAACCTTTACTGTTATTTATTTATATTTGTTAAGATTTCTGCTGCAGTATTTTTATATATCTGCACCCATTTTATGAAGCCAGTTCCACACCCAAATCTTTCTAGAATATTGAAAAGATAAGGCCATGTGACCCTATCAAAGGCCTTTTCAGCGTCTAATGTTAGAAGTGCTGTATCTGATATTTCTTTGTTAGCTTAAATTATATTCATTACTCTTCTTACGTTGTGGAAACCTTGCCTTCCTGTAGTAAAACCGTTTTGATCTTTATTAATGATATTTGGTAATAATGGCTGTAATCGTTTTGCTAAAAGCTTACATATTGTCGTCAGATCAGAGTTTAATAAACTGATGGGTCTCATGTTCTCACATTTGTTCGAGGCTTTGCGTTGTTTTGGCAGTAAAGTAATTACAGCACTGTTCATAGCTGGCGGAAGACTGCCATTCTGAAATGACTCTAGAAACATTTCAAGAAGTGGTGTTAGTAATTTGTTCTTAATTTTTTTTATTTAGCTCAATAGGAAGACCATCTGGTCGTGCACTCTGGTCGTGCACCATCGATAGCGTGCCCAATTTATTTTTGGTATAGCTAAGTCATATAAAAAACGATTAAAATTGTGTGCATTGGTTTCATTTATACGATTTATACAATTCTTTATAATCTCTAAAGGCATCATTAATTTCTACAGGATCGACCACAGTATGTCCGTTTAATATAATGGTGGTGATTGATGTTCTAGTTTGTAGTTGTTTAATCTGCCATGCTAATTTACCTGACTTATCGCCTTGTTCATGAAAAGATTGCTTCAGTCATAGAAGACTAGATGCAGCTCTGAAAGCAGACAACTTGTCATATTCAGCTCTCAAAATAAGCAGATCATTTTCCAACTGTGGGTCACGATTCTCCTAGATTTTTCCCTGAAGAATCTTTATTTTATGTTCCAATTGTAACCTCTCCTCACGCACCTTTTTGGATTTAGAGCCTGTATAACTTATAATATGCACCATGAGAAAAGCTTTAAATGCTTCCCATTTTATAGAGGCAGATGTTTGTGTAGTATTAATTTCAAAGAATTATTTTATCTGTTTTTCTATATATTTTACAAATCCATCATCTTGTAACCATTTCTGCAGAAAGTGCCATCTAGGTGTATCTTTTGCCATTTGTTTATCGACATACACTAAGAAACATGGTGCATGATCTGAAACCACTATATAACCATAGTAACGGTTATTCAATTATTATTGGACCGCAGTTCTGAAAAATAATCAATTTGAGAGTATGAAGTGTGTTAGAGTCACAAGAGTAGGCTTTAGCTTGTGATTTCAATTCTCTCCATATGTCTAGCAGATTCAATTCTTTAATACAACTGTTTATAACTGTTCTACACCTGTTGTGTGATTGATCTACTCCTGTGGATCTATCCACACTGGGGTTTAATGTGCTGTGAAGGTCTCCTGCTATTATGTGTTGTCCTGCAAAGGATGAGATAGAAAGGAACAGATCTACAGAAAGGACTGTACAGATTTACAAAATTTAGATTTACCGATAACGAAGAGCCTTGTACTATCAAATATCTTCCCCCTCTATCTGTGATTAAGTGTTTCACTTTAAATGGGACAGTATTATGGATAACAATCATCACTCCTCTAGCCTGGGATGAGTAAGAAGCTGTGAATGCGCTGCCTTGCCACCTCCTGATTTTTTTTTTTTAAATTGTCCTCTAGAAGATGGGTTTCTTGTAGAAATACAACTTTAGTGTCTATCCTTTAATCTATTCATGACTTGTTTCACTTTTTTAAGCTTTTGCAGACCTCTGCAGTTTCAAGAAACAAAATTAGGTTTTACTCCTGGAGACATTCACAAAAAAGAAACGGGTTACCTTGCAATATAAAAATAATTTACAGAGAAGCGTAACAAACCCGGACATTAGAACCCACATCTAACCAACTGAACATGAACAATTCCCCTCTACCCACTTTCGTGGAAGCCTCCCCCCCCCCCCAAGAAACATTCTGACTTCTGCTATCGCTGATGACCGTTCCACACCAAGTGAGAATCAGTCAGACCACTGTTTACTTTTCACTTACCAAACTATCTTTGCTTCTGCATATTTTGACCTCAATAAACACTAATCAGCAACGTCTAATAGGTTTGCTCTAATATGTAATTTTATGTTTTAAATTTATAAAACTTTTTTTTTTTAACTTTCTGTGCCATTTATAGTTTCACCAAAAAATCGGCTTTGTGTGCACGGGGCCTCAGAGCGTGATCGAATCCAGCTCGGGTCAGTTTTTTTTTCTATTAAGAAGACAAATAATTAACATGTTATAGGTGCCTTTATTGTAGTATTCTGTTAGACATAACCATTTCCAACAAGAATGAGGTATGACATATCAAAACTAAAGGGAATTTTGAAGAATATGCTCATGTGAGCTCTGGTTCACCTGGGCAAATATGCTTATTCCCGCCACATGAAGTTTACCCCAATAATGAGGCATGGGTCTGTCGTTAATCCAGGGTGTCCGCGCGGTAGTAAAAGGTAGTAAAAAAATTAATCTAAAATGAAGGCCCTTGAAAGGTAGTAAAAGGTAACAAACGCAATTTGACTTGGTAGTAAATTTTTTCACCACCACCGCAATATAAAATGAGTTTCCATTTTTTTGTTTACATGTTTTAACTTCATCTAGCCAAAAAAATACAGTATACGGTGCTGAAAGGACCTGAACTGAGTAGCCGTTAGAGTTGGCATCGCTGGTTGCTATAGCGACGCCGGTGTTCCACCGAATTCTGCGACCCACCGAAAAGTGTGACCCCAGGGGGCGCTGTTGCATATTTTCTGCAATATGCACGAGTTTGAAGCGTAGACAGGCATGACAAAAACATACATAAAACATAAGATCTCCTCCCAACCAATTACCTTTTTATTAAGCATATTAAGCATTTTACAGACCCATACAATGGATGGGGCGTTTAGTACGGCCCTTCACCGTTGCTTCTTTACCCATAAAAAGCTACAGTCATGGTAAAATTCCGCTGATTTACCTTTGAGCATTTCCTATTATAGGCTACTATGTAAAATGCTGTTTATAATTACTGTTAGTATCAAGAAAAGAGAGACCCACCGGAGATCTTATGTTTATTTATGTTTTTGTGTGCGAAAATGTGCAACAGCGCCCCCTGGGGCCACACTTTTCAATGGGTCGCAGAACTCCAATAGTATCTGCTCATTTAAAAATATGCTCTTGATTAGCTTAATCTTGATATGCTCTTGATTAGCTTAATCATAGCCTTACTTGAAACTGACATCCCTGAGTCATATGCATTTAAGAAAGAAGCCGTTTACAATGACATGTAATTCATATAGCAGTTTAACGTGGGGAACCTGCTTAAGTTTAGCCTACTTAATCCCTTTATACCTTTTAACAAAAAGCAGATTAATAATTCAAAGAATTAAAGACGGCAGATTAATAATTCAAATAATTGTATTGAATACATATTGTTATTGATCGCATGCTGCATGTTTTCAAGGTCCTGCATGAGATAGAAAACAATGAATTAAAATAATTATTACTGATAGAAACAAGACAAGAACAATGTCACTAACAGGAGGATAGTTATGAGAAAGCCTTCATATGATAGCGTTCAAATTACAAGCCCTCATTTTATATATATTTGCCGGTCTTGAATACATGGATTTCTCAGGTACGTCATCACTGTTGCACTGTGCAAACTCGGGGAAGGAAGAAGCAAGCAACATCTACTAGCCTGTACAGTATAGAGTATTTTGTGACTTTTCAGTGTGCATCTCAAACGTGTGAATCGAACTAACTTCACAGAGGTGGCGAAAGCTGGGGTTTCTTCCAACGTTAAAACAGTAGGCCTAAGCGTTCGAACATTTCGTAAAGAATTTCAAGCAGTATCACAACCATAAGTAGTCTGCCCTAGTTCTAGAGTTCATTAAGCTTGTAAAAACAAGAAAAATCATTCTTGTTAATCCACTTCTTTTTACTTACCGACATGAATATCCGAAGACCTGACTTCAAGGAAGATCTTGCGTGGACCGCGATTTAGAAAAGTACATGTTACGCCTCCTAGTATCAGTTACGCCTCCTACTACAAGTAACGCCCACTACAGGACGCAGACGGACCCTACTCCAGAATTCGGTGTAACACCAGCAACATTTTCCTCCTTTTCCCCTCAGAGTTCAGTACGGCTGAGTTTCTAGCTCTATGAGAGAATGGGTAAATGCAAATTTTCACAAACATGGGTTGACGACCCGACATTTAAAGACTGGCTGAAACCCGTGATGGGAAATGACGAGAACCTTTTTGCTCGTTGTGCAAAAAAACGATCAATGTGACATGGAACGGCATTAAAGCGATTAAATCAACGCTTCGAGTTTTCACCAGCAGCAGCTTCGTGCGAAGGGGGAGCAGATCTCTATTGGAGGTCTGCGCGGGACACAATATTCACTCCCGCTCCCGCCTTGTAGAGTGCCGCTCCTGCAAAGAGCTGTAATTTTTAATCCAGCTCCCGACCGCATCTATGATATTACATCCCGCTCCCGCCCGCAAGGATGGATGTTTACTTTCTGTCTCAGGAAAGGCCTGTCCATTGGCTTGGAAAAAAACAAGCGTGCACATAATTCATTAGGCTACCAGTATTGGTAACATATTTATTGGTAAGCCTGCATGTTTTCAATCATACAAAACATTTAATAGGCCTCAGTAACTGAAACAGGAAACAGTCACATATTAAAAAAATAAAAACTCTGCAGGTCGGTACCAGCACGTCAAAATGAAAGGCAAAAGAATCGGCTGCTGCTTCGACCATGAAGGAAAAGTTGTTGGAAAAGTAGGTTTTGCTTATTGATGAGGGCTTCATGATAATTTGTGTATTTTACTTTACCCTCATATTTGATTTGCAGGAGTGCAGTGTATCATCCCGCACCCGCAATTGCACCTCTATCATCCCGCCCGCACCCGCAATGAGCTTTAATTTTTTGTCCCGCGCTGCACTATTTTGCATCGCAAAATCTATTGTCCTTTATGTCGTTGTTTTGCGGTGCTAGCAGCAGCATTAGGGCTACAGGGATCGCGGCATTGTCACATTTATACCTTGTAGTAAGTGGTGCTTTGCATACCCCCCGCCCCGCTGCTTGATGTCGTGTTGGTAGTAAAAAAATTTGTGGAGGTAGTAAGAAAGGTAGTAAAAGGTAGTAAATTCATCTCTGCATATACCCTGTAATCCCATTGGGCGGTGCGGTTAGGTCCGGTAGATGTAGCACAGTTGGGTGCGGTTAGGTGCAGCTCAGTTACGGCTCGCATTTCCACCGCCGACAGTACCGTTATGGTAGGGCAAGGTTTAAGCCAAATGACGATTGCCGCGGCAGCTACGTAAGCATCGTGACATCATAGCAGCGAGACATAGTGTAGCCTGCTAATAAATACAATGAAAAAAAGATTGCAACACATTAAACAAAGCGAAACAAAGTAGGAGGTCCAAGAAGGAAGGCAAACTTTTGTGGGACATTTTCTTCAATAAAAAAAATCTTTAGTTTATTGAAGAAAGCTTTCGCCGTCCAGAAATACCTTGAGGGTACTGTTTGTCTGTTATTATCCCCCTGTCGCACGGAAGTGATGATTCTGTCGACCAATAAACGGACGACATGTGTAGGCCCAACTTCTTGGCACCCTTTCAGACCGCTTGGTGGCCCAACGGAGTATTGAGAGATAATTACGGCTAATCACAGCTAAGCCCACTTTTGTCGATCGAAACATGAACCGGACCGCACCTAATCATACTTAATCGCACCTAACCTTACCTCACTGCTTGGTGGAAACGCACCATTAGTAACTGAACCCAGGGTCTGCTGGTTGAATATGTTGTGCCACTCTCATGGAGGAGATCTAGTCAGTCTAGTGCCCTATGACTTCAGACCCACTGCTCATACCAGTATCATATGCAAGGAGATGGAAATGGTTATACTTGCGTCTTCCAGGGGTCAGCTAGACCACCGCCAATCAGAGAGGGACGGAGCGGCTGCATTAACACTACTGGCCACACATCCAGCGGCCCACGGTTCATTTCGTTACGTCATTTAGTCCCTAGAAGTGCAAAAGTCCCGTCATCAAAATAAGCCCTTTCCAATGGTGGCTGGCGGATTTCGGGGATTTGTCTTTAGGAACATAAGTGATTAAATCGTGAGGCAACATCACTGCATTGGGTGAATCTTTATCCAGGAAGCGACGTGTGCTTCCCTGTCAAATTGTATTTCAAATTGAATTGTATTAGAATAGATGGATAATATAAAGAACGACACCTTTTGACGTAAAGGATAATGTACTGAATAAAGGGTGAATGAAACCATTGTTACCGGCAATGACCCCTTCAGCAGATCTTAAGTGACCACAGGGAGTTCAACCTCCACTGAATGCCTTAGTGTGTCTGTTGTTGTGCATTGGGGAGAGGGATGAACATGCCAGCCAGTGTAAATATAATCCACAGGCCTAACTTGTGTGGAAATCCATGTATGCTATCCATGTTGGCTCATCTCTCCACCTTCCCATCCCACATCTCCGCATTGAAACAGAGGACCTGCATTATTCTGGGGATGGACATGCTTCTGTTCATGAAAAAGAGGAGGAGGAGGACGGGGATTGGATAATCAGCCTGCAGTCAGGTATGCAGAGCGCGGCTCCATCTGCTGGCCATGCCCCCTTCCCAGCAGACAGCTCAACCCTGCCCTGCTCCACCCCACCTGTTCAGGTAAATACAATGACAGGCCTCCCGTACAGGTTAATAACAAAACACACCTGTACAGATAATACCATAACACACCTTTCCTGTACAGGTAAATACCATGGCAATTAATTTTAGTGTTCTTGTATGGTTCAGGTGAAGGAGGAGTTTCCTACCTTTCAGGAGGTGTTGTCCATAAAGGAGGAGCCGGAGGAAGAACAGGTGGGCACTCTGCTGCTGGACTGCCAGGGTAGACCAGCTCACCTGCTGGGGCAAGAGGTGAGGGGCAAGGGTCGCCGTATCTAAGCCTTACTAGGCATTGTGATTGACTTAAAGCAAAACCATGCGCTTTAGAAACTTGCTTTAGATGACAAGTGATGTAAAGTCAATCAAGCACTCCCGCTACACCGCCAACTGACGGTAGCAAGTGTAGACGGCAAAAGCCTGAACGACAAAATATAACCCTAAATGAAAAAAGGGTCTCCCTAAAATCGTCGTAAATGCATTTTCTGTAAAAGACGAACTAGGTATAAGCATAAAAAAATTAGGGTTGTCCCGATACCACTTTTTCACTTCCGATACCGCAGCTTTGGCTATCTGCCGGTAGCAATATCAGTCTAATACTTTGTTTTACTCTCGCATACCTGCCAACCTTTACGCATTATTCGTAACAGATACGCATTTCGACATCAAACTACCCTGCCACGATTTGTCACTTCAAAATACGCGAAAAGCCATGGATGGATTTGAGGTCAGCATTTGTCTGTACCTTCGCCGCGCACTAGGCAACTCGCACGCTGGGTGTAAGCGCATTGGGCAGCAACCTGTTGGGAAAAGAAGACTTCGACCAATCATAGCGCTTGTTTTAAAATCTTCAAATATGCTACAAGCGGAGAGCCGGTGAGCCATCGAAGCCGTTCCATCTTCGTAGGCTACTCGGTGTCTGATTTTAAAACATAGGACGGTTCTGAACACGTTCTGTTGTAAAGGTAAATCGGTAGGGTATTGGAATTGGGAATTTTGTCCATTTTAATAAGCCTTCCAACTTCTGGAAAATAAAGCAAGGACAACCGTCCTAACGTGATCTCTAAAACCTAATGTTCCGCCTTATCCAGAGGAAATATTTGTTCCAGCTTGGCCGACACAATTAAAGTAAAGAAAATGTCTCACACTAGTAATGACACATTTACGTTTGTACCATGAAAGCATGCCTTTATCAAACAAATATAAGGCATTTTGGAATTATCAAACGATCAGCGCAACAAGCCCGCGTAAACCGCGAGCACAAGTGGCTCAATCATAACTTCATAAATTCACAAAAAAGTGCATGTGTGCGTGCTGTGTGTCACATGTGTGGAATGTGTGCGATGCACGCCTTGCACGCGTGTTCCTTTGTCATAAGAAGAAGATTGGGGAATGTGCATGCAAGAATGTGCGTGTGTTTTTTTTAACTGTCCGTGCAGATGTATCCGAGCCCGATGCGGACCCGAGCATAATCATTTCAAAATATTTGTCTGGTTTCCATGCTCTTGTGTGGAAGGCTTATAAGAAAAACGCGATGATGTGTGTTTGTGTGCGTGTGTGTGCCTTGCAGTTAATAATACAAATGACGTCTGAGGATACTGACAAGGAGAGAGAATCAGAATCAGAAAGGATTTAATTGCCAAGAAGGGTTTTACACCAACCAGGAATTTGGCTTGGTGAATAAGGTGCACTGCATGCATTAAGACAATAATAATGAACAAAGAGTGATATATGCAGTGATGTTGCTAGGTACGCGTCCTGCGTCCCTGACGCATTAAAATCTGAAAGGACGCACTAAACTCACTATCCATGCGTCCCGGGGACGCATCTAATTTTCCCCATGAAAAACGATACATAGTGAACATTAAACAACTCGTGTTTAATCACAGTAACTGGCCAAACAAACCTTCATGTGAGCAGATCGGACAAGCGCTGTTTCAACCCTCTGCGCTCTACTCGGCGCAGACGTGATCCCCTGTACAAAGTATCGCGACATGCTAATTTAGCCGCTACCAAAACAACTAGCTCGTCACCGCTGATTTCATTTCAACAATTAAAAATACGAACTTCATAGTAAATAAACCCACGTTTCCACTCCTCGATGCTGTGCTCATTCGTGTCGAATGAGCAAATCAAACAGGATTTTTTTGCAATCCTTCTGATTGAATATATGTACATTTATGACAAATCGTGAGGACTAGGCTTGTGACACACACACACGCACACACAAATGTGGCGCTCGCGCTGTAATAGCTCATTGGCGCCACCTAGTGATCATTATGTGCAAATGCACAGCCTCATTAAAATGACTTAGGGGTCATTTGACCCCTCTTGCGGCGCTAGGAGTAAGTAAAAATGGCCTGGCGTTTCTAGTGTTAAACATGAACGGTTGAGTACTCCAGCTCTAACCATATCATACCACCATCAAGGAGTTTAACACTATTAATTTAATTTAAGAAATAGAATAATAATAAAAAATAAACACATTTTTTAAACTGGGGAGTCGGGACCCATTGAATTTCTCAGGGACCCACCCAACTCGCCACCTGTGGGTCCCGGGGACTCACTACATTGAAAACCTATCAACATCACTGTATATGTATAACACAATATAAACAAGCAGGGACATAAATGATCAATTAAAAATAGGATAAAATAGAATAAATTAAAAACTAAAGTAAAAGATACTTAAAAATGTGTAAGAATTTACAAATTGGTGATGGGTATCAGTGCCAGAGTCAGTATCAGTCAGTGGGGGTGGTGGTCCTGGGACCTGTTAAGGAACCCAACTGAAGAGGGGAAGAAACTGTTCAAGTGGCGGGAGGTTTTGGTTCTGATGGACCGCAGCCTCCTGCCAGAGGGGGGAGTTCCAAATAGACAATAGAAATGTGACCAAGATGGGAGGGGTCGGCCATAATCCTGCCTGCCCGCCTCAGAGCCCTGGAGCTGTGCAGGGTCGTGGAGGGATGGAAGGTTGCAGCCAATCACCTTCTCCGCAGAGCGTATGATACGCTGTAGTCTGCTCTTGTCCTTAGCCGTAGCAGCAGTGTACCAGACAGTGATGGATGAGGTGAGGATAGACTCAATGATGGCAGTGTAGAAGTGCACCAACATAATCTTTGGCAGGTTGAACTTCTTCAGCTGGCGCAAGAAGAACATCCTCTGCTGGCCTTTTTTGGTGAGGGACCTGATGTTGAGCTCCCATTTTAGGTCCTGGGTGATGATGGTGCCCAGGAAGCGACAGGACTCCACAGAGTCGACTGGGGAGCCACACAGGATGATGGGGGTGGATGGGGCAGGGTTCTTCCTGTAATCCACAATAATCTCCACTGTTTTTAAAGCGTTAAACTCCAGGTTGTTCTGGCTGCACCAGGTCACCAGATGGTCAATCTCCCACGTGTAGGCGGACTCATTCCCGCCAGAGATGAGCCCAATGAGCGTGGTGTCGTCCGCGAACTTCAGGAGCTTGACAGACTGGTGACTGGAGGTGCAGCTGTTTGTGTACAGGGAGAAGAGCAGAGGGGATAGAACACAGCCTTAGGGGGATCCGGTGCTGATGGTCTGGGATTCAGATAAATGTTTCCCAAGCTTCACACGCCACTTCCTGTCAGACAGGAAGTCTGTGATCCACCTGCAGGTGGAATCGGGCACTTGGAGCTGGGAGAGCCTGACCCGAAGCAGAGCTGGGAGGATCATATTAAAGGCAGAGCTGAAGTCCACAAACAGGATTCTGGCATATGTTCCTGGGGAGTCCAGATGCTGGAGGGTGTAGTGCAGAGCCATGTTTACTGCATCGTCTACAGACCTGTTGGCTCTGTAGGCGAACTGCAGGGGGTTCAGGAGTGGGACGGTTATGGCTTTCAGGTGGGGCAGCACAAGGCGCTCAATGACTTCATGACCACAGAGGTCAGGGCAACGGGTCTGTAGTCATTGAGTCCTGTGGTCCTTGGTTTTTTGGGGATGGGGATGATGGTGGAGGCTTTGAAGCAGGCTGGCACGTGACGGGTCTCCAGCGAGGAGTTGAAGATGTCTGTTAGGGCTGCAACAACGAATCGATGAAATCTATAAAAATCTATTGCTAAATGCGTTGGCAACGAATTTGGTCGTCGATTCGTTGTGTCGCGCGATTAATAAGTTACCCGTTGGCGCAGCACTGTTTACAGTGGCGTCATCCCTATATGTTCCCCGGGTCCTATGTTCCCCGGGTTCTATGTTCCCCGTTTTTCCCAAAAAGGGTCCTATGTTCCCCTGTAGCCATACATACCGGGGAGCATAGGACCCTTTTTGGGAAAATCAACCAATCTTTAAAAATATTTAAACTTTGACGCGACATTCGCGTGATGACAGCCAATCGGCGTTCAACAGCGTGGCCACTGAGTGACATGTGTAACGTAACAGCCAATCAGCGTTCAACCGGCCAACTCAGTGCAGCGCAGTCCGGGGTGAACGGCAGCATGGAGGAGAAAGTGATTGTTGCCGTTTGCGACTCCCGGAGCTCTTTATATAATAGTATATATTATAATTGTATAATAATATCACGGCCAATAATACCATGGGAGCTATCTTAGGGCTTGGGCTTCTCGGGTTTTGTTTACCGGCATATGAATAGACTGCGTCTGGTTCTCCGACGTCTCTCCCTCTTCCCCAAAAGGTAAAGACATCCAATGGTTTTTATCTCGGCCGGAATTTGGCAGTAATGGTGGAAAAAGTAACAGACCGGGGAACATAGAACCCTTTTTTTGGAAAAAGGGTCCTATGTTCCCCGGTCACATATCGGGGAACATAGGACCCTTTTTGGGAAAAGCGGGGAAAATAGGATCCTGTTTTAAAAAAAGGGTCCCATGTTCCCAAGTCTCGTACAAAGAGGGGAACATAGGACCCGGGGAACATAGGACCCGGGGAACATAGGACCCGGGGAACATAGGACCCGGGGAACATAGACACGCTCCCTTCACAGCCAGCCGCCGACAGGTTGGATCATGGTTCATGCATGCCCACATCGAGCTTTAGTGTGAGCGACCACGGCTTGTATTTTGGTCATATCTTGTTGCCGTCTGCGACTCCCGGAGCTCTTTATATAATAGTATATATTATAATTGTATAATAATATCACGGCCAATAATACCATGGGAGCTATCTTAGGGCTTGGGCTTCTCGGGGTTTGTTTACCGGCATATGAATAGACTGCGTCAGGTTCTCCGACGTCTCTCCCTCTTCCACAAAAGGTAAAGACATCCAATGGTATTTATCTCGGCCGGAATTTGGCAGTAATGGTGGAAAAAGTAACAGACCGGGGAACATAGAACCCTTTTTTTTGGAAAAAGGGTCCTATGTTCCCCGGTCACATATCGGGGAACATAGGACCCTTTTTGGGAAAAGCGGGGAAAATAGGACCCTTTTTTAAAAAAAGGGTCCTATGTTCCCAAGTCTCGTACAAAGAGGGGAACATAGGACCCGGGGAACATAGGACCCGGGGAACATAGGACCCGGGGAACATAGACACGCTCCCTTTACAGCCAGCCGCCGACAGGTTGGATCATGGTTCATACACGCCCACATCGAGCTTTAGTGTGAGCGACCACGGCTTGTATTTTGGTCATATCTTAACACTGGACTGTAGGCCTACATAAAAGTGTTGTACCTTCACTGTCTTTGGGTTAAAAAAAACTCCTTAAACTCAGTATCCGTCTAGTAGTCCAACCGAAAACTGTCAGCTGCTGCTGCTGCAGACGTTGTGCAGTCATTCAAAGCAGCGGTAGTAATCACTAGGGCTGTAACGATACGCGTATCAAACCGAAAATCGCGATACTCAAAGCCACGAACCTGTCTCGCGGTGTGAGAAGGCAGAAGCGCGATATGCCCTTTCTAACTCTTCGGTCAAATTGTCAGATTGAAATTTGCTAATAATTTGTCTAAATAATAGTCTGCTGACAGCGCCCCCTCCTATCGATGCCGTAAATATGTGACGAGATGCCCTCTCTGTGATCACAGCTCTCCGTGGCTACAGAGGATTGCATTTCTCCACAAACGTCGAAGTCCTCATATGCGATATGAACGACATTTATCCAGAGTGGGCCAAGCGCGAAAAAAATTGCCTGTGTGATCCTGTCTCTATTGTTTTGTGTGATTTGACTGGCAGTTTGTCTGCTTATAGGTCGGAATGAAGCGGCCACCGATTATTGACAGGATGGGTACTTTATTCTACCGGACTCGTTCGCTTCTTCACTAGACACACGCGCTACCGCTCGCTCTCCTCGCTCGTCCACTCACTCGCTGACGTCACTCACACACGCATACGCACACTGCCATTCTCGCGAACACACATATGCTACTCGTAACACTATGCCTCGTTATTGCGACGTTCATGTTTTTCCTCATCTATTGAAAGTTAGGCTATTAAACATGTTGCATTCTATACGGCCTGATTATGTCATTATTTAAGCTACATAGCCTAATAAGAAGCGCTAATAAGGATATTTGAATAAACCAACCAAACAGTTAAAGGGGCCCTATTATGCCTACCAGCAAAAAGCATCCTCCAACTGCAATCTTTGGTTATTTCTTTATTAATTTAGCTATACTTTAATAGTATTCTTTCGGTTCAAATCTGTTCAGTGTTCCAAATTATTTCTTATTAAATGTTACATTAAGATAATTGGTATTTAAGTGTTGTTTAAATAAAATGCTTTTTAAATTTAAAAGAATCGTGGGATGTATCGAACCGTGGGTCAAAAATCGTGATACAAACCGAATCGTGAATTTGTGTATCGTTACAGCCCTAGTAATCACACAACCGGACGGTGTAGAAAGTCCCGTCAGTTAAAAATAGTAATGCAGTTTTTAAATCCATGTTAAAATTGGCAGGATATAGAGCTAGTTAGCTAAAAAAAAAAAAACTGACCAATGGTCACAAATAGTGTCAAATGTGATGTGTTCAGGTCGGCTCAGTAAATGCAACAGAAAAAAGATAATAACAATTGAGATTTTGGTGAAAACTTGTTTTCCCAGTAATATAAAATAGATAGTAAAGATAGAATTATGACCTGTTTAATGTCCTATCTTGAACTATCATCATCTTATCAGCAATTAAAGCAATATTACAAGTTCTATTTCAAGGAGTCTCAAAAATGGTATCAATAGGTTTGACCGGTTAACCATGGACATCCCTTATATACATATAAGAGTATATCATACATTGTATGTTTTTTTTTTGTGTTATCCCAGTTATGTTTTTTTAATTGTTTTATTATTTAATATTACTTTTAATAGTTCCGGGACGTTGGAGTAATGTTACTGTGAATTTGGAGTAATGTTGAGTTTTTGAATAAAGATGCAGCAATTACAAATGTTTCTTTTTTTCATCCGATTCATCGATGAATCGAAAAAATAATCAACCGATTAATCGATTATTAAAATAATCGTTAGTTGCAGCCCTAATGTCCGTGAACACTGGTGACAGCTTGTCGGCGCAGTGCTTCAGGGTGGATGGAGAGACAGAGTCTGGGCCGGCTGCTTTGCGGGGGTTCTTACTCTTAAAGAGCCTGTGGACGTCCCACTCCTGCAGGCAGAGAGTCGTCACTGTGGTGGGGGAGGTGGGGGACACAGAGGTATGAAGGTGTGGAGGTCCTGTAGAGCTGGTGGTGGGGAAGTCAGTGGGATGAGGCTGGAAGAAGGTGTCGCGGGGGATGGTGTCGGGTCTGTCCATTTGTCGATCAAAGTGACAGTAGAACACATTTAGCTCATTTGCAAGGCGTAGGTTGTTGATGTAGTGAGGGGGGGTTGGTTTATAGTTGGTGATCTGCTTGAGCCCCTTCCAAACAGATCTAGACTCTTTGGCTGAGAACTGATGTTGGAGCTTCTCAGAGTACTGACGTTTAGCTTCACGCACCGCCTTGCTAAACGCGTACTTTAACTCTGTAAACCTTTCTCTGTCCACACTCCTACACGCCTCCTCCTTCTGCTGCCGTAGCTTCCTGAGTTTGGCTGTGAACCAGGTTTTGTCGTTGTTATAACTCACCCTGGTGCGTGATGGAATACAAGAGAGGGAAGCAAATGTAAAAAGAAGCAGGTCTATGCCCCTCAGAAGTCTTTGACCAAGTATCAAGATCAATGGCCATGCCTCCGCCCCTCTAAACTGCCTAATCATGCATTATGATTTTGATGTAAGCCATCAAGCAGCTGCAGGTAATAATATTGCTAACAAAGAAATGCTTTCATTTCTATACATAGGTCATTCTTTTTTATTTCTTTTTAATTAGGCCATTATGTGTGCCTATATTCGCTGCTGCTGCTGCTGCTTTTCATAAATGACAAGACAGTGCTTTCCAACACAACACATAGGTGTTGTTTTTATACTGCAACATAGCCTATGTTTCTGTGAAACATAGGCTATATGAATGTAATATAAAGGCAATTTTATATGATAGGCCATCCTATTATTGAACAATTTACAGTAAGTGTAGTTCATAGTCTACTTGTATGTTGAATAACTAGATATGGTGGTGAGTGCGAACTATGTGCTTAGTAATAAGTTGTGATGAGTGAGCATGTGAACCTAAAGCCTAAAGCAGACCAATAAGACCCTGACAGAGCATGAAGACCTTTTTTGTTAGCATACGGTTGACAACGCTGGAATTGCCTCAGCTTGGACTTGGTGATGGGCAAACAAACTTTCATGATCGTACGTCAAAAGGCCGTCAAAAAGAGGACTTATGAGTCTTTAAAGTTTTCAATTGATCGCTTTAGCGTCCCCTTTATTCCTATTTTGATTAGATTTAGCCTGGTTAACCTTGACCTATGCTTCTTTAAGTTCACCAAGTTTGGAGCTGATTGACTCAAGTTAACCCCACCTTTAGTTACCTAACAAAGCTTGTAAGTTGCATGCTTCCGTTTTTGGTATATGGATTCTCTATGATAGATTTCTCATAATGCATTTGACGACCAAATGAAAAAGATTTTCTGGTCCCGTTTAAATTGTTTCATGAATGTCAACATATGTTATCTGTGAATTTCTTATATAATTTTTCGCGCAAAGAATGCTGCTATTTAGCGGGTAGAAGTTTGATACGGTTAGGTTTTGTGTGGGAGCGCTTTGAGGACTACAACTCTTCGCTGCTCTCGACACGTATGATATACTTCACCACTCGCACACGGATCCCGTTCAGAACATTCGGGTACAAAACACACAGGCATCTTGATCTGATGTTACCTATGGATGGCTCCGAAGATAGTGGCAGATGATGCAGCATAAGCACTTTGAGTTGAGAAGTGGAGAGAATGTGTTATGAGGTGACCTCACTTAGGTGACATGTAGTCTTTCTCGTTACGTCTTTTCCACAGCCGTAAGAATCATACAATATACTGTCAAACTCTTGACATGAAAAATTATTATTTAGACCCACAGAAAACGTGTAATCCAAGGCATTTAATGACGCGACTAGAAAATAATAAATTACTTTAAATTGACTCCCATTCTAATTTCCATAGCCTAGAGGTCAGATGGGGGTCTAGCGGAAGGGGCGTGACTTGCAAGCTCTATTGTTTGGGCTAATTTAGAATCCAGCCTCCATTTTGTTACAGGTTCTGGGTTTTCTAGGAACATTTGCTAAACATGAGAAGAAACAAATGTCGACACGATTTCTTGACTGTCGGTGAAAGGGTTCAGGAAATATGACCGTCCAAAGTCAGCATTTTCAGTTCATCTTGATGTCGATGTAAGCATTTAAGTCTTTACGTGTTTTAAACCATTCTTTTCAGAATTCAATGGCTTTTGGGGGCTTTTTTTTTTTTTTTCATTGTACAAGCTTTGCTTTATGTCAGATTGAAGACATTGGTCCATATATGATATGTGCTAAAGGGATTTTGTCTAAGTCAAACAACCTAGGATCCTTTGGGAATTTAAGGTTTTTGACAAAACGACTTGACTAAATTGCGGAAAATGTATCCAGGCGGATCATAGGTTCTAGAGGCAGTTTGGTTCATCTTGAAGATATTAGGGATATTAGAAATGAAAATTCTTGGCCGAAACCGAAAACCGAAATTGAGGAAAACCAAGGCCGAAAACCGAAACACCGAAAGAAATTGTTACGCCAATTATTAGTACCATTTAGGGTTGCTGCGGTATACGGTATTACCGGTGTTACCGGTGTTGAGGCCAACAGAGTTATTTTCTTATTTTTTTTCCAGTAATAAAAAAAAAATCGTCTTCATCTTTAGGCCTATTTGATTCAAAAAATAAGTTTGCCAGTTTGTCTTTGCACTGTTTTATTTTTGATGTGTTTTTTCTAATAGATAGGCTACCTAATAATGCGTTGGAACGCAGTAGACCGGTAACCATAGCAACGCTGGTAAACATACCCTGCGAAGCCCAATCCCTACGAGAGCTCCCCGCGCTACGGCCATCCGGAGGCGCACAGAGCTTTTGGCCGTGATATTATGTATAAAATCATATTATACTATCATATTTAGAACGTTATAAGAAACTGTCACCGAGAATTGACCCGCTGCCAGACGCTGTCACCGAGTGTGAGAGGAGAGTTGACCTAGTTTCAAAGTTTATACCGTTTATACTCGGTGTAATACCGTTGTTGACACGAGTGTATTACTCGTTGTGAAGATGTCCACACCGCGGCAACCCTAGTACCATTGCATTTATGGCTATGACTGTGTACAAAGTTCATTCAAATCAAGGCATTGCAATTTTTGCAAATCGCTCTGTGTGGGTCTTTCTCAGCAACATTAAAAAACGTCCACACCGCAGACATATTGGCGCTTATCCAGACAAGCGTGTGCTGGCCGCGCTTTTTGTTTGCGTCATCACATATTTCTGTTTCGGCCGTGTTTCGGTGATAAAAGTATTTCGGCCGAAAACCGAAAATGCGCTTTTGGGCCATTTTCGGACGAATTCATCCCTAGAAGATATGCATGTGTGGGAAAGGTTTCATGACTGTAAGTCAAAGGCGTCACGAGATATGCTCGTTCAAAGTATGCCATGGTTGGAATAATGCTATAGCATCACCTTTGGGCTAATCTGTGTAATATTTAATCTCTATTAATCTTCAGGCTTCCTCTTCAGCTGTAGAAAGTTTCATAAAAAGGCTGCGTGTGTTTTGGCTGTGTAAGTCAAACGTGGCGGAATAATCAGTGTGCGAAATACGGGGCTCGACCACCTGAAAGCCTCAAAAGCGAAATTTGAGGTGGGTCTCAAATTTTGTCCAAAATATATTAGAAAAAAAAATGTCACTAATGGTGGTAACTTACATTTTTTTAAGCTCACCATGTTGAGCATTAAGAATTCAAAACATTTATTCACAAATATGTTATTTTTTGCTAAACCAGAGTGTATCAGTCACACACTTTGGGTATATTCTAACTTATGGTTATCTTTTACATCTCTTTTTCGTCAGTCACTTTGCACTGACTGAATTGTGATGATAGAACTGATTGCTCATTTGCAAGGCTATACCTGGCATTTATTCAGTTGTTGATTGCTCTTCTAAGTGTGCCAGATTGGTGCCAATTATTGTCGTGTTTGCATTGGTATGCACAACTTTGCCTCTTGTTATAAAACAACGTGCATCCAAACAACCTTTGCCTTTGCAGCCTCCTATGTCAGTACTGACATAAAGTGTTGCTTTACGAATACGCTACTATAGCATATCGAATTATCAAAAATTGTGTTTGTGTGCATGTTGTCATGTAGGCTATAGACTGATTTCTTGCATCCATGAAATACTGTAATGTTATAGGCCTACTGCATAGTCAGAAAATTTAGATCGGCATTGCGCAACATTCGGGGGATGGAAACCCCCCCCGAATATTGACGAGAATTTCGCACACTGGGAATAATAATGATAAAACTAACAATAGGTTGCCTCGTATCTTGTGCTTGGACCCCTAATAATAAAATAAATGGAAGCACTTTGCTCATGATTGCCAATAACAAAGCTGCAAACTTGTTGCTTTTCGGCGACAATCGCCGTTTTCTTGGTCAATTTGGTCATTCATGTGAATCATGTAGAACCGGAGAGTTTTGTTTTGGGGGGGGGGGGGGGGGGGGGGTGGGTCCAGAATTGCGAAAAATTATTGGATCATTCTTATAATTGACATTTCTCTGGGCCAATCGGAATCTCAGCACTTGCTTCAGAATCTTTCTTATAATTGACATTTCTCTGGGCCAATCGGAATCTTGAAGCACACAGCGCCAACTGAACTCGCCATTGGATGAGACGGTCGCCTGGCTACCGCGCATATGCATGCGGCCAAACAACGCAAGAGAGCTTGCGAAACACTTGTCCAGAGGGGTGTTCCACGAACGGAGGTTTAACAAACACTGAGTTAACGCTGAACTCTAGGTTGATTTACCCTTTGCTGACTAACCCAGAGTTTTCGGTTCCACAGCAGCGGTTATGCATTAGTTCAATCAACTCGGGGTTGGTTAACACAGGGTTGTGCACGTCCACGCCAAACCTAAAAAGACGTGATGCATGGATCATGGAAACCCTGATCGAAATGGCGAAACGGGCCGCTTATTTCAATGAAATGGAACTTCAGGTTCTCCTGGAGAGCTATGACGAGGAGGACATTATCACAAGAAAAGGGAACGCTAAAGCCTCTGCAACCCGGAAAACCAAAGCCTGGCAGCGGATCGCTGACCGCGTAAATGCGTTAGTTACACGTCAAAAGCATGATCCTTAATATTTGAGCCATGAATATATAAATATCCCAGTTAAGCATTCCTAAAGATCCCACCACATAACCCCTTTCTTCTAAAAAAAATATGTACTCCGATGGCTTCCAAGCGGTCAGCGGATCAAGTATAAAAATGAAGTATAAAAAACATACAAACTGGTAAGCTTTTCCCACCATCGTATTGGTATAAATAAGCCATTTTTTTAAGCCAATCGTGAAGAGGCCGACAGTCGACAGACTGGATCTGGCCCTCAAATTGTCTTGACGCCGGTGGAGGAGCTGTTAATAAACATAAATTCAGGGCGCCCTGGCATGGAGGGGGTACCTGGAGGTACCTACCTCCTCAGAGAGTCAGGGGCTATACCCCACTGGTTGAATGTAGGTCTTTGTGTTTTCTTGTATTTTAGATTTTTTTGCCTTCGAAGTAATGCATGCAAACCATGTGCTTGCTACAGCGCATACTATTCCAAATGTTCCTTTTTTTGGTAACTGGGTAGAAAACCTAAAAGTGACAATTCATCAACTTCACAGATCAAGATGGGATTGGTGCGTGTAACGATCAAACATTCTCCAGTGGATGCAAGTCCACTGGAGACTATAGTATAAAAGAGAGACTATGGTATAAAATAGTCCTCCACTGAGGACTATTTTATACTTTGTGCTGTAAGTGCCTCTCGGCATAGTACTCGGACAATATTGCTCTTTGCATGATAGGAGGCCGATACAAATCTTGGATGGGTCATCTGAAAGGACTGAGATGTGCTCAGCATCCCCAACATTATAGCCTAGATAAAACTACCATTTGCAAAAAACGGAGGGCTACGCAAATAGTCTGGAGTGAACTGAGGCCAGGTCCTCGATTGGTAGTGTTGGCTATGTGAGGCTATTTAAATATATTAAAGATTTGCGCGAGAATCTATAGGCCTATCTCTCCACTCCAGCAAAAAGTCATTTGATCTGACAAGATGTCGAGCCGTGGTCTTATCAATCGCTCCCGGTGGAGCGCACGTATAATTTGCACTCCGATATCAGCAGTTCTCTCATCAAAAGGGCATGCCATTGTGAACACATGAAATCTGCGGTGAACGCAGGTTTTAATTCCCAAAACCGGGTTATGTTTCAAACTTAACCTGCGCAAAACCTGCTCCGACCATGTTTGATTCAAAGCATATGTTTCTATAGCAACTAACATACCGTGATCCTTTTGGAACGGAAAACCTAGGGTTACAGCAAACCCTGGGTTAACTTACCCGGTTATGTGATAAAACCGGCTTTGTGGAACACCCCACAGGCTAAGAGACAAAAAAATAAAATTGTGACAGTTGTCAATAAAATATTTTTTATAAGCCTCAAGGATGTTTTGACATTGATTTTTGATAAAGTATGCTGAGTTTTGTTAAGTCACACTCAGACTAGTGTCATTTGCATATTACAATAAAAAAAAAATCCCCCCCGTGACACTGCCACCTTTTTTTCTCTGAGGAGTTTGCAGGTCTGCAATAAGCCCCCTAAAACCACGTCACTAAAGAAAAGTTAAATGGCTTGTGTTAAATGGCTGTGTCATCATTTGTAGTACCCAGGAAAAGTGTTATTGACATTATTCTTTCGATCTAGTTAATCGTGATAAGCTCACAAAATGATAAGGCTTGTACGGTTGGACTCCTTGGAGTCTCTTTTATATGGCATATTGTTTGTGTAGATAGCAGGACTTGAAAAAGATTGTTTAAGTTAGCATTCCGCTTCTACCGGAAGTATATCAGATATGTAAGAAGCACCTAGCCTCTAGCCATATAAACGGGGGTCCCCGCACGCAAACATCCGATGTATAATAATCGTATTTCCAATCAATTAATCATTTTAATTTATTGGACGTCCGCAATGTCCAAAATGGTTAGCTTGTGGCGATCACAAAGGGGAACCGAATCAGATCCGCTCTAGCCCAAGCTTGAGGGGGTGACCTTGAGAATGCGTTACGCGCTCGGCGACAGCCAAATTTTGCATCAGGATGTTTCTCTTTTTTCTTCTTTAAAGGTGCCATGGCATTAAAATCTCACTTTATGAGGTTTTCTAACATAAAAATGAGTTCCCCTAGCCTGCCTATGGTCCCCAAGTGGCTAAAACTTGCGTTCGGTGTAAAACGAGAACTAAGTGTTCTGCATGCCTTTTGAAAAAAACGGAGGCTCAAGCGCGCTGATTTGGAATGTGGTTTCCTATGTCGTCACCATGCAGTAAACTCCTCCTTACTCTGCCTGGCCCGCCCATAGACTTGGCCCGCCAATGAGGTGTGTGTGTGTGTGTGTGTGTGTGTGTGTGTGTGTGTGTGTGTGTTGCTGGAATGCAAGTGTTTCTTGTCGGTTCTTTGACGTCTCTTGTATTTCCCCAACGAGACTGTAGTGGGGGTTATCTCAGCCATGGTTGAGAAGGAATTGGGGGAAAGGAACTTTGGCTTTGATTCCCTGAAGTACATGAACTGCGACATGCCGCCGGTTGCCGCGAGGCACCACCGCCGCGAAGCACCACCACCGGGCAGCAGGCAGAGCGCGGTTCAGTCTACTTCAGATTGATGTGAAAATGGAAGAACCAGAGACGTCGCAGAACCCACAAAGTCGTTTGTGATTCATAATATCGTCTGGAGGCGCACACAGCTTTTGGACGTGATAATATGTATTATATGATATAGATATCTATGTATTATATGATATTATTTAGATATACTGTAACGCAAGTGTTGTACACTTCCTTGTTATTTGGATAACCGTTCTGCTTTTGGTGTTATGGCGCATAATACGTCACTCTCGTCTCTGGTATTTCTACAACGAGACTCGTAGTGGGGGTTATCTCAGCCATGGTTGAGAATGAATTGGGGGGGAAAGGAACTTTGACTTTGACTCCCTCAAGAACATGAACCACGACATGGAGGAGAAAGCGATTGTTGGCGGCGAACCCTCTTGAGCCCCGCTTCCCGCTGCCGAGGGACCACCGCCTCGGCGCTGCAGGAGGCGGGGGTGCCTAAGCACTGCCCGGCAACAATCCCCTTCTCCTTGTCGCGGTTCAGTCTACTTCACATTGATGTGGACGTGGAAGAACCAGGAACGTCGGAGAACCCAACGAGATTCATAATATCGGCTCACACAGCTTTTGGCCGTGATAATGTATATTATATGATATAGATATCTATGTATAATATGATATTATTTAGATATAGAGCTCCAGGACTCCTGTGTGTTCTAGAATATTTACAGAACACTGCTAAAGGCTGTGTGCGCCTCGCCATTACGATACATCCACTGTAAACGGAGCGCATGGTACCGTGGCTGCAAGCTGCTCAGGGCCACACCCCCACCCTCCTCCTTGAGCCGCCTCACTCCTCATTTTCATTTTAGCTACAGACACCAAAACAGCGCATTTGGGGGAAGCTCAATGTGCGACTGGCTCAGAGTGGCTGTATCTGCACCACGGCTGAATTTCGGGAACGTCTTTGAATACTGTTAGTGGCCCACTAATATATTAAAGCATGCATAAAATAGCATGTCATGGCACCAATAAGGTTGAAATACTGCACTACATGCCCTCCTATATATGATCCAGCGTACTTGGCCATTATCGGCCTGATACCATTGCCGTGGATCGGATCGGGACATCCCTAATTAGAACAGAACAAGATGCACGACAGGCTTCTTAATGACCTGGATCTGCATTCAGATTCTCTTAGGATTAGGGTTTGTTACATTTAATTGTTTTGCAACATCATTTTGACCGGTTTTCAATATTAGCGAAACGGGTCTCTTGTTTATGCTTCTGTTGCACAAGTAAACATAAATGGGCTATACCCAAATATTCTACAACTTTTCTGTTGTAGTTTTGTCTTTGACTTTAGGATCTTTGGTCTAAGGGACTATTGCAGTCAACAACCTTTCTCAGTATTTAGCGAGAATGAAAGAGGGGATCCAGGAAACGGGCTACCATGTTATCCTGTTATCCTGTTCTATGTTAGCCCGTCAATAAACGTCCTCCAAATGGGCTTTTTTTGTTTTTGTTACTGCCATGCTCTAGGGATGGGCCAATAGTCGATTCTATCGACTATCGACGATGGATGGATTTAATCGTTGGTCGTCTGAAGTTGCCGATAAAAAGGCGCTAATTTTTTTTTTTTTTACTTTTTTTACTTTTTTTTTAAACAGCGCTGTGGTAGCTATTTTTACAACTTAAAAAACCCCGCAAATTGTAATTGAAATGAACAGGTGGAAAACATACTATGTAGCGCTGACCTGCCGTATTCATTCACTGCTGCGAAAGGAGAGGGGAGGGGCTCGAAACCTACCGGTCTGCTCGCAAGGCAAAATGACATCACACCTCGCTGCACCATTTCCGGGTCACAGCTGTGGTACATGAGCTGTGTTCGAAATCGTTCCCTATTCACTCACTCACTCACTATTCCCTATAGTATTCATGATATAGTGCACTACATAGGGAACGAACAAACGAGAATTCGGACACTACGCTGAACATCTCTAAACGTAATTTGCGTCAGTAAATGCGCCGGGTATTTGTGTGACGCAGACAGATGCGCCCACATCATGTAAACAAACCGGGCACTCTCGAGGAAAGCTCGAGGTTGTATTGATGTTGAATGTTACATTTCCTTGAACAAGGTTTTTCTCATTCATTTTGAATGTTACATTTTCTATGTTAAATCCCAAATAAATTGTTGACATTTCTAAACGAAAGCCGGAGACTCCATCATTAAATGTATTCGTTTTCGCGGTTATTCAGCTACTTCTCCGCCGGAAAAACACGACCGCATTGCATTGTGGTATACAGGAGTAACACGTAGGGAACATCATATGTACACTCAAATTTGGGGTATTTTATATACTAGTGCATGAAATTAACCAGTGAGATTTCGAACAACACTACAAAATGGCGAGTGCACTATATCCGTGATGGGGAACGATTTCGAACACAGCTACGAGCTGTGTGTCATCTGCGTGTGTCATCATGACAGCGCCGCCGGCACCGAAGTATCGAAACTTAAATCAGGAAGACCAATGCAAGGGATGAGCATCCCTTGCATTGTGTCTGACTGAGTCCCTACGTCTTTGGTTTTCCAGGGTCAGCCGTCAGAATTCTCTGGAAGCTCGATGATGCAGAGGAACCTCCCTGGCCACATGGCTCATGGTTTTAACTTACCAGGGTCCAATCGTTATCATTTTTAAGAAAAAAATAGAAAAATAAAAACGCGTGTTTTTTTTTTTAATAGTGATAAATTATTTTAAATTATTATTATTATAGAATTATTATAAAGTTGCCCCCCCCGATAGTATCTCCACTTCCCAGCGCTCACTTATGATTTTTATTATTGGTTAAAGACTTTCAAATTTTATGGCAAATTGTTTAACAGTTAAAAACTGGTAACCGGGTCTCTGTTGATTAGCATCCCTTGCATTGTCTCTGACTCTGAGTCCCTGTCTTTGGTTTTCCAGGGTCAGCAGTCAGAATTCTCTGGAGGCTCGATGATGCAGAGGAACCTTCCTGGCCACATGTCTCATGGTTTTAACTTCCCAGGGTCCACTTCCTGTGAGTACCAGTGTCCTCATGTGTTTCTATACCATTGAAATATTATGAAGAGGGGAATTAGCTTCATGATTTCATGAAGTTTGTTATCATGGTTTCCATGATGAATCCTCCATTTTAAACCAATCCTACAACCATAAGAATCTGGCGTAATTTATTCTGCTTTTATTCCTTTTTGCTTTTGTAGATAAAAATATCAATCAATCGGATATCTGGTATTGATATCTGTACAACTATAATATGATTCCCTGCCATGTCTTACTAAAATATTATGATTTTGAACTACATTACTATTTTACACTACTAATTTAAAATAGGGCCAAACAAAAATGCTGACATTAATTAAGAGTGCTGCGGAGATTCCCTGGTCTCCAAATTTCCCCCGATGTAAGAAAACGTAAAGACCCCAGCAAATGATTTCATGTCTTTTCCCACCAATAGTAAATCATAATTACTCACGTCAGGTCCAACTAATGTCATTTTGGCTCATGGTTCAAGAGGAAAAAAAGGTACAGAAAGGTTGATGTAGATGTCAAATAAGACTCAGATACCAAGTTTCAAACGGGCTGGGTGGTTGGTTGTTTAACATTGAACCCGAGTTACAGCGCCCCCCTGTGGTCAAAGTGGTACCTAATTTTCTGGAGACCTGCTAAAGCGCAGTTTCCATATATGGGCTAAATTTGACCACTCCAGCTGTTCACATTTGTATTGGTTGATTTTAGAGTTTTGGTGCCCAGTTGAATTTTGATCTTAAATTATAATATTCTAAACATTGAACACAATGTGTACACTGTAAAATTAGACGCTCTGCAATACATTTTTGGTAGTGGTTTGATATTGATTCCTCAAACTGTAGGAGGAAATAGTTACGGAAATATTCTCAAATCATAGTAAATGCCAAAAGCCAAAATAACAATAGGTGATAGGATAGGTTGTACCCCCTTTCCCTATAATGAAACCTCCTCATAAACCCGGTTAATCTTCGTTTTCATGAGCTTAACACTTTTTTGGTAGAAAACGTGTTTTTGAGCAGCTGCTGACCGACTAAGCAGTTAGTGTGTGCTGATGCTAGTACATGAAGCACTCAAACGTTATGGAGGTTATAGAACGTTTTTTAAATGCACCTCGGAATGACGAAGAGATGCAGTAGCTAGCTAGCTAGCTGAAATAAAGAATGGCGAAGAAGTAAGTAAAGCATTTAATTCCTTAAATTGTCTTTCTGTGTCCCTTGGCATTTAAGAGAGAAACTAGATAGGATGATATTAGCTAGCAAACAGTACAACGTGTGATACGGTTGGGCGGCACATCTAGGTTAACTGTATGCAGTGCTAATCGGATCCTTGCTGTCCGGTTTACCCCACAATGTTCCAACCACAGGACAGTTTCCAAAGATCAACCAGCAGATAATAGGCTGTACTGCATGTGAATCAGACCCAAATGGAGCTAGAGACTACACATTCAGCCTTCCAGGGCCTCTAATATATACACATGTAGCCTGTTAAATATTACCAATACTCATTTAACCTTTTTATTTGTTTTTAGTGACAGCATACAAACACTGATTGGTCCATGTGCATTTTTGTTTTTCTTGCAGGTAATGACAACAATCTGGTGGTCAGTAGATTGTCAGCCCAAGCAGAGATGTTTTTAGCCTCTGAGCAGAAAGTAAGTGATATTAAAACCAACATGCTCTTACAAGGAGCAGTTATCCTGTTTAACAAGAGTATTAACTGATCGCTGTCTTTCGTACTTCTATCTAGCAGTTTGGGGAGCATCAAGGTGTTTCTGAAGACCCGATCCTGGGAATGGGAGAGAACCTTCTCCCCTTCAGCCTGAAGTTGGACCAGGGGGGGGTTCCTTCTCTAGAAGACCCTCTCAAAGGCTTCCTCAGTACCACGCCAGAGACCACCCAGGACCAGGACAAAACCCAATACCAAACCAGCATCCATGAGAGAAAGAACTTCTGCCTGGTGTGCGGGAAGCCTCAGGTCAAGCTGGCGCGCCACCTGAAGGTCCACAAAGGACACCCAGAGATTGCCCTGGTGCTCGGCCTCAAACCGTCGTGTCAGAAACGGAAGGTGCTGCTGGAGCAGCTGAGGAATCGGGGCAACTTCTTGCACAACAGTAGGGTGGTAGCCGGGGGCGCGGGGCTGCTGAAAGTCAAGCGGAGACCAAAGGAAGGCCGGACCAGGAGCTACGGCTGCTGTCGGTTCTGCCACGGCTCCTTCGTCAGTACGGACCTCTGGCGCCATCTGATGAGGTGTCCCTGTAGGAAGAACACTTGACATGAGCTCTGACGCTCATCTCCAAATGACGAAATAGTCAAAAATATTGTGGTGCCAAAGCTAGATGAACCTAGCCATGAGACCATCCTGATCACGTGACATCCCATGAGCTATGCTACACAGACCAATCTGGACTTCCGCCCACATTGATTTCCTGAAACCACAATGTAATCGGGCCGATCAAGGTGTCGTATAGGGTGGTTTGAACCAAATTCGGTAGTCTAGTTCAAAAAAAAGAAATGCCTTTCGCAGGTGCATTTATTTATTTATTTTTAATGTGTGCTAACAAAAGCGATTTCCATCCTTCTGCTTAGCCTAGAAAGCTTTTGTCACATCATGCCTGATGAACAATAAACTTTTCACACCTTAAAGTTAACGTCAGCCGCGATGCGAATGTGCAGCGTATTGCCACTGCATAAGTGAAAAGATGGCACACTCGACCTATAAACTATACTTTTATAGGTTGCTGGTATAACCTATATACCTGCCTATAGCCTTGTGAAGACGGGCTTTATATCTGAATATCGGATTTAATTAGACGGTTGAATTTTACTGGGAGATTTACTTTTATTTAATAATTTTAATTCCAACGTAACATAGTGTAGTGAATGGATTCATGGATAAGGGGGATTATGATGAGTGCATTCTTTAATTTATCCATGCTTTGAGACGTTTTTTGACCCTAACCCTAAAGACACAGCTAACCATTGCGGACATCGTGGACCCTAAACAACATCAATATACAACACCTAGAAACACCATGCCAAGCCTAAAGGGTTACGTTATATTTTAAAATTATTAATCGTTTGAAATACGATTGTTGTATATCGGGCATTTATCTGTGGGGACTCCCGTTTATATGGCTAGAGGCTAGTTACTTTCTACATATCCAGGTGTACTCCAGGTAGAAGCTAAATGCGAAAAACAATGCTTGCCTGTCCAATAGTAATTAGGGGCGACGGAGGGCCAACAGATCTGTCACTCAAACCTCTACCACCTAAACAGTTTGATATGCCCGGCTCGCGGAAGGTTACCGTAAGCCGTCCACGAGCCGGGCATATCAAACTGTTTATTGCCCTGCCTCTCGGTGATTATTCCTTACTTGTAGTTCTACATAAATGTAAGATCATTTTATGAATGAATATTTTGAGGATTGTTTTAGCTCATGTACCAAACATGCATTGTCTGTGGCTGTGTCACACACACGCACGCACACACGCACTCTATTTAACATTTCTTTACATCTATGTGGCTTTACTAAAACATATTTTCAACCTCACTTTGCGCTACAGCCAACGCACATTCTGCAGGAAATGCATTTTTTAGTTTCCATTGATCTAACTATCAGATAACACAAATAGAAAACATTGTATTTAGAGTTTTTTTTATTTGACTGTGTATAAAGGACATGGCAAGACATTGGAACTACATTACACCAAACTACTTTTGATACTTAAGTACATTTGAGCCTAGTACTTTTATACTTTTACTCAAGTCCTTCCACTTTTACTGGAGTAATATTTTATACTAGGTATTTCAACTTTTACTTAAAGGTTGGGTATGGGATTTGCGAAACGGCAGCAGATTTTGAAATCGCACAACTCAAATGGTCCTACCCCCTCTCCTTCAACGCTGACTCTGACTCCACCCATTCCAAGTACATGGAAGCGCAATCATCAACGAGCGCGAACACAGATGCGCGAGAGCGAGCCAGGCTAGTTAGGTTGGAGTTTAGGGTTGTCTTCTAGGTCCAAATGTGGATTACCTAGTTAGCTAGCTCCAGTAGCTACCGCAGGATAACAACAAACAGAAGCTTGCTCTGGGTCATGAGCTTTGAGTACGTGCACAAAGGGGTCACACGTGGGGAGGGGGAGTGCAGTACGACCGTTTGATTGCCGTACTACTGTCCAATGCCAATCGGTGGTTCTGGAAATCATTGGCTGAAGTTTTTTGAGCCCTGCCCGTTCCACAGATGATTGACTTGTTTAATTTTCATGTCAGTACTTCTAACTCAGTGGCTGCAAGTGGGTTATGATAGGGATTTCCAGTAATTTTGCAAAAATGGCCAAAAAAGAGAATTCCATACCCAACCTTTCAGTACGTGGTCTGAGTACTTCGTCCACCATTGTGTGTTAATACCTAAGATAAATTCTCTGGCTAGAGTCGTTAAATATCGTATGCTATTTTTGCAAAACATATCACGTTGTATGTGTACAGTCCCATTCAACTCAATGATTTATTTTGTGGGAAAAAATCACAATGAACAATCGTGTGAACAAGTCGTCACCATGGACAACAAGGCTAATTATGACGCCATGGTATATAATACCAATTTGTGCCTTATATGATTATTTACTTCGCAAGAAAGAAATGTTTATCGGTAGAATGCCCTTTTAGTGGCAGAACATTTTACAACCACATGCCGATAGTGGCATTGGCAATTCATAAGCCTCTGTTCAAAGTGTTTAGCTGCATAGTAAATATAATAATGGGCTCAATATAAGAATTACAAATAATAAGAAATTAAAGTTGGAATGGGATTATAGTGGTAGATTGACAGCTCTAGTGTTGTAGTTGATGACGTATCCGAATGTGGTTGATCATGTAAAATACTAGCCAAACAGTGATGGTGTCTCCAGAAGCAACATGCAGTAACGTTATCATTAATAGAGTAAAGCTACAAGGGCAGTGATGTTTGGATGATCGTCTGATGGGGGATGTGGGTGGAGGTCCAGGCTGATCCGTGTGGGTGAACTGAACTGTGAAGACAAGTGATGAGGATGGGCCCCACGCTAAGATTAACCTGACTAAGTTAAATCTATCTCTATTTAGCCATAGTCAAATGAGAAGCATTGAACCAGCAGTTAGTTAGCCAAGATCCATGAAAGCTGAGATTGACTAATCAGTAAAGTAAGGGCGATGGGCTATTTGAGAAAGGCACGGTACTTCCTGTTGACTGGGTAAACTGAAAGCCAGAGCACTCCTTTAAGCTCAGAAAGCTCCTGTGACAATTTGAAATGGTTTGGAATTTGTTCCAGCCATTTCCACTGTTCATAAACATGAATAAATAATTACTTTTGTATCTTGTGTTTCGTGTCATAAAATATCATCAGAATATGTTCTCTCACCTTGTGGTCTTCAGTAAGACACTGGGATCCTTGGGTTAGGGAGACTTTTGAACTTGTTCAGCGGGTAAAGGTTTGTCTTCAGCATTTGTGAGAACTGAGACCACCATCATTGCAGAGCGGGTGTCTTGTTTGAAGAAATATACTCTTTGATCTATAGCAGGGCTGTACCCTAAACGTCGAATGAGTGAATCGTTGTTTAGAGAGCCGGGAGTCTAATCAAATTCTTTCAGTTCAACAATCAAAGGTTTTCCATTACATATTAATCATGGAAAAGAGAAAATAATGATTACACGATAACTAATGCTTCATGAGGAGACAGGGGCTTATTTCATGTTTTTATGAGAGACCAACAAATATATCAAAGAAAAACCTTGATGGGTAAGTGCTGTCACAGGGAAAACATTATCTGGACCATTATTGTAAATAGCTCTGGTTGGCCTAATCACCATACATTTACTCTGATTTGTATGCAATTGATTGCGGTGATTGTGTGCAGAACAAGGACATAAATCAACAGAACTTTAAGTCATGGACTGTAATGATCTTGTCAAACAGTTAATTTTGACAAGAACTCAGTTAATTTGATATTCACACTATTAAATTGATCTTAAAGCGAGGAACTAATAGGACAAGAAATGATCTTCAGTTAGCTGAACCTGAAAAGCCCGAACTATGGTGTTAAAGTACGGAAAAAGAGAGGTGATCCCCAGTCAGGCTCTGGCTGTTAGCTCCGCTAGACCCCAGGTTAGATCCTAGGTTAGACCCTAGACCCCATGTTAGACCCTAGATCTCAGGTTAGAAACCAGATTAGACCCAAGAGCGGTATTTCATCAAAGTTGCTAATGCTTAGTTGATTAAGCCCAATTAGAACTAATGCCAACTTCCATTTGAGGCTAAAGCCCTTCCATCAACGCAATTCAGCCTTGTTCAGGTTAGTTCAAATCAGGCTAACGTTATCGTGTCCTACGCACGCTCATGAGATATGTAACCGGCCCAGAACCGTGAATGTCAAATCATTGATCAAATGTCCGAAAAGGACAGAGCGGGATCTTTTCTAGCGGCTAAAAGAAACTGCTTACAGAGGTCTATGAGGAGTACAAGTAGCTTGGCTCCGCCCGCCTGAGTACTTCCGCTCAATTTTATTTTCCCTTCAGTACTACTTTTGGGTCTGTGGTATATTTGTGGGTTGTCCAAATTTTGTGCGTCCAATCAGTAAACAGAGGGTGAGTGGCTGAGAACAATGACGTTAAAGTCAGCTCTCGTTGACGGACATCTTCATGCACAGTGTTTGGTTTGTTTACAGCCTGCGTGCAATGTGATCCCCAGCCAAACGTTAGCGATTTGTTATGGCAGATCCAGAGTGCCATTCGGCAGATCCAATAGTTTTAAACTTCAACAGACACCCGCCTTCAAGTGAATTGACGTTTGTCAATTGATTAGGTCCAGACTCTCTGTGCAAATGAAATGAAGTACGAGAGTCTGGTAGGACCAGGCTAGAGTAAAAGCATATAATAACTCAAAAAGGGAACACCGTAACCATTAATAAAAACAGGGAGGCCGCCTGGCAAAAAAAATCGCAGATCTGTTGAATGTATGTGTTGAAAGTATTAAGCGTTATATATTTTAATTGAATATTGACCATGGTTTTGTAATCGGGAAGATAATCAAGGTAACGTGTCGGACTTGCACCTGTTCATCCGGGGTTCAATCCCCACGCAATCAGTAATTTAGGAAGGATTACTGGTGAAACAAAGAACTTTTCATGCCATTTATTTTCCATTTCTTTGAAGAGATAGGGCTGGTAAATGCACCAAGAAAATAATATTCTTAATCGACTAACCATAGGATTTATCTCAACAGAAGTGGTCTCGGATGCCTGCCTTCACACCTAAGCACCCACATCTATTGGCTCTGTCTTTAAAAGGGCATGCCATTCTTGCAGATGTTTGTTTGCTCTTACAGGGACATAAGTGGTGCTGCTTATATACCATAGACCTCTTGGAAGGCTCATCCTACCAATAAATTCATACATTCACCTATTAATAAACTCGCCTGGATGGAATTTATGTGGCTGACAATTTCCCATGCAGCAGTGTGCCCTATCAGGAACATTAATAAAATTAACTTTACCATGTTTTTTTTAAGTTATATTTGGGTACTGGGGAAATTGTAAGACATATAATTATTATATAAAAAGTAAATTGATAGGCCTACCTTCTCTGACACAGAGAATTACAAAAATAAGCCAATGCCAGAAATTCTATGACATTCTCGGGGCGCGAACTCGGGCCGCCCGCACCACAGTGTTAGACCACTCACCCAACTGATGGTTCCAGGAATGCGGTAGTACACATAGATTAGTATGAAATCTTGTTGAGAAAATATCCACGATAACATGCAATTCATTTAATTTTATCTGCAATTATTTAATCGTAATTTAATCGGCTGTTTGTACTTCATATGTAAATTTGACCGATTGTGGTCTTTTACTTGTCAAAATCGTGAGGGCTTGGCGGAGCCTTCTGATGGTACACTTGTTCCCGACAGATGGACTCTCTGAAACACCGCTCAAATAAGCCCGGCAGTTAGCCTGCTACTGACCAGGGGTCTCATTTATAACCGTTGCGTACGCACAAAACGGGGCTGAAAGTTGCGTACGTGACTTTTCACGCCAAGGTTGTGATCTATAAAAAACCAACTTGACGGGAAAATGTGCGCAGCCCTAAGCAAACTCTGAGCCATGCGTACGCATGGTTTGGAGGAAAAGGAGAATTGGCGACACAGACGGTGTGGTGGTGAACTGAAGTCAGACCGAAGAATTGCAGAGTGAGAAGAACAATTATGTTTTATCATCGCCCTTCATAAATTTAATTTCAACCCGTATAATGCGTTAAATCCTAATCTGAATAATTTAAATCCACTGCGTTATTTCTCAGTTATAACTCCAGAAATATCTCCTTTAGAATAGAAATAAAAAGAAATTCTCTATATTTAATCCCGTCACTCCATACTGTCCACTGACGGCGCGACTGCATGGAATAAAGCATCTGTCCAACATGTGTCAATAACATAATATTTTTATGTGACACTGTAACGGTGCGGCTGCCCGTTACCACAGGCAATGGACACAAACAGGACTGACACCGGGATTTACAAGTACCCTTTTATTAAACGCACACAGTTAAACATTCAAACACTTTCATGACGCCACCTGCAACACACAAAAAACATACGTTAGGAGGAAGCCGGTCAGGGGACATGGCACAAACAAACAAGGACATCGTAAAAAAACACTCACGTTACGGTTGCGCTGGCTTCCGGGTGTCGGGGGCTGCGGGAGGACCCGACGTGAAGTCCGGAAGAACATTTGTGCGGTGCGGGGGTGATGTCAGACGGGCGAGACCAAGTGTGTGGGGAGAGAGGGTGTGTTGGGGTACTTGAGGAATATTTTAGGTGTCAGGGAAGTAGGGGGTAAGGATGGGGTTTAGACAAATAGGTCGGTAGTAAGGGGTGTAACTAGGGGTGGGGATAGGTAAATCAGAAATGTGTAGGGGAGGGTTAATTGAATTAAGAGTGGGATGGGTCTGGCCAGGTAGGATATATTCAGGTCCAAATCAAGTAGGTGGGGCAGAAGGGTCGGAGGTGAGCTGGTGACAACACCTGGCCCTTAGGCCAGCCAAGGGCTTCATTAGTGCCGAGGGGAAGACGGTTTTTGGATTATTGAATGTTTAGATGTTGAGTTATTTTGAATTCTTGATTTCGGTTTTTGTTCATTCATTTTTGCCTCCATACGGACCATTTCTTTGTACCTGAATAAATTCAGGCCAACGGCCTTGCTCACATCCCACCACTGCCTCCAATCCTTCCAACGCCGCAAGGCTCATCCTGGTAACAATTGGTGTCAGAAGAAACCGGAGTGCCTCAACAGGGGGCAGTGTGGAAGATGGGACCAAGAGCCAAGCCGGCCAAAGAGGGCGATGCACGTAACCAGCAGGAAGAGGAACCGGCTGGAAGAGTACTACCTGCGCAAACAGACATGGCTGACCAACTAACAGAAGAGCAGATTGCTGAGTTCAAGGAGGCCTTCTCCCTCTTCGATAAGGACGGCGATGGCACCATCACCACCAAGGAGCTGGGCACCGTGATGCACTCTCTGGGCCAGAACGACACGGAGGCCGAGCTGCAGGACATGATCAACGAGGTGGACGGCAACGGCACTATCGACTTCCCAGAGTTCCTGACCATGAGGGCGAGGAAGCTGAAGGAAACAGACGGCGAGGAGGAGATCAGGGAGGCCTTCCGAGGGTTTGACAAGAACGGTGGCGGCGGCGATAGCGGTAAACGGCGAGCGGTGAACGGCAGCGGTAAACAGTAGCGGTTAGCGGTAAACAGTAGCGGTTAGCGGTAGCGGTAAACAGTAGCGGTTGCGGAAATGGCAGCGGTAGCGGTTGCGGAAACGGTAAACAGTAGCGGTTGCAGTAGCGGTTGCGGAAACGGTAGCGGTAGCGGTAAACGGCAGCGGTAGCGGTAACGGTAAACGGTAGCAGCAAGCGGTAGCGGCAAACGCTAGCGGCAAACGCTAGCGGCAAGCAGGTAGCGGTAGCGGCAAACGCTAGCGGTAGCGGTAGCAGCTCTGGCTCCTCAGAGGGAAAGGAGGCGTGGCACTAACTCCCGGGTCACCAGGTGGTACCTGTCTCTCCAGCCATACGGGTTCACCGTGACCTACCGGCCGGGGGATACGAACAGAGTGGCGGATTTCCTTTCCTGCATCCCCGAAGTGGCGGGGGAAGGAGTGAGCATGGAGCCCGGCTTGGAAGGGCCTTTTCCTTGCCTGGGACGACAGGAGTCGTCTGTACGGGAGGGGGGTAATGTAAAGGTGCGGCTGCCCGTTACCACAGGCAATGGACACAAACAGGACTGACACCGGGATTTAGAAGTACCCTTTTATTAAACACACACAGTTAAACATTCAAACACTTTCATGACGCCACCTGCAACACACAAAAAACATACGTTAGGAGGAAGCCGGTCAGGGGACATGGCACAAACAAGGACATCGTAAAAAAACACTCGCGTTACGGTTGCGCTGGCTTCCGGGTGTCGGGGGCTGCGGGAGGACCCGACGTGAAGTCCGGAAGAACATTTGTGCGGTGTGGGGGTGACGTCAGACGGGCGAGACCAAGTGTGTGGGGAGCGAGGGTGTGTTTGGGTACTTGAGGAATATTTTAGGTGTCAGGGAAGTAGGGGGTAAGGATGGGGTTTAGACAAATAGGTCGGTAGTAAGGGGTGTAACTAGGGGTGGGGATAGGTAAATCAGAAATGTGTAGGGGAGGGTTAATTGAATTAAGAGTGGGATGGTTTGGGCCAGGTAGGATATATTCGGGTGCAAATCATGTAGGTGGGGCAGAAGGGTCTGAGGTGAGCTGGTGACAACACCTGGCCCTTAGGCCAGCCAAGGGCTTCATTAGAGCCGAGGGGAAGACGGTTTTTGGATTATTGAATGTTTAGATGTTGAGTTATTTTGAATTATTGATTTCGGTTTTTGTTCATTCATTTTTGCCTCCATACGGACCATTTCTTTGTACCTGAATAAATTCAGGCCAACGGCCTTGCTCACATCCCACCACTGCCTCCAATCCTTCCAACGCCGCAAGGCTCATCCTGGTAACAGACACTGTAAACACCTGTAATCCTTAGCCCAAGTGAAGGAGTTCAAGTAGGCTACCTCGGGGTCTTGTTCGGGAGTGAGGGTATGGAGCATGAGATTGGCCGGAGAACCGGAGCAGCGGGGGCGGTATTGCGTTCGCTTTACCGCACCGTTGTAACGAAAAGAGAGCTGAGCCGCAAGGCAAAGCTCTCGATCTACCGGTCGATCTTCGTTCCTATCCTCACCTATGGTCATGACTCATGAGGGCTGGGTGATGACCGAAAGGACGAGATCACAGGTACAAGCGGCCGAGATGAGTTCTCTCAGAAGGGTGGCTGGCGTCTCCCTTAGGGATAGGGTGAGAAGCTCAGCCATCCGTGAGGAACTTGGATTAGAGCCGCTGCTCCTTTTCTTAGAAGTCGGGAACGCCTCGGGATCCCCCCGTCAGAGCTGGTCAATGTGGCCCGGGAAGGGGAAGTCTGGGGCCCCCTGCTTGAGCTGCCCCCCCGCGACCCGACCCCGGATAAACGGACGAAAATGAGATGAGATGAGACTGTAAACACATAATCAAATGTCAATTAAATCCCAAGTGTGAAAAACCAAGCCACACTCCTCATCACAATCGTTGTCCGTTACTCTTGATGCTTTTCATGACAAATCAGCCATTAAAAAGGGGTTATGTTCAAGAACATTTTACATGGGTGATTACAAACTGATTATCCTAGGCGTTCTCGTCAGTCTTATTACCGTAACCCTATAAATACAGAGGTGAGCGCCGGGGTAATGCTGCACCATGGCACTTCTGGCGGACCATGCAAATGGCAGGATTCGGAGGGAGAGGGTATTTAGGGACCATAACGATTTATTGGTAGGCTAGATAAAAATATGTATATGTCAGACCACTTCTTTTTTTTAATTCTGGGACAGTGCGCTCCGTGCTACTGACAGAGTTCACTGCTGCAGCAACATGTTGCCACTCACTCTGCTTTTTGTTGTTGGCGATCCCAATCCCGTGACCGCCGAACAAAACTACCTTTCGGGCCTCCATCTCACCCACAAGTGTCTCCACTTCAACCTCCGTGAAATTTCGCTTTTTTGATTTTCTCAGTACTTCTACCATTGTTTCCAACAAGACATAATACCGGCATCTGAGTCTGTTTTATATGCAGACCGCATTCATGAGGTCATTTGCATTGACCATTTATGGTTAAAAAGGGGCGTGTAGAGGGCGGAACGTGAAGCTGATTCAGCTGCGCACAATTGTAGTCAGTATGTGATTTATAAAGCAAAGATTGCGTACAGGTGTGCGTACGCAGTGTTTTATAAATCCGAATATTTTTTGGAGCACGCAAAACTTGGCTTCTGGGCGTACGCACATTTTTAGTAACGATCCCACGCACAGTTTTATAAATGAGACCCCAGGTTAGTTTGGTCGGATATATTCCAATGGTTACTTAGCGGAGAGTCCCTTAAATGACGTTAATGGAACAGGGGCCGTATTCACAAAGCATTTTATCTTACCACTAGGAGTGCTCCTAAAGGCCGATATATGCTCAGTTTTAGACGTAACGCGTAAGCACGTAAGATACATAACCCCCCCTTGCGCGGTAAAATATCCCCCCTTACGTGCTTAAGTGCGTCGGCCCAAATTCCTGACTATGCGACTAAAACACTACGGCCCTACGCAGCTCGCAAAGACTGTGATTGGCCAGCTAACCACATCCTTTCAGGGGTCTCACATTTCCGGTTTTACAGCATAATAGCGCCATTTTTAAAAGGCCGTGACAGAAGCGAATGAAGAATTTTGAAGAAGGAGAAGAAGAAAACACAAGAACGAATTATGATAATTATAAACAGTACCGCGGGAAGTAGGGGTGCTGGGGGTGCTGCCGCACCCCCTGTCTGAGGCCCTGTCTTATCACAGAAAACGATTATTTCTAAAAACTCCGGCCAAAGTGGAGATTTCTGAAAACGCCGGTTATGTGTTGTGTCAACGGGGAGAAACGGGATTTTAGGTTATGAAGCGTCACATTATGCACCAGGAAATGCTTAACGTCATGTGGGCGCCCGCTGTACCGTATTGTTCCGAATATAAACACAAACCCGACCTATGTTTGGAAAAAAGATTTGAAGACCAGATCTTGTTTTTATAAATAAATAAATTGTATTCATTGAAATAATATACGAAAATTAAAAGGCATAGAATAAAACACTGCATTGCCACTAAACAGTAGTGCAAATAGGCCGTACTGATGTGTACACAAAAGACTATTCCTGACACTCCTCTGCCCCGCTGTGTTCGCTCTGGCTGTGGTCGCTCCGCAATGTTTCGGCCCGTGGCAAAGCGGGTCATCGTCGCTGCTGTCCAAGGCATTTTGAGACGCAGCATTTATTTAATGCTGATATGACCTAGTGCTGAAAAAAAGTTATATGAAAAAGTGTGAGGGGAGCGGTGGCGCGCTAAACTTGTTCTGTGAGCAGCTGGATGTGAACCATGGTGTAAACACAACGATCGATTTTCGACTGTGCGCGCATGCACTGGTGTAATTGAGCTGCTATATATCTTTTTTATCAATGTAGCGAGTTGCGAGTTTAGTCCAGGCTGAGGTTTTTTTTCCAGCACCCCCTGCTGAGAATACGTTTCCGCGGCTATGATTATAAATATAAACAAGGCAGCGATCTCCACTTCCACGCCCACAGATTCGTTCGTTGCTCCCCCTACTGTTCTGGCGGAGAATCCCCTTGCAACACGCGCAGTCCTTAAGGAACCTTACGGGAACCGTAAATCAAAACTTGTCTAAAACAAGTCCCTTGTGTAAATTACGTGCTTACGTCTCTGCGTCTAAAACGACCCTAAATAGGCCTTAACTCGCGCTAAAACATTTTACGTAGGAGTTTTTTCTTTACGTAAAAGTTATTCACAAAGACGCTGAGTCCTACTCTTACTAAGGATGAATCACTAAGAGTGAACTAAGAGTGACGCGCTGTTGCTATGGATTACGTTGATTCTCGTGCACGAGTTTAGAGGCGGTCAGTGCGGTGATTGGTTGTTCAGATGAGCCCACTAAATCACCGAAAAACCAGGAAATAGCCTAGGCTAGAAATGAATTCCTATTAAGTAGTTTTCGTGCAGTTAGCAGAATACACGGGTGATGACAAGTTTGTGTAGACTACGATAATGACGTTGTAGCTTGCACGTTCAAGTGTTGTGCCAAGGTGTTTACCTAAAATGTGTATTCACAAAGTGATCCCTAAATGCCAGTCCACTCGGTTCCACACGGCCAAATTCATTGTCATGGTGATCGCTATCATCATCATCGTGGTCATCGTCCTCTTCATCATCGTCATCATCATCATCGTCTGGCTGTGGAATGTTTCTCCGCTTGCAGAGGTTGTGTAGAATGGCACATACAGTGATGACTGTGCTTGCCGTCTCTGGGGTGAGGCGTATTTCGCCGTGGAGGACACGAAACCGACGTTTCATCTGCCCAATTCCTCTCTCCACAACATTTCGAAGACGAACACGTCCTCATCTTTTGATGGCACGATTTTTTTTATGTGCGTCCCGTCAAAAGCACCGACCACACCGGGCATACCTGCAATTGCCAGCCATTTTACGATTCTTTGTGAATAGGTCTTACTGAGTTAGGATTCCTCTTGAGGACTTTTAAGCTCTTCTAGACTTAGGTGCTACTTTTAGGCCTAAAATACTTTGTGAATTGCTCTTAGTGAAAAAAGTTAGGAGTCCTAAATTTAAGAGTGACACACCCATTATTTTTAGGCGAATTTTCCTAAATTCGCCAGTTAGGACCTACTTTTAGCCCTACGATCCTTTGTGAATACGGCCCCAGAACTCTAACTGAAAGTTGCAAGCTGTGGCGAAATAAGCTCAGCTTTGCGTTTAGCTTGGTTGATAGATAAGATCCCTAACCCTTTTGTTGACTTTATGGTTGGATTCAGCCTTTAAACATGTAACCACGTTGCTTCCACTTCAGTTACCCAGTAACAGTACTGGCGGTACCACTCGGTTAAAACTGGCCAATCGAGTGGCCAGTGGAACATTGTACCCATAAACCTGTGGTGAGGTCAAGTCTTTCCTCTGTTGTTGGATTACTTCCTGTGTCAATTATGACAACTTTCTGTCTCTCCAGACAGTGTTGCCGGCTCCTCCCTGCCAGTACTGCTTGCCCACGTTCCTCCGCGCCAGGCAGTGCGGCCCTGGCCTAAAGACCTCAGACTCTATGAAGAGTACAAACTGCGCAGGAACGAGCTGCAGCGCCGCAGCATCGACCGCCGCCGTGAGCGGGAGAAGAGCCTGCCCCAGCCACTGCTGGCCGACCTGGTGAGAACATCTCAAAGGCCTGCTGTTTCATATCATATTAAGTTTGTATAATGTTGCATATGAGAAATTCTTTCACGTCCTGAAATATTATCTCCAGGTTGGAGCACAGGTGTTGGTTTGTGTGTTGTCGCAGGTAAAAGTGCAGGTGTCTGTGTTTGTCTCCCAGTGAGATTTTGTGTGTCCGTGTCCGTGTCCCAGGTAAAAGTGCAGGGGTCTGTGTTTGTCTCCAGGTGAGAGAGCGAAGAGAGAAGACCAGACTGAGAGTTGCCCGATGGAGAGCCAAGAGAAAACTACAAGCTGGCCTCAACCAGGCACAGGTACTTTTACTTCTACTATTGCTGCTACTATTCATGCTACTGATGCTGCTACTACTGATGCTAGTACTACTGATGCTGCTACTACTACTACTTCTACTAGTGGTACTGCTGCTGCTGCTGCTGCTGATGCTGCTGCTGCTGCTGCTGCTGCTACTGCTGCTACTACTGATAAGGCTACCACTAGTACTGCTGCTGCTGCTAGTACTACTACTTCTACTAGTGGTACTACTGCTGCTACTACTACTATTGCTAATATTACTGCTACTACTACTACTACAACTACAACTATTAGTACTAGTGACGATTTTTTACATTCTCCATTGATGCAATCATAAATCGGTTGCCATATTAACAAGGCAGAGGTTACTATTACGACCACTGTCACAAATACTATAGCTCGTATAACTTTTACTACTACAACAGCAATACTAGTATTCTTAGTAGACTACTGCTTGACAATATGAAAAGATAAATTGCTACAGACTAAACAGAATAGGCCAAATTGAAGAGGTGAGTGAAGAAGAGATCTTGGCATAAAGCCATGAAAAACCAGTAAAGCAGCTGATACTGCTGCTCAGCGCTCCGGACGAACCAGAGCAGGAGACTCACTAGTCCTACACCTTCTACCATGGTAGACGGGGCAGAAGGTTTGGACTGTTGATACACTGTTGAATGTGTGGTCTACTGGAACGTCTCCACTCAGACACTGTCTGGTCCAGCATACACAATGTTGACTCTATGGTCTCCTACTAGAACTTCTCTACTCAGACACTCAAGAAAATCGAATTATTGGCTTAGTCCAACTATGATTGGATTATTAAGATGCATGTTTACACCTTAGTCAGACTATCGAATCGAGTTACTCATAGTCGAATTAACACACCTAGATTATTCGATTCTTGGTCGAATTAAGCGTGCATGTTCAAGATTTTTCCCGCGGGCCGTGATCCGGAAGTATAAGGAGATGATAGTCATGTTGTCGCCGTCGGAAAACGAGAGACGGCAATTTATTTAAAAAGGTGGCGAAGAAGATGGAGGAAGCCGGTGTCGTGCCAATGTAGTTACCCCCTATAAGAAGTGTATCATCATCAACATTTATTCAGTACACGCTACGCTTCTGTTACGTGAGTAGCGTATGTGTGTGCGCGAGAATGGCAGTGTGTGTGTGAGTGACCTCAGCGAGTGAGTGGACAAGCAAGGAGAGCGAGCGGTTGCGGGTGTCAGTTTAGTGAATGAACGAGTCAGTTTGTGTCTGTGCAAACGTGTACTGTTAAGTTAGTGGAACTACGGATGAAGTACCCAGCCTGTCAATAATCGGTGGCCACTTCCTTCCGACCTATAAGCAGACCCACTGCCGGTCAAAGTGAAGGGTGTTACCCCCGAGAGAACATCGGCCCTGAAGGGAAGGTCTCTCCTGTGCTCCTCGACTACAGTCTGGGAGCCGACAGCAGGAAAGGTGTAACACTTCGATTTCACCCAAGGCTGAAATAAAAGTACATACGTTTCTAAACGTTGGTCATCAACGAGGCTGTAAAGTAGTAACTTCGGGCACATCTGTCAAAATAAATGTTTTTTTACAATATTTATTCATTCATTGCGCCGCGGCCGAACTGATGGGGATATTCTCTGATATTATGAATCTTAAAGACTGCGTCAAGTTCTCAGACTCTCTGGTACTTCAGCAACTAGTAAAGACTCGTAGTGAGGGTTATCTCGGCCATGGTGGAGAAGGAATTGGGGTAAAGGAACATTGGCTTTGACTCTCTGAAGTCCATATTGAAACGCGACATAGAGGAGAAATAATAATAATAATAATAATAATTCATTTTATTTGTTGAGCACTCTTCATTCTAGCAGAATCTCAGAGTGCTAGTATACAATTTTTAAAAAGTAGGAAATGCCTTTATGAATAAAAAGGTTTTTAGGCCAGTCTTAAAACAGGCTAGTGTTTGTGTTGCCCTTAAGTGGTCCGGGAGGCTGTTCCACAGTCGAGGGGCTGCAGCGGCGAAGGCCCGGTCGCCCATGGTGCGTAGCCTGTTGTTTGGGATCTGCAGGGACAGACTGTTATTGGATCTGAGGGGGCGGGTTGATGTTTGGGGAGTGATGAGTTCTTGCAGGTAAGGGGGGGCATGACCGTTTATGCATTGGTAGGTGAGTAGGAGGACTTTGTAGTTGACGCGGGATGAGACAGGGAGCCAGTGCAGTGAGTGTAAAATGGGGGTTATATGGTTGTATTTCCTGACTCTCATCAGGATCCTGGCAGCGCTGTTCTGGATGTACTGCAGCTTTTGGATGTTCCTGCCAGTGATCCCAGTGAACAGTGAATTGCAGTAGTCCAGTCTTGAGGAGATGAAGGCGTGGACGAGCTTCTCAGCATCTGGCAGGGTTAAAGTGGGGCGGAGCTTGGCGATGTTTTTGAGATGGTAGAAGGATATTTTGCACAGATGCTTTATATGATCGTTGAAGGTGAGGTGAGGGTCAAACCTAACTCCTAGATTTGTTACTGTGGTGGAGAGGGGTATGACCTGACTGTCGAAAGTGAGATGAGTTATGGAGGATGACTGAACTTGGTGTGGAGTGCCAACAAGAAGGGCCTCGGTTTTGCTGCTGTTTAGCTGGAGAAAGTTGTTTCTCATCCATGCCTTTATCTCCCCAAGACAGGCAGTGAGACATGACATGGCAGCAGAGGGGTTTGGGGCAGTTTTGATGTACAGCTGTGTGTCATCGGCATAGCAGTGGAAGGACATCCCATGTCTGCTGACAACACAGCCGAGGGGGAGCATGTAGATAATGAAGAGGATGGGGCCGAGGACAGACCCTTGTGGAACACCACAGGAGACAGGGAGCTGTCTGGAATTGCATCTTCCCAGTGAGACATACTCAGTTCTGCCAGATAGATATGACTGGAACCACTTGAGTGCAGAGCCTGACAGTCCAATGGTGGTGTGGAGGCGCTCTAGGAGGGTTGTGTGATCCACTGTGTCGAATGCAGCAGTCAGATCCAGGAGGATGAGGAGTGCGGGTGATCCTGCATCGGCTGTCATCAGCAGGTCATTCGTCACCCTGAGCAAGGCGGTTTCAGTGCTGTGGGCTAAACGGAATCCTGACTGGAATTTTTCAAACAGGTTGTTGTGTTTGAGGTGGTCCTGAAGTTGAGAAGCAACTACCTTCTCTAGCACTTTGGACAGGAAGGCAAGGTTGGAGATAGGCCGGTAGTTGGCTAGGACCTCCGGGTCCAGGGTGGGCTTCTTGAGAAGGGGACGGATGACAGCGACCTTGAGAGCCGGCGAGACACAGCCTGACTGAAGGGAAAGGTTGACAATTTTGGTGATGAGAGGACTGAGAGTGGGGATGTGTGACTTGAGCAGAGCAGTGGGAATGGGGTCCAGGGTACAGGTACAGGGTTTCATTTTCCTGATGATTTCCTCAACATGGCTCTCCTGAACCTCAGCAAGATGCAGGGGAGACAACACACTTGCAGATAGGGTGTTGGCGTCAGAGGGAAGCAGAGATGGAGAGCTGGACATCTCAGAGCGAATGCTGTCGACCTTTGATCTAAAAAAGTCGATGAAGCTGTTACATTGCTCTTCTGTAGCTTCAGTTGAGGAGGATGGTTGTGGTTTCAGGAGATGCTTTATGGTGGAAAAAAGCTGTTTAGAGTTTCCAGGGTTTTCATTTATTAGGCTGGAGTAGAACTGTGAGCGAGCATCTTTAAGGGAATTTGAGTATGGCTTTTGATGCTCACGGAAGGCCAGCTTATGGACTGTGAGCCCAGAGTGCCTGCATCGCCGTTCCAAGACACGCCCAGCTGTTTTCATTTTCCTCAGTTCATGAGTGAACCATGGAGCAGACCGTGAGAAATTAACAATACGTGATTTGACCGGGGCATGGAGATCAAAAACACTGCTCAGTGAGGTATTATAGATCTCCACTAATTCATCCGCTGAGGCAGATGCTGGGCAGGTGATGAGCTGGAGATCCATGCTCATAGTGGCTGCGTCAATTTTTTTCCAGTTGCGAAAAGACATTTGACGCCTAAGTGTAGTGGTTGGCAGCATAAAAGTAAAGGCCATTGAGACACCTTGTGGTCAGATACACCAAGATCGTAGACCTGTATGTTATTTATTAGGGCAGTGTCAGTAATGAGCAGATCCAGAGTGTGCCCCTTGGTGTGAGTAGGGACCTCAACATGCTGCTGCAGGCCAAGACACTCAAGCACATTCAGGAAATCTGCTGCAAACAGACAGGAGGGGTTGTCGACATGGATATTAAGATCACCAACAATGACAATGTTTGTTGAGATACTGCAGAGTGAGGTCAGCAGATCACTTATCTCTGGTATAAACGATGAGTTTGGCTTTGGAGGACGGTAAATGAGAAGCACTGTCATGGGGTATGGATGTTTGCATTTGAAGGCCAGACATTCCATAGAGGAAAGGTCAGGCATTTGCAGAGGAGATAGTTTTAGTTCCGCCCGGTGTATGATGGCCAGTCCACCACCACGACCAGAGCTGCGGGCTTTCTCCATGTAGTTGTATCCAGGTGGGCATGCTTCATTGAGCACGTAGTAGTCCGCTGGTTTATGCCAGGTTTCAGTTAGGCACATGAAGTCAAGCCTTTTCTCTATAATATGGTCATTTATGAGGAGGGATTTATTTGTGAGGGATTGTGCATTAAACAGCTCCATGGTGATAGGAGACAGAGCTGAGGGTAGAAGTCTCTGCAAGCTCCTTAATACGCGGCGATGCACTCCATATTTTCCACTTTGCCTAGTCTTGGGTATTTTTCTATTTGTTGTCAATGCCGGAATGGGCCAGCAGAGGGCGCTAGATGCTGTAAGCTGCAGGGGGATCGTAGTTTCCACAGGAGAGGAGCGGAAGTCAGAGGCAGGAAGTCATTTCTGTGCATGGCGACTGCATCTGGATGTGTCTATGCATGTCATGGTATAGTGGATATTTGCAGCCAGTAGGCGTGAGCCTTTCGCGTTTGGGTGTAATCCATCCCTCAAGTAGAGTGATTGTCTGTTCCAGAAAACATCGAAATTTTCAATAAAGCCCACGTTGGTTTCCCCGCAGGTGTCCCGAAGCCAAGTGTTAAGGCTCAAAAGTCTACTGAAACGCTCGTTCCCGCATCCAATGGTAGGAATTGGACCCGAGACAAATACAGATTTATCACACTGCTTAAGGTAGCTAATGAGAACACTGAAGTCAGTTTTTGTGAGCTCTGACTGACAACGGGCAGAGTCATCTGACCCGACATGGACGATAATCCTCCGAATTGTGGATGGGAGAGTTGGTAGCATATCACGGAGCTCAGCCAGGACATCAGTAACCAAGGCGCCTGGCATACAACGCGTGATAACGTTGAAGAAGCGCAAATGTCTAGTGATGGAGTCGCCGATAATCAGAGTGGATGGTGGGAACAGTGGCTGAATGACTGAAATGGATTGTTGCCGTATGCGGGGACAGCTGTCAGTTCACTTCGGGTCCATTTCTCAGACGCTCCATTGTTCCTTCCTCTCGGTCATAAGTGGACTCCTCCAGCTTGACTCCTCCCGCTGCTCCGCTGCCCGAGGAGTCCGCATACGACGAGAGGTCGGAACAATGGAGCGTCTCTGAAATTACCCGAAGTGAACTGACGGCTGTCTACTGAAAACATCTATCGAATGCTGCGGCCGGCTGAGTTTGTTGTTGCTAGTGACGTAAAGAGGTCAACCGGTGGCTTTATTACCACTAGTTGAAATGGGCATAGTGCCACCTATCGTACCGGGGTAAGAAATGCTCCGGCCAATGAATCGATTTTCTCACCGCCATGGATACTCTGACAATTGCAGTTGTCCCATTGAGGAGCATAGTCGAACTATGGCCTTAATCGGATTAAGCTGTGCATGTAAACGTACTGACTGTCTGGTCCACCATACACGCTGTTGACTCAATGGTAGTATTACTACTACTGTAACAAAGTACTACTGTATTGGTAGTAATACTGATACTGTAACAGAGTACTACTGTCCTTGTAGTATTACTACTGCTCGAACAGTACTACCGTTCTGGTAGTAATACTACTACTGTAACAGAGTACTACCGTACTGCTAGTAATACTGCTACTGGAACAGAGTACTACTTTACCGGTAGAATTCCTGTAACTCAGTACTCCTGTAACTCAATACTATAGTACTAGTAGTACTCCTGTGCTTATACTACTCCTGTAACTCAGTACTCCTTTAACTCAATACTATAGTTCTAGTAGAACTCCTGGACCTCACTACTTTAGTACTTGTAGTACTCCTGTACTAGTAGTAACCAGGGATGGAAATTAACACCCGCCACACGCCATTTGCGGGTGGATTTGTATGGTGGCGGGTGAATTGTGTCACTTCACCCGCCACTGTGTCGGGTAGACTTTCCAATCAGGTCCGATCAAATTTGCATATTTAATACATTCGTTATACGGCGCTGCACAGTTCCACAACCATTACCGTCAACATCCGGCCCCCTTCTTCTTCTACGCCTCTTTTGCTGTATTGCGACTGTCGGAATCCGGGATAATGTATCAGTAACAGGGCTCTCAAGTCTCACGCATTCGGCGTGAGACACACAAAATTCAACCCATTCACACGCCACACTTCGCATTTCTCAAGCAGAGAAATTACCAATTTGGGCCGCTATTTAACAGTGTTACAGGTAGGGATCAAATCGGTTTCCCATACGTAGGGTAACCAGACGTCCTCTTTTGCCCGGACATGCCCTCTTTTTGAGACACTTTTAAAAAATGTGTGGCGGAATTTCAAAATCGTCCGGGATTTTATTAAAGCCTCATACATGTTGAATTGAATTTGCGTTACGTTTCTCTGGGTCGTTCACAAACTAGTTAGGCTACGCCCTCCCCTACTCAGTTCTGTTCGCTTTGCATTGGTGGAAGTGAGTAGAGGGAGTGGTTAGGTAGAGCCTTCGGATTGGACGGCTTGACTTACACAGTTACCGTCGTGTTTTGTATTTATTATTTTACCATTATTGTTTTATAGGGACAAACATTAACAAATTTCTCCTAGAGGGGATTGATAAAGTTCTATCTATTGAACAGAAAGAAACACTTGGTCATACTTTACACACTTTACCACAGCATTGGCCTACTGAATGCCACAGATATATTTTCAGCATTGGACTGAATGCCACATAAATATAGTTTGCACGTTTGCAACGTTTAAAAGTATAAAGTTCAAGTATATGCCTCTACTTGTATTGCTTAAGCCAATAGCCTTTTGAGGCAGTGTTTTTTTCTGAATATTAGTGTTAAGGGCCAATTATGCTTACTATCATACGTTAGTTACCATGTCTGTGGACACATTTGTATGCAGTCACATTATAAAAAAACAAATGATCCTTCCGACTTATGATGGTGTAGCCATGCATGTTGTTTTATTGTTAATATGTCAATTTGTTTTTTAATGAAAATACTTTGTATAGATGAATTATCCCCAAACTTGTCATTGTAACACCAACTGATGTGTATGAAAAACACTTTTCTTATCTATTGTTAGCATTATATTGTTTAAAATGTACGCATATATTAAAAAAATATATAGCGTATAAAAAGTGGCTGGTAAAAAAGATGAATGGCTGGTAGATTTTTAAATCTACCTGCCACAGTGGCTGGTGGGCAAAAAAGTTAATTTCCATCTCTGGTAGTAACCTGTATCTCAGTACTATAGTACTAGTGGTACTGCTGTACTAGTAGTATCCTGTCACTCAGTACTAGTAGTTCTCCTTTACTATTAGTATCCTGTAACTCAGTACTAATAGTACTCAGTGCTTTACCGTCCCCAGGCTCTAGGGGATGCCGCTCCTGGGTTCTCCCAGCAGAACGTCCGCAGCCGCCACCCTCAGCAACACCCGGGCCGGCCCTCTGGTAAGACACCAGCACTCTGAACCACCACCTTCAGGACAATAACACAGTGTTTTGATGGTGTAGATGGTAACACATAGTGGGCCCTATCTTGCACCAAGTGCATTTGACTTTCTACACCGACGCATGTATCGCTGCTAGTTTGCACCCGGCGCAAAGCTCGTGCCACTTAACTTGCGCCCTGAGAGGCATGTCTGCAAAAAGCAGAGGCGTTTTCCGGCGCAAATGATACATGGTGCTATCTTACAAATCGATAAAGCAGTTGCGCAACTGACGGAAAAAATCCTGGTTAAAGTGCCCTAGCGGATAGCGCAGTTGGTGTTGCTATTTTGACGTGCCTAGGCAGGTCGGAACTGTAACATAAGCTTACACACACTTAGGCAATACACAGCACAAACATGCCACAATTAGCCTAATTTAAATATTATGATGTCAAAGATTGTCCATATGTTTGAAACATACATATGAACATATGACATAGAAATACATGTGGATTGTGGAAACATTTTTTTTCCATAGGGGCTGCATGAATGAACACTGTAGTAGGCTATGCCATGTGTTAAAATAATAATAATAACAACAATAAACTCGAGCAAAGTATTTCCCAGCCTTCCAAAACAAAATCTCGTTTTAGGGTAATTGATAAAGTTGGTTAAATTATTTGGGAAAGAACAGCTGATAGAGTGGTAATAAGTTGTACTTTTATCGGGAGAAAACATATAGTTTTACTGCAAGTGAAAAAAATTAATGAATGCGGGTAGGGCTGCAACAACGAATCGATAAAAATCTATTACTAAAAGTGTTGGCAACGTATTTGGTCATCGATTCGTTGAGTCGCGCGATTAATACGTCACTCGTAGGCGTGACACTGTTTACAGCCAGCCGCCGACAGGTTGCGCCCACAGCGAGCTTTAGTGTGAGCTAACACAGCTTGTCTTTTGGTCATATCTTTACCCTGGACTGGAGGCCTACATAAAAGTGTTGTACCATCACTGTCTTTGGGTTAAAAAAACTTCTTCAACTCAGGAACCGTCTAGTCCCACCAAAAAATCTGTCAGCTGCTGCAGACGGTGTGCAGACGGGCTCGGAGTCGGCGCCACGTGCATCAACAGTCATTCAAAACAGCGGTAGTAATCACACAACCGGACAGTGTAGAAAGTCCCGTCAGTTAAAAATGGATTTAAACACACAAAAAAAAGTGTTTAAATCCATGTTAAAATCGGCAGGATATAGAGTAGAGCCCGACCGATATATCGGCAGGCCGATATTATCAGCCGATATTAGGCATTTTTCAAACTATTCGGTATCGGCATTTATAATGGCAGATAAATGAATATTAAAAAAAAAAAAACCGAGCGCCCTCCAGCAGAGGGCGCTCTAACGCCCAAACCCGGTGATTCAGCCAGAGTTAGGCAGAGTGAATGACGGTGATCATCGGTGTTGTTCATGGTAAGTTGGCAAATGTCATGAGACATACATTGCTTGAATAACAATTAAAAGAACATCCCCATCAATTCTCTAAAGTCGATAAGCATGACTTTATTCATGACTACCATGTCCAGTTTTGCTGTTGTTACGTGTTAGCTGAGAGTGAAAAAGGATTTAAAGGATAACTACAAATAACCAATGTTAGGGAAATGTGTTTGTTTTGTTGCGCGTTTCTGGATTTTTTTTTAATATATATTAGGGCTGTCAAGCGCTTAAAATATTTAATCGTGATTAATCGCGATTAATCGCAAATCTTTTTCTATGCTAAATATCCCTTGATTTCTTTGTCCCATTAATTGTTCTCATTTTAATGCTCTTATCGACATGGAGAAGTGCATCGGCTTGCCTTGTGCAAATGTTTTTTTATTGATTTCAACATTGGCATATACTGATCAAAGCAGGAAGATGCAAAAAAAAGCCTATAGTGCAATTAAACGATGAACATACAAACATACTGCCTTGAACATAGCAGTCAGGCTACTGCTTTTGTTTTTGAGAAAAAAAAAAAAAAAAAAAAAATTCAAATATGAATTTGCGTTAATCGCGCGATAAAAAGATTAACGTCGTTAAAATTGGTTTGCGTTAACGCCATTAATAACGCGTTTAACTGACAGCCCTAATATATATATATATCGGCCGATATATCGGCATATCGGTTTTTTAAATCACAAAATATTCGTATCGGTATCGGCCTTAAAAATTCTATATCGGTCGGGCTCTAGTATAGAGCTAGTTAGCTTTAAAAAGAAAATGTAGCAAACGGTGTCAAATGTGATGTGTTCAGGTCGGCTCAGTAATATAATTCATGTGCTCAAATGCAACACAAAAAAAAGAGATTTGAGATTTTGGCGAAAACATATTTTCCCAGCAATATAAAATAGATAGTAACGATGGAATTATGACGTTGTTTAACGTCCTATCTTGAGCTATGATCATCTTATCTGCAATTAAAGCAATAATACAAGTTCTATTTCAACAAAATAATAGTAAAGCATCAATAGTGGTATCAATAAAGACTTGGAGTTAAGGAGTCTCAAATGGTATCAATTTCAATAAAAATTAACGATCTGTCATCTGAGGGAAATTAAGATGATTTATTTTCTTTTTAACCGTTAATATTTATCGGTTAAAGATCTTTTCGGTTAACCGGTTAACCATGGCCATCCCTTATATAATATATAAATGTTATCATACCTTGTATGTTTTTTTTGTGTTATCCCAGTTTCGTTTTTTTTTTATCATTTAATATATTACGGGACATTGGAGCAATAACCAGGTGTTTTAACACAGTTTGCCCTGTGAATTTTAAGTGATGTTCAGTTTTTTAATAAAGATGCGGCAATTACAAAGGTTTCTTTTTTTTATCCGATTCATCGATTAATCGAAAAAATGATCGGCCGATTAATCGATTATTAAAATCGTTAGTTGCAGCCCTAAGATGCGCCCACAAAGCCACTTCCGTTTTAGACCCTTAAAATATGGCCCAGTATGTCGATGGTAACACACAGTGTTTCGATGGTAAAACACATTGTGTCGATGGTAACGCACAGTATGTTGATGGTGTAGAATGTAGATAACACACTGTGTTGATGATGTAGATGGTAACACACAGCAGGGCTCCAGACTAACATTTTTCAGTAGGAGCACTGTGGCCTTCAACTGAACATTTTAGGGGAACAACCAGAAATGTTTGGGGCACACACCTTAAGTCAACATATATGCCAAACAAATATTCACATTTCTACTAATTTTCACTGTAAATATTTTAATAATAGATGGAGAAAATACAATGTGCTGTTTCAAATTCTGTTTCACATTTTATTTTGATTCCCCCCCTATCCGAACGGTTTCCACGTGTGCGTGCATGCGTTCGACGAGCACGGAACGACAGTTTCAGTTCAGTTCAGTTTAACTTTATTGCCCCAAAAAGGGAAACTTGTCTTGCAGTCAGGTACACTTAAAAAACACAATATACACAAGGACACACGACAAAGAGATAGACACAGCCTAATATAAGTTAAAAAACGGTCATACTTAGCTAGTCATCAGATGCATTTACAGGTATGTGCAAAGAATTATGCAAATTAAGCAAACGAATTGCGCTAGGGATAAAAGAGTTCTTTGTCCTATTGGACTTAGAAAGAGGGACTCTTAGTCGCCGTCGCTGACTTCTACAGTCATTAGTGTAGATGATATACAGTAGAGGGGAAAGTACACAACCCTGGGGAGAGCCAGTGGAAGAGACGCACCTTTCCGAGAGACAACCATTTACCTTTACTCGTTGTGTTCTGTTAGTTAAGAAATCCATATTCCAGCTCACAAGATTGCTCTCAATATTAAATTCTGATAGTAGTTTACTGACTAAAACATGTGGCTGGATAGTATTAAAAGCAGAAGAAAAATCTAAAAACCAAAGCCTGGCGTGTGTGCCCGGAGCATCTAGATGACTGTACAGGGGTTTTAGAAGTGTAATCTGGGCATCCTCCACCCCTCTTTTAGTCCTGTATGCAAATTGCCTTGGGTCCAGGGCCTCACCCACCCAAATACATTTGATTGATTTGATTAGCATTTTACAGACGCATACAATGGATAGGGCGTTTAGTACAGTCCTTCACCGTTGCTTCTTTACCCATAAAAAGCTACAGTCATGGTAAAATTCCGCTGATTTACCTTTGAGCCTTTCATATTATAGGCTACTGTGTGAAATGCTGTTTATAATTACTGTTAGTATCAAGAAAAGAAAGACCCACCGGAGATCTTATGTTTTATTTATGTTTTTTGTTATAATGCACACGTGCATGTTGCAGAAAATGTGCAACTGCGCCCCCTGGGGCCACACTTTTCGGTGGGTCGCAGAATTCGGTGTAACACCAGCAACATTTTCTGCCTTTTCCCCTCAGAGTTCTGTACGGCTGAGTTTCTAGCTCTATGAGAGAATGGGTAAATGCAAGTTTTCGCAAACATGGGTTGACGACCCGACATTTAAAGACTGGCTGAAACCCGTGATGGGAAATGACCGAGAAGCTTTTTGCTCGTTGTGCAAAAAAAACGATCAATGTGACATGGGACGGCATTAAAGCGATTAAATCACACAACGCTTCGAGCATTAACCAGCAGCGGCTTTGTGCGAAGGGGGAGCAGCTCTCTATTAGAGGTCGGCGCGGGACACAAAATTCACTCCCGCTCCCGCCTTGTACAGTGCTGCTCCCACTGCTGCTGCTCCCACCCGCTCCTTCAAAGGGCTGTAATTTTTTGTCCCGCTCCCGCCCGCATCTGATATTATATCCCGCTCCCGCCTGCAAATGCCCGCAAGGATGGATGTTTACTTTCTGTCTCAGGAAAGGCCTGTCCATTGGCTTGGAAAAAACAAGTGCGCACATAATTCATTAGGCTACCAGTATTGGTAACATATTTATTGGTAAGCCTGCATGTTTTCAACCATACAAAACATTAAATAGGCCTCAGTAACTGAAACACGAAAGTCACATATTAAAAAAATAAAAACTCTACAGGTCAGTACCAGCACATCTAAATGAAAAATGAAAGGTAAAAGAATCAGCTGCTGCTTCGACCATGAAGGAAAAGTAGGTTTTGCTTATTGATGAGGGCTTCATGATAATTTGTATGTTTTACTTTACCCTCATATTTGATTTGCGGGGGTGCAGTGTATCATCCCGCACCCGCAAATTCACCTCTATCATCCCACCCGCCCCTGCAATGAGCTTTAATTATTTGTCCCGCGCTGCACTATTTTGCGTCGCGTTCCTCTACTCTCTATATCGTTGTTTTGCGGTGCTAACAGCAGCAGCACTAGGGCTACAGGGATCGCGGCAGTGTCACATTTATACCTTATACAGGGTTTCCGCGGGGTTGTTAAAGGTATTAAAAGGTAGTAAATTTAATTAGCCCAAATTAAGGCAATTAAAAAGTATTAAAAAGTAATAAACGTCATATGACGAGGAATTACATTTCCAACAAGGCCTATGAGTTTTTCAATTGGTGTTATTCAGGCCTATCTCCTAAAATTTCTAAAACTTGCTTGGATTTATTTTTATGTTGCGATTAGGACCTGAGAGATATCAATGATGTCACGTGGTGCGTGCACTGAAACAAACTTATACCCACTTCGCGAGTTCGCTTCTGTTAGTTCAAAGTAATTTGAAAGAATGGGGAAATGCAAATTTTCGGACCTCTGATGGAGGAATCGATCTTTAAAGAATGATCGCAAAAAGAACATTTGTTTGACCGGTTGCCACGGTTGTCTCCGTGTGGTTAATTTGCAGTTGCGGTGTTAATAAGCAATGTTGTCAGCTTACTGTTACATTAAACTGTAATCAGAAAACGCGGTTATATGCTATAGACCCTATAGTATCTGTGGTATAAAGGCTGGGACGAATTTCGAATTATAAATGTAACGTTAGCTCTCTAGCTCAGCTGACCAAAATACCTCCCAAGTCGTAGCTAAGGTCCGTCCTATTTATGTGAAAAACTTCAGTGCTTCCCACAGATCAAGGACCAATGTGTGGTGCGCGGGGGGGGGGGGGGGGGGGGGGGGGTATAAAGGCTGGGCCGCGGCGGCGGCGCGGCGGCGGCACAGCGACGGCACAGCGACGGCACAGCGACGCGGCCGTCAGTGAGTGTGCATGTAACTCCGCGTTTACATGCGGACACATCTGATTCGCATAGATGTGGAAGAACAGCTCAATCGGAATGGACAAGTATCATATATATATATATGCCTCAATCGGTTCGGAATAGAATTCTATGCGGAATAGAATAGGTGGTGTAGTCCGCTATAAATACTTATTCCGATTAGTTTGGGGTTTAACTTGGAGCAGCTGCAGTAGTTCGCAATTGGTCCACTCTGTCTCTACTTTAATGCACACCGAACTTTACCGCTGTCAAGGAAATTGGATTTATTGCCTGATTCACGTCTTTGTTATTATCACTCCGTAGTAGTTACAGTAGTCCGGTAACTTATCAACCCCAGCGTGTCCGGTTGTTAAGCGACGGGTGACGGGTGGTGTGTGTGTGTGTGTGTGTGTGTGTGTGTGTGTGTGTGTGTGTGTGTGTGTGTGTGTGTGTGTGTGTGTGTGTGTGTGTGTGTGTGTGTGTGTGTGTGTGTGTGTGTGTGTGTGTGTGTGTGTCAGGGAGAACGAGTGCTATGCAGAGATGAATGGACGGAACGATTTTTAGATTTCCAAATCGCGTTATTGAAAAAAAAAAAAAATGACAATCAATTCCTGGCGCTCGATGTTGATTCTGTGGCGCCGCGCCACACAATGGTCTATGTATGGGAAACACTGAACTTTATATTTGGATTGTAAAACGCATGAAAATATAAATTAATGATCTTAATTCCTTTTCTTTGGCAAGTGACCGGTATAAGCGGGATAATGCCCTTTGAGGTGTTTGATCGATCGTAATTAAAGTCCAGACCAACAACGGTTGTGTGCGAGAGATATACAAACGTAAGCTTACCACTTTTGTAAATGCCATAGGCCTATATACAGTACATTCTGATTGCATGATAGGAATAAATCTATTCCGATTAGAAATCGAATCGGATCAGAAGTGTCCATGTTAACGCGGCTAGTGTTGTGTGTACCACAGTACTACGCGGTACTATTTCATGCAAAACCTTAACACTGTGATAACAATATAAACAAGGTAATTATAACTTAACTTCAACACTGGACACAAAAACACTCTCTCTGACACTCTGTCTATGTCTACTTTGTGACATATTGATTATATACTAGGGCCCAAGTCCCGTTGGGACATCTTGATTAATCCAACTCCTATGGTCTCTCTCTTGAAGTCGTGCTGGTATTAAAAAATATTGTGGAGGTAGTAAAAGGTGGTAAATTCATCTCTATGATTCCTGCATATACCCTGCATTGGTCTGAAGTCATTTAAACTCTTTGTAGTGTTGCTCTTTGCCACTGGAACAATAATGGACGCCTTTGGGACCCTTCTCTGTTCCAAGGACATCTCAAGAATATCAGCGAACACCCCGCAGAGCTGTTCTGAAAAGAACTTTAACAATCTCCCAGTAATACCATCTGGACCCAGACTTTTATTGACCTTATTTTCTTAAATACTGACCCAACATCTTCTTGTGTATTTAAGAATGGCGTGGACTTTACCAGAGCTTGCCCCTCAGTTAATTTCTTATGTTCATCTGAAAAGTCCTGAATATCAAAACGTGAAAAAAAAGTGTTCAATGCCTCGGATATTCGCTATCACTCTTATACATTGGGTTATGGACTGGCTTGTTTTGTGTTTTATTTTAACACCATCCCATGCTGCCTTCAAGTTGTTACTTCCCAGCCTCTCCTCTATCTTGTTTTTATATTGAAATTTAGCCCCTCTTGATTTCTGCTCTGACCTCCTTAGTTGCCTCTCTATTTTCATCCTCATCCCCTTTGTGAAAAGCATGTGATGTTGCTGCACCACCGCTGGTTAATGTATACGCACACATCACCACCCTGAGATTTCCCCGTAGATTTGACGTCCCTGTCCAGCCTGACAGGCGCCCCAAAGCCGCTGATCGATAAATCTGCATCGGAGTCTCTGGACGACAGCCACGTCTCACTGAAGGCCATAATACAGGCGTTGCTGTATTCATGTAAATAGTTCGAATTTGCTTGTAGTTCATCGGTCTTGTTTCTGAGCGACTGGACGTTTGCGAGTATTATGGATGGGAGCGGAATACGGCGCAATCTTGGTTTCACGGGCGTGCGCCCGCCTGCGTCATGCCACTTGACATGACGCTGCGCCTCATCTCTGCCCGCTCGCATCTCCATTGAGGATGCATTAGCAGGCATGACAAACGGCTCCCATGTGAAAAGTCCTTTATGGCACCTGAAGCAGAGTCCTGCACGGGTAACGATAACACAGTAGGCATACTCCTGGTTGAAAATAATAAAAATAAGTCACATTTATTTTGTTAATGTTAATTTACAAAAATATAGGCCTATATTAAAAACAAAAGAACTAGCCTAAACAAATGCTCAGCTAATGAGATGGCTGATGTTGCTTTGCAGACGTTAATTTCTGTATGTCAGGTTCCAGTGATGACAGCCTCAATCTGAGATCTGGTTGAATATTAAGTCTGTTCCGATATTTTGTCTTCAACATGACCAGGGATGAAAATCCTGAGTCACAGAGGTTAGTGGTTGGTAAAGGCACAAGCAGCTTCAGGGCTTTGTCGGAAAGTTCGGGGTATTCCTTGGCAACTTTCAGCCAAAAAGCAGGCATGCATCCCTCAGAAAAGTCCATTTTCAAAGCACTGTCACAGGACAGTTCGGCCAGGCTGACTTGCTCTCTGGAGGTGAGGTTTGTCAGGGTGTATCATCATGGGTGGCGAACGGATTTCTTATCCAGTTCGCTGTTTGGTCTAACCCATCTTTGGTCTAACCCATCTTCTTGATTGTTGCTTCGACTTTATCTTGAGTATGAAAAAGAGTAACGCTCTTCCCCTCTAGACTCCTATTTAGTCCATTCAATTGCTCAAAAATGTCAGACAGATATGCCAACTAGGCAAGCCAGTCTGCATCATTAAATCGGCCAGAGAGGTCGAACTTGCTCTCCAGTAGGAACAGTCGCACCTTATCTTGTAACTCGTAATGACGTGCAAGCCCCTTCCCTCTTGACAGCCACCGGACCTCGGTATGGAGCAGCAATTGTCGGTGCTCACTGCCCATCTCGTCGCATAAATCTTGAATTCAGTGGACGGGCCTTGATGAAATTGACAGTTTTCACTGCTTCATCCAGAATAGTTTTGATATCAGGAGCCATTCTTTTGGCTGCGAGGGCCTATCTGAGTGGATAGATTTTGCTTGCGGAGCAACTTCTTGCACACATTTAGCAAGGCCGCTGTGTTGGCCTATCATCGCTGCTGCCCCGTCTGTGCTTATTCCCACGTATCTTGTCCAATAAATTCCATGTTCTGTGATGAAACCGTTCAACATGTCAAAAAGGGCCTCTGCGGTTGTGCGTGTCTGCAAAAGGTTTACAAAAGAGAAAGTCCTCCTATTTCTCCGTTGTGTTCCTACCTTATGTAGGCGAGCAGGTGGGCATGGTTAGCTATATCGGTTGACTCGTCTAACTGACGAACAAAAAATCGACTGGCTTTGATCCGCAATATTAGTTGTTCGTTCACATTGATGGCCATCTCCTCTCCTCCTCCCTTCTGCGCTGCAGTGTTTGTTTGACAACGGAATCAAGTCCATTTGTTTTATGGCTTTGTCACCCAGCATTACAATCACACTCTCTTTAATTGCTGGCAACATCACTTCCTCCCCGAGTGTATGTGGCATGCCTCTTTCCGCAATGAGTCGGGACAACCGGTACGAGACTTCCACTGCTTTAGCAGTCGCACCGCCAGTAGATGTCGATTGCATTACCTTCTTGCTTGTGCGGTATTCCTGGAGCTTGCTTTTAAAAAAAAACCACTGGCTTGGACTTAAATTCCCCATGCTTGGTTTCAAGATGCCGGCAAAGATTTGCAGGTTTCATGCTCTCATTAGCCTCGTAGCAACAAACGCAAATGGGCAATGGCTGGTCTTTTGGGCCGGTGTAGGTGAATCCTAATTCTAAGTAGCTTTCACAGTATTTTCTTTTCCCCCTCCTTTTCTTTGTTCCCTTGTGAGGAATCTGGCTTGTAGATGCCTCCGACTCACTATCAATCTCTTCAATGTTGGTAACCTCTCCCTCTTTTCTCTTCAGAGAACCTTTTGCCATCCACCGATCCATCTTGTGGTTCTTAGCACTGAATGTCAAAGTTACCTCCTACTAGGGATGGGAATTGATAAGAATCTCACGATTCCGATTCTGCTTATCGATCCGATTCCTTATCGATTCTCTTATCGATTCTCATTGGGTGAGAAAATAAGTACAAATGTGTTTGTTTGTATTAAATCTCCTTAATATCTGATCAGAAGTGCGTATAGTAGTAGTAGTAGTATTAGGAAATTGTACATTTTCAAATCAATTGGTCTAGACAAAAAAATATATGTTTGGCTTTTTAAGCCAAAATGCCATCATTATGTGCCATAAAACTAAAAACACAGACTGAAAACAGTCAAGTAAGAACTTGTGCCTTTTGCAATGCTAACAGTGCTCATTTGCATTAAACTTGTAACAAAATTCAACTGACATAAACAAAATGAAGTATTGATTAGACAGAGATTTATTAGATGGGCCTACCTAATAAACCGTTCGAACGCACAAGACCGGAAACCATAGCAACGCCGGTAAACAAACCCCGAGAAGCCCAATCCCTATGAGAGCTCCCCACGCTACGGCCATCCGGAGGGCGCACAGAGCTGTTGGCCGTGATATTATATATACAATTATATTATATTATATATAGAGCTCTGGGAGACGCAAACTGCAACAATAACTTTCTATTCTGGAACGTGCTAATCCTTGCACTAGCCTATTTTAGTAATCAAACAATACCTTCAATTTGATTTAAATTGTATTTCATATATACATATTTGTATAAAAAAAAAAAAAAATTATGAAAAATATTATTTTATATTTTAGTTTGCTTTTCGCCAGACCACCTGCAGTACCGTGGCGGACCACAGTTTGAAAATCACTGGTGTAGATGATAACACAGTGTTAGATCAGTGGTTCTCTTTTTAACTTTTTATACCGGGTACCACCTCAGAAAATATTGGTCTCCCCATGTGCCACCATTATGACCGTTACAGTAAAGATGGTAGTGTGTGGATGGTTTAGAATAGATGTTAACATACAGTGTGTTTATGGTGTAGAGATGGTAACACTGTGTGTGTGTGTGTGTGTGTGTGTGTGTGTGTGTGTGTGTGTGTGTGTGTGTGTGTGTGTGTGTGTGTGTGTGTGTGTGTGTGTGTGTGCCTCCCTGTAGTGTGCCTCCCTGTAGTGTGTTTATGTTGTGTGTGAGGACCTCCAGGAAGTGTTTATGCTTTGTGTGGACTTGCCTGTCGTGTGTTTATGGTGTTTGAGGACCTCCCTGTTGTGTGTTTATGGTGTGTGAGGACCTCCCTGTAGTGTGTTTATGGTGTGTGAGGACCTCCCTGTAGTGTGATTTTATGGTGTGTGAGGACCTCCCTGTAGTGTGATTTTATGGTGTGTGAGGACTAGGGATGGGCATTTGAAGAAATTTCCTTGATCGAGCATCGCTAGAGTTATCGATCAATTATCGATTAATCATTAACTTTTTTCTATAGGCTATATTGAAATTCCCGACAATACAAAATGCAGCATGTTTTTATCAATGAAATCTTTATTCCAACAATAATGTATGGGCCAACATTAATACAATACAGTTAACTTGGACTAACTTAAAATAATAAATACAGGCATTATAGGCCTATGAGGCGCTCGTAAAGTCCGAACAATGCGCCTACAGGGGCTCTTAGGTTTGGAAACGATTCAACAAGACTAAATCTGTAGCCTATTCCAATTACAATAAGTAGCCAACTTATCGGATAACAATATTCAAACAAAGGCAGTAGGCTAAAAGTGGGCATTAAACTGTATAACTGTTTTGAAAAAAAGGCAGACATATAATGCCTATAGGCTGCAGCCGGCGCGCGGAAAAGGCTCGCAACAAAAAGATGAGCCACCCATTTACAAACAATTGCATGAACTAGTCTATCTAAAAGAAATACCTTATTGAACACATATAAGGCTGAACTTGTTGCTAAAATATCACAGTTTTGGCAAAATGTAACGACTCCAAGAGGCACCAAGCCGAAAGAAAAGCGGAGCGAGAGACAACACGTTAAGAAAAAATAGAGCGACTCACATACGGTGGTGACTGTCCCTACTGTCCATAGCATACAGTAACTCCAGCCTACATATTTTTGTTTAGGAATATAAGCATGCTCGGGGGTCAGACGCGAACGCAGCCTTGTAACTGTCAGTCCAGCAGCAGAAAACACCCGCTCTGACGGGACCGAAGTTGCGGGGATGCAGAGGTATTGTCGCGCTAACTTTGACAGCCTGGGGAACCTTCTTCCATTCACTTTCCACCAGTCGGCAGGGTTATATTCAATTAAATACTTCAAGACTCACAGTATGCAACACAACGTCCTTTTGATCGATAACAATATAAATTGATCGACGCATTTCTTAACGATCAATTATCGAGCATCGATTAATTATGCCCATCCCTAGTGAGGACCTCCCTGTCGTGTGTTTATGGTGTGTGAGGACATCCCTGTCGTGTGTTCATGTGTGTGACCTTGTGTGCCCTACAGGAGGAGTTGTTCCCTCAATCCGAGCCTTGCCCTGCGAAGCCACCAGCTTCCTTCAGAGCAATATGATGCCTGGCAACAACAACATGATGCCAAGCAACAGCAGCATGCCAAGAAACATGATGCCTTGCAACAATATGCTGCCTAGCAACCGTTTCCCTGCCTACATCTCTTCCTCTTCCTCCGTCTTTGTGGGGCCAGACAATACTGGTGCCCAGCATGCAGTGACATCAACCTCGCCAAACGTCCCCTCTGGCCAATCACAGCACCTCAGCTCTCTGATGGACAGCCACCTCTTCCATTGAAACGTCGGGATGGCAAAGTTTTATACATGACTAGTTAGGGGTCCGAGCAGCGAAGCTGCTTGGCCCATATTGTTTCTGTAAAGTTTTCTTTTTTTTCAAATTCTGTAAAAGTCATACTGCAGCCTATACCGTAAGTCGAAAACTCTTAAATTTTCAAGTATGGTTACCAATAACCCCCTCTACCCATAAACCTACATTTGTGTTACTGCACCCAAAGGTGGCTCTATTGTAAAAAAAAATCTGGATTTAGGTTTATTTCTCCTCACCAGATTGACCTGGACTCAAAATTCTTTCAGAATATTAATCTCTAGAATCAGACGCATTTTTAGCTCTTATGTCCTAAAAATGTATGCTTTTCCCACAATTTCATATTAAAGCTAAACATGAAAAAAAAGATTCACGGCTACAAAAATAATCCAAAATTCACCAAAATCGCCACATAAAATCTTAAAACCAAGCCTCACAAAAATTATCAGCTTGCTTAGTTCCATTTGAGAAATATTGGCCAATAAAGTTGGAGCAGTAAGCCCATTTTTATGACCATTTTGTTATTGTATAAAAAAATTATATTTCTTCTGTTAGAGTTCTTGACAACAAATTTTTATTTCCACAGAATCTCATAGATTTTTCAGGTATTTGCTTTTAAGAAAGCCCTTAATTCATTTGAGAAATGTTTGCTTGGAGTTTTCTGGATGTTGAATGCTTATCGATAGACATTTTCAGCATGTGAATGAAGCTACATTTCAGGTTTGTCAGTGGCTCAATGGGATAATGCCTTGTACTGGTGATCAATAGTTTGAATCCCGATTAGACAATTATCAACAAGCTGATCATGATATTGCCATTGCTCTGCAGCCCAGTCACCTGAAAGCAGAGGCACAGTATGGCATTAAGGGGAATATCAACATCTTTCCTTTATTATTATGTCATATTTATACATCTTCCATTACTGTTCTTGACTTTTCATTTTGCTCGGACCCCATTAATCACCGCTTGCGGTTATATTTATTCTTGTGATTCTGTGCTTATTTAATGTATTAAAGATGTAGAATCCTAGAAGCTGGTCATAGGAGGCAAAGTCTGTTGTTTTAAACAAGACATGACGTCAAAATACATTTTCACTAAGATAGGAAAAATGTGTGATTCTGATTTCCTATATGGATTAAATAATGTACATGTTCCATGTTTCTACCAAGTGAGCGGAGCATACAATATGTGGGCAGTCAGTATGTCAATCATACCACGCTTTGTCCAAAGATGAGGGCGGACCTACCATGGAGACGAGGGTTGGAGAGACAAGTCATCACGAAGATCACTCACCGAGGAGACAGATGGCCAACCCAATGCTCAGTTTAGCTAGTAAACATGGACTTAATAAATTGATTGACTTGAACATTTCAATAATTTGTTTGTAGGTAGACTGATTCATATTCTAAACTTTTCTAATAATAATTTGAACAACTTCTAACAAACTCCACTAACTCATTATGGACAAGAGAGACCTGATTCCTTGTTAACCTGGATAGATCTAGGATTTCACTGAAGCAATTCAAATTAAAAAACATTTTCTACCCCTGTTCTTTCTGGTTGTTGGAGTACAATTCTTTATCAGGTCTTTATTTATTACCATGCAAGAAATATGGGTAATGGATTAATAAAGAACCAAGGTGTTGCATTTGTTTATAGATATATAGCCAGTGGCGGTCTTAACATAGAGGCATAGGTAAGCGGACGCTTGCCCCCCAACCCCCAACCAACCTCACTCAATCATTCTTTTTTATCATGAGCGCTTCAAAAGAATGGTAAATATTAATGTTCTGAATAATACGATGAATCGTTTAAGTTGTAGTTAAAACTAGGGATCGACCGATACGGATTTTTAAGGGCCGATACGATACCGATATTTTTTCATCAGCCTTAGCCGATACGCCGATACCGATATTTAGAGCCGATACTACTTTTTTTTTTTTTTTTTTTTTTTTTTTTGCTCCCTCAATCATAAAAATTACACTGATAACAAATGTTACAAGTCTCAATTAAAAAAAAGGAACATTTATTGAACTTCAATATAAAAAACTATATTTAACAAATAGTAAAAACAGGTGAGGTAGAACAAGTAAAAAAAAAAAAAAATCGGCGAAAATCGGCCGCGTATCGGCCGATACCGATACACGTAAAAAACGCGAATATCGGCCGATAATATCGGCCGACCGATATATCGGTCGATCCCTAGTTAAAACGTCCAGTACATGGTTATGTCCCTGCACAAACACTCCCTACTTTCACAATGAAATGGAGTAGTCCGCGACGGTGCGCGGCGCGAAAGTCAAATACAGTGACAGGAGGACTGGGAGGTACACAAACAGACGAAGCAAGACTAGCCTAAATGCGAAATGAATGAAAGGGTTTGTAAATAAAGTGCCCAAATAAAAGAAAGCGAAAAGACGTCGACAAGTATTTGCCCGCGCTGCTAAAGACACACTTTTTTACGGAGCTGTTGGGGATACAGACAGGAACAACAACGTCCAAAGCGTTGAACATGGCCCGGTTTCACGATAACGTTCACTTTTAGCGCGCTGCGAAGACTCCTATGTTTAGACTTATCAAAGTTGTTTACCTCTATAGGCGTGGTTCCCGAACGGGAAACACTCCTGTGGGAAGTGTGGGAAACACTCCTTACATCGTTCATAAACGGCGCTTTCCAGAAAGAATGTGCTGAGATAGAGTTTCCCTTTCATGCGCAGGCGCATGACAGCATTCTAAAAAATATTGCAGTCTTTGCGAATAAAACATTGCTCGAAATCCTTCTAGTAGGCCTAAACGTTTATTTAACCATAGGCGAACATAGCATAGCCTACACCGATTTAAACAAAATATATAGAAAAGTAGACATTTTGAAATGAAAACTAAATTGTGAATTGTGATTATTTAGCTTATTATATAATACTGTTTATGCTGAAACTTGAAGTTGCGAGCTTTTGAAATAATTTGATGACCTCGCCTTGCTGTAATCACAGCCCAAAAAAAGAACAGCCGAGACAACATCCTTAATTCAAACATGCCGTTTCATTTGGCCTCAATTGGCTACGGATGCGAACTGTTTCCCGAAACTTTGTTAAAGCCTTCTTAACGCTACGTCATTCGTAACCTCTTCTCTAAGTTCTTTGCGGGTTTCCTGAAACGTTCTTTGCTACGTTCTTTGCTACGAATCTCTTTCATAAGTCATTTGTTGGTAAGGTTGGTCTGAAGCGCTTGTAGAACCTTCTTGGCGCTACCATAGTGATGGTTCAGCTCCTGACGCCACTGTACCTTTAGAAATCCCTGTTGCGCATGGAACTGCCACATTGACAGTACCCGCGTTTACATGAACACTTCTGATCCGATTAGATTTCTAATCTTAATAGATCTATTCCTATCATGCAATCCTAATGTTGGCTATATGGCATTTACAAAAGTGAAGTTAAGTGGACTTATATGATATATGTAAGGGATAATGTTGTAGGATGCTGGTCATTATTGGGAAAATAAGCCCCGACAGGGCGAAGCAAGACGCCTCCGCTTTGCGTCGGGGTCCGGTTTGCCCTGAAGGGTATTGTTTTCGATAATGACCGGCGACGTTCTAAACATTATCCCGCTTATTACACGGCTGCTTTCCAAAACGAAACAATATCTTCACACAGTGTGTCTTTTTACAATTACCATTCGTAGTGTTGATCAGCAGAGAAAAAGTCTGCCTAAGACGTTGAAGTCGCTTAGCAACCGGACACGCTGCGGCTGATAAGTTACCGGACTACTTACGGCGTGATAACAACAATACATTTTGTCTCCAACAATACATTTTGTCTGACAAGTAGGTTGTGTCATATCTGGCTGTAGGTGAGTTTGGTAACTAAGATTCCTAGTGTTTAGAATTCCGATTGTTGTTCTAACTTTCCATCTGTTACTACTGTGTGATTTAGGCCTATTTAGTCTGCCTATTTAGCAGAGTGATCAGTTAAGAGGCCACTCTGTCTAGTTTCTGTCACTTAAGGTGAAACAAAAGGCTTGATAGCTGGGCGGAGCTAATTCTGCCTGAACTACCATGCCCATTTATGGGCTAGCTATTGTTAGCGTCAGGACCCAGCAAACGAAGACCCGGGAAACAAAGACTAAGGTAGTCTCTCTGCGGGATTCAAGACCCGGGAAACAAAGACTAAGGGATTCTCTCTGCGGGAGTCAAGACCCGGGAAACAAAGTCTTCGGGAGTCTCCCTGCGGAAGTCCCTCGAGGAAGCCCGGGGAGGCCACTTGCCCTATTGTAGCTATGTGTCGAATTCAATCATTGTCAGGATTTCCACCCGTAGACGGCGTTACCATAGCTCCTCTGCTCGGCGCAGTCACCCGTCCATTCTTTGCCATCCACCTACCCTTGCTTACACTGACCTTGAGGTGATGGGAGGACTCTGGAACTGCCAATCGGCAGTTAAGAAGGCAGACTCGATTTCAGCCTACGCGTCCCTCATGACCCTTCACTTCCTGGCCCTGACAGAGACCTGGATCACTCCAGAGAACTGCTACTCCTGCTGCCCTCTCCACGTCTACTCATTCTCGCACACCCCTAGACCATCCGGGCGAGGAGGGGGGACCGGACTCCTCATCTCGCCCATGTGGTCCTACCAGGTCCTTCCACTAGAACACTTGGCCAGATCTGCGTTTGAACTCCATGCTGTCACGGTCACCATTCCTATCAAGCTCTCCATTGTGGGGATCTACCGTCCTCCAGGTCCCTTCCGTGACTTCTACGACGAGATGGATGCCCTCCTCAGCTGCTTTCCTAAGGATGGCAACCCACTCGTTATCCTCAGCGACTTCAACATCCTGCCAGAGAAGTTGCACTCACCTGAACTAACCAACTTTTTCGCCACCTTTGACTTAACACTATCCCCTTCTCCTCCCACACACAGGGCCGGGAACCAGCTTGACCTAATATTCACCAGGTCCTGCGGCACCTCTGCTCTCTCCGTTACCCCCCTCCCTGTGTCTGACCATCACTTTGTTGATTTTTCTCTCCCCTTGAAATCCTCTCCCTCCCTCCTCTCTAGTTCCCACATTGACACCAGTCGCCGTAAACTCAAATCCCTCTCTCCCTCTACGTTTGCCTCTATTGTTCTGTCTTCACTACCTTCTATCGAACGATTCTCTCAACTATCTACAAATGACACTGCTATCCTCCCTCTCCTCTTCCTTGGATTCCCTCTGTCCCTTCCACTCCAGACCAGCGCGATCCTTACCACCCCCGCCTTGGCTGTCCCATCCTCTGTGGACTTGTAGAACAAAGTTGCGAGCAGTTGAGAGGAAATGGAAGAGATCAGACTGTCCTAATGATCTATCTCACTATCTTCTCCTTCCTTCAGATTTCACCTCTTGTGTGTCAACAACCAAATCTGCCTTCTACCGGAACAAAATCAACTCCTCTGCCTCAAACCCCAGGAAACAGTTTTCCCTGTTCTCGTCCCTCCTCAACCCTCCCTCAGCCCCACCTCCTTCCTGCCTCACTGCTGATGACTTTGTTAACTACTTTACCCAGAAAGTGAAGGACATTAGCTCCTCTTTTATCCCTGCCTCCATTCTCCCTCCTCCCCTCCCCTCCTCTGTCTTTACCCAATTTAGCCCTCTCACCTCTGACGAGGTCAACAGAATAATAACATCTAACCATGCCACCACCTTCCCCCTTCACGCTATCCCCTCCTCTCTCCTCCAGGATGTCTCAAGCGAGATCCTGCCATTTCTCACCTCAATTATCAACTCCTCCCTCACTTCAGGCATTGTTCCAGCGTCTTTCAAGACTGCCAGATTAAAGCCTCTCCTCTAAAAAACAACTCTTAATACCACCGACATCCAGAACTACAGACCTCTTCTTTCATTTCTGTCTAAAACACTGGAACGTGCCGTTGCTAACCAAATGTCCTCCTATCTCTCATCTAACAACCTCCTTGACCCTCACCAGTCAGGTTTTAAGAAGGCACACTCCACTGAGACGGCTCTCCTCGCGGTGACTGAGTCCCTCCGTGCTGCCAGAGCCTCGTCCCTCTCATCGGTTCTCATTCTCCTCGACCTGTCCGCAGCATTTGTTTTCAATAGGGTCTAAAGGTGTCAACACTGTTTCTGAATGTGATACAGGGATGGAAAAACCTTATTATGTGTATGTAAGGGTAAATGAGAAACGGTTAAAAATTTCACGGTCATTTCAGAACAACTGTACAAGCGTAGGTTTAAGAGAGCAAAGCTAATGCCTACAAATTGTGTGCTAAGAACCTACAGTAAACACTCACTTAGCGTGAGAGGGAGTATTTCTTTTAAGGTAAAGTGTAATGGGAACATTTGCTGAAAAGCTGAAAAAGCTGCAAAGCAGGTTATTGGCAGAGTTAAATGACAGCCACTGGGGCATGGTGAAAATGAAGTCTCTCTCCAGAAGCTTATTTTGGTGGCCTACACTTGATGAGGATATTGAAAGTGAGGTAAATAAGTGTGACATATGTAAGCAGCAGCGTAGCATGCCTGCCACAGCACCTGTGCATACATGGAGATGGGCCTCAGGTCCATGGGAGAGAATACACCTTGACTTTGCAGAAGTCAAAAAGGAAATGTTTCTTGTGGTTATGGATGCATATGCTCGCTGGCCTGAAATAATACACATGCAAACCACTACAGCCAGCAAAACTATTGAAGCATTAAGAAACCTTTTTGCAGCATACGGTTTACCAAAAGAGGTGGTGTCAGATAATGAACCTCAATTGACTTCAGGTGAATTTGAGACATTCCTTAAAATGAATGCTGTTAAGCACATTAAAACTCCAGCTTATCATCCAGCCTCAAACGGATTGGCTGAAAGACTGTTCCAAAACTTTAAAAGGTCTTTAGCCAAGAACAGAGCAGTGGGTGGCATGACGCTGCAGCATTGTATCGCTAACTTCTTGTATGGCTACAGGAACATGCCACATACAACAACTAAGAAAACACCAGTAGAGCTGTTTCTTAAAAGACAGGTCCGGACTAGACTTGCGATAGTGAAACCAGAAATGTCTCCATCGTTCCACACAGGTAGTTTTCCAAAACAGTCAGAGATAAAAAGGAGAGTCAGATCTTTCTCTATGGGTCAGGCTGTGCTTGTTAAAAACTACAGGGGAGGAGAGAAGTGGTTGGATGGTGCAATAACTGATGTTTTGGGTCCTGTAACTTACTTGGTGTCTGTAAATCGGACATGTGTAAAAAGACATGTAAATCAGATGCTGGATGCAAAGAAAAATAATGCCATTCCAGAAAAGACTATGAGTAACACTGAAGGAAACTGGGATTACCCCATTGATCCTGGAGATGACATGAGTGACATTGACACTGTTCCTGCTGTCTGTGAGCAGATGCATGAGAACCACCAATGCTAAAGGGAGACTGAACGAGCTTGCGAAAACACTTCAAGTTCAGGATGCACGGAGCGCCCCAAAAGGAATGTGCGCCCTCCTCAATGTTTGGACTTATAAAAAGAAAGAGACTTTTAAAAAGAAAAGTCATGTTATAGAAATGCATTATCAATTGATACACAGGGGAAGTTGTTCTAAATACCTGTTAGGTGTGTGCATTTATTTTTCTTTGGTATTATTTGTACCAGGATAATTGTTGTTCAAAATAAGGGTAAAAAAGAAAAAAAAAATTTTAAGTTTAAAGCTACAGGGGAGGAGCTGTGGTGTTTGAATGGAAAACATGTTATATCCTGTTATGCCTGTAGGGGGCGCGGTAGAATCTAAGTAACTGTGTAACCCTGAGTTGCCAGAAGAAGCCAGTCTGTAAGAGGAACAGACATGTTCATGTTGCTGTTCGCCTGCTATTAAAGTAGCCACGTTTCTATGTATTTTCCTCTCTGTCGTTCTTCATCTCTAGTATCCACACAGTCTGTAGAGACACAACAGTACCCTTCGGCGTCTTCTGCAGACGGAAAGGGGTTGCTCCAGCAGCCCATTCACTCCTGTATTAACCCGACTACGTCTCTAATAGACGCTGTGAGCATCTTTCCTATTGGATCATTTTTAGGATATTTTTCTGTGAAAATGGCGGACATACTTTTTATTAGGGCCCGACCGATATGTTTTTTTCAGGGCCGATACCGATACCGATATTTATGAAAATGGGAGGCCGATAACCGATATGTGCAACCGATAAATAGAAGAAAAAAATTCTTTACTAAATTAAAAATGGCACACACTGACTCGAACTTCCATTAAGTGTTTTTAATGTAGAAGCAAGTACATATAAATTTATATGTACAAGTACATATGTACATATAAATTGTAAATAATTTATAGTATGTCTCTATATAAAAATAGTCAAAATCATATAGATAAGCCTGTATATTTCTGTAAATATACAGCACTAGTAGTTTACTTAAAGTAAAAAAAAAAAAATGCAAACTACAGCGCGTATAACCACCTCCTGATTCAAGAGTTTATTTTACGTCTAGTGGCTGTGCTGGGCTGCTTGTCTGCCTCTGGGTGGCGAGGTGAAACGAAAACATTTAGGTATAATGTTTTCACGTCACAAATAAAGGCGAATTACAAAGAAGTATTTGGATCATTGTACCTAGCGCACATCAAATGCCAGCACTTTGAGTCGCGTAGTGTTCATGAAGTTGTTTACCTAACACCAAGTTAGTTAGCGCAAGCCAAAATTAGCTACCAGAGATGCTGTCGTATCTCTGTAGCTACTTGCTGCTAGCTACTGCAAGCCTGTCTGTCTACCCGTAACAAGATGCAGGCATGCAAACTAGTCACCTTTCGGCGAAATTCGCCGTTTTGAAGACAAAATTGACCACTTGTGTGATTCGTGGAGATCCGTTGAGAAAACATTTTTGGGGGGGGGGTCTGATGGCCAGCCATGGAGTACTTGTAGCGCCTGCTAATACATTCTCAATGGAAAGGCGAGCGGACAGAGAGAAGGCGCAGCATTCTGTCAGGCGGCACGACAAGTGGGCGCACTCCCGTGGAACTGTCGCTTCGGTGCTCGTCGGACGCATGCGCGCGCTCGTGAAGCCGCGTGGCCAACCGACAGCGCGAGCGGAAAGTCGCCTACCATCTGAAACGGCCAAGCGTGAGCCCACCGGAGCCTTTAAATGCCTCGTTTCCACCGAGCGTTTCCACCGCCGACAGTACCCTCATGGTAGGCCGGATGTCGATCGCCGCGGCAGCTACGTAAACATCCCGAAGGTGAACGACGAGAACTGATTCCCAAAACAAACATGACAAAAGTATGGTCACGTAAATAAAATATACAAACGAACAGAGCTTCGTCTCCCCGCGACCTTATATTATCTAAAACGTTCTCATCGATTCAGCCAATGAGAGTGCAATCGCGTTGCCATGGCAACGCGAGGGTAAACAAATGATAAGGCACCACCACACAAGTTAAGTAACGATCGCTGTAGGCTTCAATATCATGCAAGCACTTTGTTTTCTTTTTATTTTGTTCTACATCACAATTGCATGCTTTAATAAAGTATTGTCCTCTTCGATAGGTCCATGCTCCACCTCCTTGTTCGCCCAAGCTAACGTTTTACGCGACACGTCCATTGTCCAGAATAATGCCTTGCGGTTTGTTTTTATCCCCATGTCACGGCCACTTTTGGCGGTGGAAACGCGAACCGTGCCGCAACTTTGCGAACCGAACCGAACGCACCCTCCGGTGGAAACGCGCCAAAAGAGAATTTTTCAGCGGGTCACCAGTTGTGTTGATACATACTAGATATTGCCGAGAGAAGTCGCTGTTTTGCATGCTGCAAAACAGCGAAAGCGGGCCCTTGAGACACTGGTCCAGGCCAAGAAGAAAAATAAATAATGGCATACTCCTATAGACGGGTTTCTTGTGTACAAACAATACTAGGTGCGCGCGCAGCCAGGGGGCAAAAGCCTGCTTCGGAGTGAACTGATATCAATGTAGATGCCGTATTGCTTGTAAGTTCTCCCTGACACAGTTGCAATAAAATGTAATTTTACTGAAAAATCGCTTTGTTTTTCATTGCATCACAAATCATAAAAACACTTACTGAAATGTCCATGAATTTCACTCAACTTACCAGGTTTTGACGGTTGTTTTAGATGTTTCCATTATCAGGAGCACGGTCGTAATGTTAGTTAACGCTAACAAAGTTAAAGTAAAAATGTTTACGGCGAGGCTACTTTACGGCCTGCCAACATTTAAAAAACGCCAATGTCACTGTAAATATAGTTTTACACTACAGGTCTGACAGCTTGTTAGCTAGGTCTTGACAGAGATGGCTCAGACTAATTACATCAACAGCCTCAGCAGCTCAGAGTGCACCGATTACCTTAACAAACTGGTCCTCAGCACTGGTGAGAAATTACCAGACCCATATAGTATTCCGAGTGAGGAATGGATTGCAGATATGTCCAAATGGCCAGCTATAACATGGCCCGATATATACAGTTATCTGATTGAGAAGCCTAGTGTGTACACTAAGGACAGTTTGCGTGCATACAAATCTTTGGACGCATATAATTATGTTCTTTGAGGTCATGTGCAAAACTTAAAATGTTTTGACACAAGTTCAGGGTTTTGCGCTTTGAGGGCAGGTGTCCTGCCCAGTCAGAGACAGGGACTAAAGGCAAAACCTTATGATGCCTGGGTGTACGTGCACAGGGATCTAGGGTACATCCTGACAGCTAACTGCACATGCATGGCAGGGTAAGTCTCACACAGCAGATATTGTGAGCTTCTGAATTCACTTACTTTTACTAATAGATCTATCCATCGCACCAGTCTTGCTTCTTGTTGCAGCCATGCTGCAGCCATCATGTGCCAGGTTGAGTTAACAGGGCGCAGACGCACCGAGGAGGAGGTCGCCTGCACTTCCCAACCAAACAAGTGGAAGGACATGTCCCGCAAAAGGGTTGAGCCACAAAAGTTGAAAAACATCAACTTCAGCCGACCAAAGCGACACCTGACTGAGCTGCCTGAAGTTCATCATACACCAACACCCCAAAACATACCAGGTAGCCTATGAGAGTGAACGCGCTGATACATGTGAACTATTACGCACAACCGTCCGCAGTGGATTGAATCTTCAGGAGAGTGACGGCTATTAGCCTATTATATATTGGAATAATTTAGGCAGTGTGCGAAATACCCCCCCCCCCCCCAAAAAAAAAAAAAAAGGCGATTACAGAGGATAAGACAAAAGCCGACATACGTAATGTGTGTGGGCAACAAAGTCACTGTTACCAAAATCAACATCTGTCTTCAAAATAAAGTTTGTGAGGTGTGTGATTGGAGCAGCTGCTGACAGATGTGCTGCTGACAGTGACAGTTTCACATACATTCACAGACATACTCGCTCGCTCTCGATCCGCATATAAAAAATAAAAACTAGTGAGGAAGAAATAGGCCTACAAACCCCCCGAATATTGACGAGTATTTCGCACACTGAATTTATGTAATAATGCACAAATAATTTCAATTTTTTTTCTGCAGGGATAAATTAAACGCAATATTTACAGATCAAGCATTTTAATAAAATCATAGCCTAAATCTTATTTTATATGTTATTTTTTAAATTGCTCCCTCTTATGTGACAATCCTTACAAATACATTTCCTCCTTCACTCAGCAATTACAACGGAAGATCTTCAGGCCCTCAAAAACATTTGTACAGAAGCTGCTTTATTCACATCCATCAACACAGCTGCAGACTCGGACACAGACACAGCATCAGAATCAGGATGTGAACTTCCTGAGCCCCTGACAGCCATGTTTGACCCATCTGCTAGGGACCTGTCGACAGCTGACCTCCAGGAGAAGTGTAAAAAGATCTTTGAGAAAATGAGAGGGCAATGCACAACTGACAGACTAGAGCACCTACAGGATGTTACGAAAGAGCAGGCAAAGTGCACAACCTGGGGACTCCATAGAGTGGGCCGCGTAACTGGCAGCAATTTTCACAGAATTATTAAATGCAAAGACAGCTCAGCTGACAGTGTAATGAAACTGATCATGCAATATGATGCCACAGATCTTACTGTACCCGCTGTCATGTGGGGAAAGCAAATGGAGGACACAGCACGTAAAAATTATGAAACAGAAATGAAGAAAATACACATGAACTTTAATGTAAAAGCAGTGGGTCTAACAGTGAGAGCAGATGAGCCGTACCTGGCTGCTTCTCCTGATGGGGTATTCTCCTGTGACTGCTGTGGAACAGGCCTGCTAGAGATAAAGTGTCCATACAAGTACAGGGAGGGACTAGAGGGGTCAGAGACTGATGCATCCTTTTGCCTTGATGGAAACTATGACCTGCGACCCACCCACCCATATTACTCACAGATCCAGTTACAAATGTATGTTTCTCAAATGGACATGTGTGACTTCATGGTGTGGACGAAGACAAGCAGCATCATTTGCCGGCTACGGAGAGATGAGCCCTTTCTACAAGAAACTCTTCCCAAGGCTGAATCTTTCTTCATGGACCACCTCCTCCCAGAACTTGTCTGCCGCTGCAAAGACCCTGACCTGGCAGAAGAGATCAAATGTCTGTACTGCAAAAAGCCAAGCTTTGGCAAAATGATCAAGTGCACAGACTGCTGCCAACACTTTCACTATCCATGTGTGAACATTACCAGATACTCCAAAAAATGGAAATGTGGATGCAAATAGATACATCCAACAATGGTAAATACTGGATGCTGGACAACAGCATTTAAGAAAAAACTGATGTAATGAGCAAAGATGGATAGGTACACCTGACAAAATCGAAGTGACTTCATTACTGTCAACACAACAACAAACAAACAACACATCTGACTCTTTAAGTGTTCATTTATTTTTTTCTGAATGTACATTTACGTAAAATCAAACAGCACTGATATATATTGTTCATCGCCAGAAAGAAGCGGGTTTGAGTTCGGCAGACAATGATAATACTCAAAACTTAGTTGAAAGCTAGAAAAAAAAAAAAAAAATCGAGGTATAAATGTTAAATGAGTTCATATAGTATTAATTATGTACACTCATTCATTGTTGAGATGTACATTTAATTTTAATTGCATTGCCTTCAATATATTGCATTTACAACATTCAGTTCATGTTCAATATTTGCCATGTCAGCTTTAAACGCAGTTTCTCCATTATCATAAATAAATGAAATAGTTCTGCGTGCGTGGTTCTCAACCTTTTTGTACTCTGAATGATCCTGTCTGATCAAATTTAGTTATTCATAACTGTTATTAATTTTATAGTCAGAGAGAAAGAGAGTGATGAGTAAGTGAGAGAGACAGTGAGAGCAAGTAGTAAGTGAGCACCATTGCCCTCATTAGCCCTTAAAAGCCTGACACAATCATGGAAAATAATGTACACCTCCTTGACTCTGAACACAGTTATCGCCGGGCCACCACAGCCCCCCTAAGGTTCGTAAGACCAGCACATATGGTCAAAATGTCATCTAGCATATCGACTTGGCTGATGGGTATGACAGTGTTCAGTATCTTAAAGGTTTTAAGCTGACCAATAACTTGTTCCACATGTATGCGGACTCTTGACAACTGACGTGAAGTGTCAACACAAGAACCTGGCAACTGAGATTTCCCCTTCGTGAAACTTGGTATTCTTAATGTTGCTCCTACACTGGCCAAATCCTCTCTAACAAGGAAACCTCTATCTGCAAGGATCTCGTCACCATGCTCAAGTTTACCCAAAAAGCCAGAATCTAAAGTTATTACCTTGTCAGAGGCACGACCTCCCCACCCACTAGACAAAAAAGATATAGCTCCTGCTGGTGTGATTCCTATTAGATATTTCATTGTGTTTTGGTGCTTATAATTTGACCAGGTTTCAGCCCTTGCTTTAAGATTGTGTGTTCTTTCTATAAAGATATCAGTACAGTCTATAATACAACGACAATTCCTAAATTTGGGTTTAAAACACTTTGGCATGTTTGCTCTCACTGCATCCTTACTAGGCCACATTATCAAAGGTTTCACTATTGAGGACAACATGGGTATCCAGTCTCTTAGTATTTTTGATACAGTTGAGAATGGAAGCCCAAATCTGTAGGCAAGGTCTCTGTTGGTGAGTCCAAGTCTTACTTTCATTAGAACCAAAAGGAGGTGGTTCTCCCAACTTAACCCACCCTTAAGCACAAGTGTGCTTCTTTTTACAATATCCAGCAGCCACATAACCATTTGTAATGATTGTAAACCAGTAAAAAAAAATATTTTAGCGTTTGTGTCTTTTATGGAATCAAACCCAAACTTGGACTGCTTCAGTTGCTCCTTCAGATGTTTATTTTCTTCCTGTGTGGCATACAGTTCTCTTTTCAGAGCTTCATAGTCATCACGGAGCTGGTTGTACTGCAGGTTGAGTTGGTGCATCTCTTTTCTGGACACAAACTTACATTCATCTACAACACAAAAAGGAGATAAATTAACTCATGTGCAACACATCAGCTTTCATACACAGACACACACACACACACACACACACACACACACACACACACACACACAGACTATCTGTCTGGTTCTCTGTCACTCTACTCACCTGACCACCAACCAACCAATCAACCAACCAACCAACACAAACACACACTTAATAGTATGACTTGTGCATACCTTCAGAAGAATCTACAGTATCTGCTTCAGGCTGGCTTGTGGGGCAGGTAGCAGGGGCCTTATCTTCATCTCTTATTCTCTTTCTTTCATATCTAGGACAAACAGAGTAGAGTTAAGTTAAAAACCCAAAATAATCAACACATTAAGAGATAATACAATAACATAATAAAGAAAGACACATAAGAATATCTTATTTGCTCAGATAATTAACAAGCTACCAAGAAATTAGAAAATTTCAAATACATGACATGACACTGACCTTGCCACCTTTCCCGAGATGTCTCCGTTGCTGCTGTGTGAAAAAACGGATGGAACAAAATCTGGACTATCACAATCCATGGACGGTGACCCTGAGAAAAAGAATGAGATTAGCTATGCTTATTTTCACCTTTTTTAACCTATTTGCTAATTTACGAGCTCAGTCATAATGAGCACCAATAGCACAAGCATTTAAGTTACGGGTTCAGAGTTAAAGAAAATCGTACACTGTAACATTAGCTGTGTGAACTGTGAAGACACTTTCTTGTATGACTTTCAGTCTGAAGCAACCTACAAGAAACCTACACCAGCCGTGCAGCTAATGTTGGTACTTACAGTAACAACAAAAGCTAAACTTATAGGTTACGACCGCGAGCCAACGTTAAACTTTACAAACTCAGTAGAAGACGGACAAATTTGTTGGCCAGTTAGTCAGTAAATCACACTAATATATCCTCATTAAGTATGGTAAAATCACACGCAGTCCTACTCATTATCCAGCTCATATATGTTGGAAAAGACAAACATACCAGAAACGAAGTGGGCGCTGCACAGACTCTCGCCGCCTTTAGATCCTTCGGGACCCCAATCCGCCCTTTTAATGGCCTGGAGCCACAATCTTCTTCTTCTCTTGGCAAAAGGATGAGATCCTCTCGGGATATTAAACAGTTTCCATCCATCCTTTTGCCGATTCGTGCAGTTTACAGCACAACAGCTCCTTGTCATTTTCGTTCTCCGCTGACTCCGCTGGTAAACAAATGACAAATGTCCCGCTTTCTGCCCCCTGGCTGCGCGCGCACATCTGCGATGACGTTGCACAGAAACCCGTCTATTGCCCTGTCCTCCCACCTCTTTTTATTCTTCTCAATATTCTTTCTTAATTTTGTAATAAGTTATGTACCTATTGGGGCTGCCCTTGCACATAATAAATTAATGCTTTGTTCCTAATTGTGCGCAGTCCTGTAATTTTTTTTTTTTTAGCTTGTGACTAACCCTAATACATTAAAAAATGTAAAAGAAAACTCCCCGGAGTATAAACCTGGAACCCTATAGTGGGTCTGTGTTTTTCTCAGCTCACGCATCATTCTCCCCTTTTTCACCCCGAGCCAGTTTGCATGCCTGAAGATGTTATACCAGTTTGAAACGCAGCGACGGCCAAAACTTAATTCTATTTAACTTAATTTGAGGGACATTGCGACCAATCACCGTTGGTTCTACCGTGCTGGGTAACTTGTTAGGGAACAATGCTCTCACCAGAGCCGTAGATGGGAATGTATATAATGCCGCTTTTCCACTGCATGGTACCAGCTCGACACGACTTAGCTCGCCTTTTTTGCGTTTCCACCGCGAAAACATGGTATCTGGTACCTGAAGTGGCTGCTTTTTCTAGTACCGCCTCGCTCTAGGTTCCAAGCGGCTGAGCCGATGCTAAAAGGTGACGTCGGCAGACGGCCGGCCACTGATTGGCCAGAGAGTGTGACGAAGTCACGAGAGCGACATGGCAACCATGCTGGTAACAGGCCCCCAGGATAGGCATATACTTCCGCAATCCACCCGTGCTCAGAGGCCAAACCTGGTATTGCAGCTGTTTTAGCTGGGAGTGGACGGGGGTCCGTCATTTCATGTGGCCCAGAAGTAGATATCGCCGTCCACTCCAATACAAGTGGGGAACAGGATTGTGTCTCCGCAAAAAATGTCTGGATATCAATCAAAGGCTCATAATTATCTTTCTACCCTGTTCTAAAAAAATGTAAGTTTTTTCTTTTCAAAACGCCTCCTCAAGCGTTTTATTAGCAGTTGATGTTGGGTGGGCAGCTGAAAGGAGCCGTACTGAAACAAACGGCTCCTTGCTATGGACCTATTTTGAAGTGCACGGCTCCATTAACTTCCGAATTAAATTAAATTCCGAATTAACTTCCATTAACTCAATGTGACAATGTGGTATTGGCATATATATTCCAGAATTTGAAAAAGGATATGGATATAGAGTGGGTGACTTTATCAGTATACTCAATCGAGATGGCCACAATAATAACCGCTCTTAGATGGGTTGTAGATACTAAGTTTTATAACAAATAATTCAATACGTGAAGATTTGGTGATAGAGGTAAAGCATCTTCTTTTAAATATTATAAGCCTTGGTTTAGTTATTCAGTTCTGTTGGATTCCAGCCCACCATGGAATATATGGCAATGAAATTGCTGATAAATTAGCTAAAAGATACTAACCTAATTAGAAGAATTTAACCTTAAGTATATATATATTTTTATTTTATTTATTCATTTATTTTGTTAGTTTGTTTTATTTTGTTTATTTTGTTTCGTTAGTTTGGTTTTTTCTTTGAATTTATGATTTAAAGTATGATTTGCCAACGTCCTTGTCCTTGTCAACGTCCTTGTCACAAACTCCTGTGTAGTAGTCCAGTAGGTCGCGGTATATGGGGAAAAACTATGATCCGCCACTAAACTAGAAGAAGAAGAAGATCTCTGCATCCGGTACGTCACGGAATAGGTCACGTGTCTTGGCCACATAACGCGGAAGCAAATCGCTCCTGTATGTTACCCTGCGCCACTGAGCAGGTTTGCATAGGAATGAATGGGCGGCCATTTTCCAGTCCGTGGTCCATCCTTTATTATGTCCATGGCTGGTAACAGCCATAGCAGCGCCGCAGCCAACATATTCCACTTCTTCAACATGCCAGCTAATAATACGAACACGAATACCATCGCATCGATGTTCTCCATTGTTGTTATGTGGGTTCTGTCCATGTGTGGGTTACGTAGGTGTTGTTTGCGTCGCGTACAAAAATACGTCACGGCCCTTTCGCGCAACCGACCCCGCCCACGTCCCGGAGGTACTATTTGCGGTGGAAAAGGACCCGCGCTGCTACCGTGTCGAGTCGTGTCGTGTCGAGTCGAGCTACATGTGCGGTGGAAAAGCGGCAAAGGCTCTGGCTGCAGATACTCGACCCTTTATGCTGGCTCTTACTCAGGCAGGCTATAAAGTAGCTAACAGGCTATCAAGTAGCTAGCAGGCTCTAAATGGTTCGTCTCGGGAACAAACACAAACACGTTTTATTTGGTCTTCATTGACCATGGCTTTCAGTCCACCTTTCGTGTAGAACTACAGACACGTTCACGTTTCCATGTTGGGTTTTAACAATAACTGTAGTAGGACTATACACCATGTTGAGACTGCTCTATGGACAACCTTTTCAGTGAGGAGTATTCGCTGTCCTTCTGGTTGTCCTTGCGTGAGCTAAGGTTTGTGTTGTTATTACACAGATCAAATGGATCGGTTTCACAAATTAATAAACACCTTGTGGTGCCGTGCTTCTGCAACGTTGGTGTGTTTGTGACATATTGCAGGGGATATTGCTTCGTATATGCTTACCTCGAAGGAAATGTGTTTTCTCTGCTTTAAGTTGTATTCGCAGCACCGTCCTTAGCCCCACTTGGCCGTCTAGAAACCGCTCACGAGTCACAGGGAGCGTGAAGGCACCCCGCCCCGCTTGCAGCCTTGCGTGTTGATTGGTTGTACTCCGTGTGCCCAACAAATCAGATGCTGTGACGGGCGGGGCAACTTGGCAAGGCTCATGAATTCCAAGTGGCAAGAGCGGAAGGCGCGTTCAGAACGAAACGGCTGCAAAATTGGTTGTGAAAATTATATGAACTTATCGGTGGGAATTTATGGAAAGTATGGCCGATACCGATATCCCCAAAATGTTAAATATCGGCCCGATATATTGATGCGGCCGATAATCGGTCGGGCCCTACTTTTTATTCTGGGTGGAAAATATGCTATTTTAGCATAGTTACGCCATTAAAAGTGTTTATGTAAACATTTTTAGCGAGAAATGTGCATCTTACTTTCATAATCTTCGCTCGGTGAATGTGAAGGATGTTTGGTTTGATAGTTATGACAAAGAATATTTCAGGTCTCCACATAATTATAATAACATGGTTGCTATGGACGCATAAACCAGCAGCTCGCATGCCGTTTAAATCATGGCTATAAAACCATTGTCTTTGCTGATTATGTAAGGGATAATGCATAGAACGCCGGCCATTATCACGAAAATAAGCCCCGACAGGACACCTCCGCTGCGCGTCGGTGTCCTGTTGGGACTTATTTTCGATAATGACCGGCGACGTTCTATACATTAACCCGCTTATTACACGGATACTTGCCAAAACGAAATACTAACTTCACATGGTTTTGTGAATTTATTTGTTACCAGCATTCGTAGTATTGATCAGCAGAGAAATAGTCTGCCAAAGACGTAGATGTCGCTTAGCAACCGAGTACGCTGGGGTTGACAAGTTCCCAGACTATTTGCGGAGTGATACCGAAGACGTCATTCGAGGCAAAAAATATTTTGTTTACCTTGACAGCGGTCAATTATACTTGGCAATGGTGAATTATCAAATATAATTCACGCCGGAAGTTGTGAAGGGCCCATGCAAGTGAACCGAGCGTTCCACGGCATTGAGAAGACCCGTGTAATAAGTTATTTTATGTAACCGTGTAATAATGTTCCCCTATTGAACCCCATTATGGCGTCTTCTTTCTTGGGATTTCCGGGTGTGCGGCTGCTCCAGTCACTCTTAAATAACCCAACATCGGCTCCAATAGACGCTATCTGTCCTAGTGGATAGTTATAAGAAAGATGTTTATGGCTAGACAGATGTTTCAATGACGTCAGGGTTGCTAGGGGCGGGCTGAAAGACGCCGTGGGCACCTGTCCCATTGGAAGACAGAGGACCTATCCCGGTACTAGTGTAATGTCCGTTTTTAGGTTTTTACCCTAACGATGATTTTAAAATGATATCTGTGACGTTTTCTTGCACCTGACACAGCATTGTATCCTTGTTCATTACACAAGCCAATGTTACGTACATCTGTTTCCGGGTTTTCCGACCGGCGTCCTTGGCGGAAGTTGCAGTTTTTCCTTTACCTCAGGTAAGAGCATAGATATATATATTAACTAGATGCCTCGTCCGCGGTGCTGGCCAATGGAGTCGAACGTCACCACTGGCGGCCATCTTACCACAGTAAGCTGCTCACCGATAACATTGTGTTGGACCCCGGTTGGTTACTAGCTGTAGCGTTAGTGTAGTCTGATTCACTAAAGTGCCGGCTACAAACAAACGTGCTACCTTGTTTTATTTAAAAGTTTGGCCCTTCATCCCGGCGAACCGCTTGAATCCACTTCTTCCTTAGACTCAATTCAGTCGGGAATCCATGAAAACTTAAGTAGGGTTGGTGTTGTTTGTTAGATGTACAAAGTGGAACAGAGCAGTGACATCTAACCTTTGTTTCAGCCATTGTTGAAGTGCGCCGGAAGTGTTCATTCACAACGAAGACAAATCCCGCCAATGGAACCCGGAAGCGTGATAATCCCCTATAGCCGCGGCTATTATTCCGTACGGATTCCGTTCGGAATAACTGCCAAACCGCACGGATTCCGCACGGATTCTAGGGCCAGTTAGTGGCCTTCTTGGCTTTCCATACACCACTAGCTAGTGGAAAATACATTTGTGTCTAGTACAGTGTTATGTTAGGCTATAATTGTGATGGCAGTGTGTGAAGTAGCCGTCAATATTCGGGGGTGTCCTCCACATCCCCCGATTGTTGCGTGTCCCCTGATCCAAATGTTCTCAATATGACGTTACAATATTATATATATATTCCGTTGCATGGCTGTCCTGGGAGAGCCGTACGCATTTTAAAAACACCTGTAATCAGCGTGACTATGAATTTCCCAGCCGATCCAGGGGGGCTCTTCAATCATTTATTTAGGAGGATTTTCTACCGTCATCCTCCAGTTTATCGCAAACATCTGGAGATAAGTCGGTTTAATTAAATACTGTATAAGTGAAAAGTGAAATACAAGTAGGTACCTCCAAATTGCGCTTATTGTACAGTACTTCAGTAAGGGCATTTACAATCCATCACTAAAGATTTTATAGAGTATTCAGATTCAGCGGATTTAATATTAGTTTGTATAGGCCTAATCTTCACAACTCGCAGCAATGCAATGTTAATTTATCATCTTGGGAAATGAGTATTCTGATTCAGCGCATTTAATATGTATTTGTATAATCTTCACAACTCACAGCAATAACTCACAGTTAATTTGTCATCATGGGAAATAGCATATAAACAAGCTTCATAAAAAAGTAAAGTTTCTAAGCAGTAGGCCTACTACATATTTCTCAACGGAAACTTTGGAAGCATATATGTAGCAAAATTCAAATGGCAATGCAATTTGAAATTTGCAATTAAATAAGTCATTACATTATGCAATTGACAATTCATTATGCAATTTTATAATGTAATTTGTAAATAAGTTATTCAAAGTGTATTTTAATATGCAAAAAGTGACAATGCAATCCTCAATTAAATTTGCAAAAGTTATAACAATAAAAATAGAATAACATTTTGTCAAATTCTTTGAGTTCCTTTATTCAAATTGAAAAGCTATAGCGTCCCCGTTATTGCAATCCACTTCGCCATGCTCCGTGTGTTGCGATTTTCAAATGACATTTCAATCCGCAAAACGCTTTGCAAAAGATTTCGTAAAACGTTTTTCAAAACGTTTTCCAAAACGTAATCCAAAACGTATGTTGCGCAGAGGTTGCCAATTTGTTGTTCTATTTCATCCTTACTGACCGGTGCTTCAAGCACTGGATTTATCCGTCTCGCGCATGCGCAGTTCGAGTACCTAATATCAACAAAGTCACCTGTGACCCCTGATGAGCTCCGGACAGCCTATATCTTCCGGTGACATCAGAGGATCTGTTCCTTTTCATCTTCTCGCTTCGCAGGTATCGTATCACCTTGCTAATCTAAAAACGAATTGGCTATTATTATCATTGATCGTTCGTTGCTGGTGGCCTTGCGACATATTGTCGGAGCCGTGAGCTGCTCACTCTCCAAAGGCCGCAACGGACCCGCCGAGAGGTTCGGACTGCGTGGAACGCATCTCCCTCGGCTGGATAAGTTTACTTTGTGGTTATAATTTCGTGTTTCGGTGAAGGCAGTGTACCCGCTCCCTCTCCCGGCGTTTGTACTGCGCTTATCATTTAATTTCTCCCGGCGTTTGTATTGCGCTTATCACTTAATTTCAAGTTCTGTATCGTTGCTATTGGTGACTGCAGTGTGTGCGCTCCCGCTCCCGGCTTAGGTACATTTTACCTCGGTGCCAACTCGGTTGTGCCCGCTTTGTGTTAACTGGTGAAGGCAGTGTTTTTCGCTCCCGCTCCCAGCATTTATAGTTATATTTAGCCTTGTAGTTAGTAGCAGTGCTCCCGCTGAGGCTAACTGTCTGGGCTGTTATCCCGGCAACATTTGTCGGTGAAGGCTGTGCTTTCGCACCCTCTCCCGGCATTTATACTGCACTTATTATTATCTACGTTTCGTTCTGACCGCTACCCTCAACTGGTGAAGGCAGTGCTCTCGCTCCCGCTCCCAGCAGAGGTGTGACTGTAGTTGGTAGCAGCGTTTCCGCTGAGGCTAACTTGTCTGGGGTTTTTTCTGTTCATATATTCATTGGTGAAGGTTGTGTTTTTGCCCCCTCTCTCAGTGTCTATTGTTTCTTGCTTTATACAGTGTTATTTTTTCTGGTTGTCAACATGGTTGGCGACCACTCATGCTCGGCCTGTAGATTGAGGATGGCCATAATTTGTGTCCCTCATGCCTTGGCCTCGGGCATCTGAAGGAGGGTCTTTCAGATGATCCCTGCATGAACTGCAGTTTTATGCCTCGGGCAGTTAGAGTTGCTAGATTAGCTGAGGTGGAACAACGGTTAGGCCTCGTTTCGTCCCCCGAACTGTTGCCCCCAGCCCAGCGACGTAATCCAGCCCAGGATGGTCGCTCCAAACGTCGGGCTGCGGTGACCGCAGGCCCCACTTCTAGGAAGAAGGTTAGGGAGTCCGGGCTTGCCTCCAAGGTAGGCCAATTGACAGCAGAGCTCGAAAGTATGAAGTGCCTCTTCCTAGCCTTTCAGGCTGGGACTGGTGCAGGGGGGCCAGGTGCGCTTGCTCCTCCGGCAGCCACCTTGGAGCCGGAGGAAGACGTGCTTTCTCTGGCAGCGTCAGCTGCCGAGTTTGCTGAATACGAGCCGGATGGGGTCCTACAGGACGCAGCCTCCCGTGCCTCCGCAGCGTGCTCCCGTCCTTTGACCCGCAGCTCTACTAGTGCTTCTGAGAAAAAAACTCAATGGGAGCCATCATTCGTATGGCCCTGGCCAGTCTGCAGCTAGACGTGCCGCAAGCGCAGCCGGCTCCGGCCAGTGCTTTCTTCAGGCGTGGCCCAGCCCCCGCCAGCTTTACCGTGCCTCCATCGGAGGAGTATCTGAGGGAGTTGCATGCATGCTGGAGGGATCCTAGAGCCCTCTCTCATGCAACATCCGACGGTCGGTCCCTGGCAGCCATGCTGGATGCACCCAAGTTTGGCTTGGACCTCATGCAAGCAGTTGAGCCGACCATAGCCGCTCTAATTGTCTCGCCTGATGAGGCTCTAAGACCGGATGCGAGGTGTCCTCGTCCCCAGTGTCGGGTTACGGATGACCTGCTCTCCAAAGCCTATGACGCAGCGGCACGCATGTGACGCATAGGCAATTCTATGTCCCACCTGATGCTCGCTCTGTCAGCATCCCTGCAGGAGGTTGCAGTGGGTGCTCCGGCCCACGATTTCAGTGACGCTTCTCTGCAGGCGTTCGCACTGATGTCCAGAGAGTTGGGGCGGGTGATGTCCACTCTCGTCCAGGTTCGCCGCCAGGTTTGGTTTGCACAGTCTCCTCTCACTGAGGCGTGCAGGAGAACCCTCCGCAGTGTTCCAGTGGAACCTGGGGAGCTTTTTGGCTCTGCAGCTCTAGAGGTGCTTGAGCGAACACTCCAGGCCAGGAAGACTCGCGAGCATCTATCTGTGCTTCAAAGGAGTGTGCCTCCTCCTAGCAGGCCTAGAGGTTCTTCAGCTGCCCCACAGCGCAGCTATCACCCACAGGCTCACCCCAGTGGCTACCTTAGGTCTCAGCGCCCACGTCCACAGCCTGCTCAGCAGCAGGCACAGGCCTTTCAGGCCCCTGAGCGGCTGCCCTCGGGGCAGCCTCAGGTCCCATATGCTGCCCGTCGTTCCCCCAGGACCTTTACAGGTCGGGGGACCCGGCGCTGAGGGTCAGGGGCCGGTCGTCAAATGTTTTTCCCAGCAGCAACTCAGCTATTGGGCTGCTTCCACCAGGGACCCGTGGGTGCTTTCCACCTTGACCCATGGGTACAAACTTCAGTTCCGATGCCGGCCCCCAGCCTGTGGCCGGGTCAAGATGACTATCATACACGACCCGGCCAAAGCCCAAGCCCTCACCCAGGAGCTTTCCGCCCTCCTGGACAAGGGTGCCATCGAGCCAGTAGATCCCCTGTTGCAACCCGGGGGGTTCTACTCGACTTATTTTCTGGTAGCAAAGAAAGACGGCGGACTCCGTCCTATCCTCGACTTGAGGGGTCTAAACAGGTTCCTGAAGATCCTGAGGTTCCACATGCTAAGCACCGCAGAGGTTCTGCGTACTGTTGCCAGGGGGGAGTGGTTTACATAGTAAACCTGAAGGATGCCTACTTTCACGTTCCCATAGCACCACACCACAGACAGTTTCTGCGGTTTGCTTTCCAGGGGCGTCGTTTTCAGTTCAGGGTGCTCCCGTTTGGCCTCTCCCTTTCCCCACGGGTGTTCACCAGGTGTGTGGCGGCAGCCCTCTCACCCCTACAGTCGCGGGGCATGAAGATCCTGCCATATCTGGACGACTGGCTCATCTGTGCACCATCCCAGTCTCAGGTGGCCCTGGACTCGACACTTCTTCTCTCCCATGTGGCCCGCCTGGGTCTCCGGGTGAATCTCACGAGGAGTTGCCTGGTGCCATCGCAGAGCATAGTCTTTCTCGGTGTGTCTCTCGACGCAGTCGCCATGAAGGCCTGTCCGTCGCCACAGCGGGTGGACGGCATCCTCCGCCTCCTTCTCCTGTTTTGGGAAGGCAGGCTGTTGCGCTATGTGGAGTTTTTGAGCCTCCTAGGGAAACTGACGGCTGCCGCTACAGTGGTTCCTCTAGGACTGCTGTCGCTACGCCCCCTCCAGAGGGTCAGGTGGCACCGGCACAGGGGACTCAGGGTGTCACGCTGCTGCCTACTTGCTCTGGCTCCGTGGAGGGACAGATCGTTTCTTCTCCAGGGCATGCCCATGGGTTCCATTGCATCCCGTCGGGAAACCGTCACAACAGATGCCTCCCTCGCGGGGTGGGGTGCTGTGTGGCAGAACCGGACAGCTCAGGGGCTGTGGCCTGCTCAGGTCCGCTCGAAGCATATCAATGTTCTGGAGCTGCGGGCTGTGCACAGGGCACTGCAGTCATTTCTTCCCTTCCTGGGCGGCCGGCATGTGCTCGTGCGGTCGGACAATGTCTCGGCCGTCTCTCACATAAACCACCAGGGAGGCACCAGGTCTGCACGGCTGTTGCAGGCATCCCGGGACCTCCTGTTGTGGGCAGCACCACGCCTGGCCAGCCTGAGAGCAATGTATTTGCCTGGGGTACAGAATCAGGCTGCAGACTCACTCTCCCGTTGCAAGCCACCGCCGGGGGAGTGGCGGCTTCATCCGGAGGTCATCCTCAACATCTGGGACGTCTTCGGCAGGGCAGAGGTGGATCTCTTTGCCACAAAGGAGTCGACCCATTGCCCCCTGTGGTTCTCCTGGACAGTGAAGAGCAGCCCTCTGGGTCAGGATGCTCTCGCCCACGATTGGCCAGAGGGTCCCCTCTATGCCTTTCCACCAATCCCTCAGATTTTTCCGACGCTATAGAGGGTCCTCCAGCAGGGTCACAGACTGCTGTTGGTAGCCCCCTTCTGGCCAGGGAGAACATGGTTTCCACTGCTGCGCAGGCTCTGCAGCAGTTCACCACAGCGCCTTCCCGATAGGAAGGATCTCCTGTCACAGTTACAGGGCAAGATCTGGCATCCCGACCCTCGTTGCCTACAGCTATGGGTCTGGCCGCTGCAGGGCCCAACCCGCTGCTGGCGGAGTGCTCAGACGATGTCTGCAATACCATACTGAACGCCAGGGCGCCTTCTACCCGGGCGCAGTAGGAGAATAGGTGGCAGCTATTTACGGCATGGTGTTCAGACAGGGCTGAGGACCCTGTGCATTGTTCAGTTCCAAAGATTTTGGAGTTCTTCCAGTCACTCCTGGATGGCGGCCGGGCCCCAGCTACTCTGAGGGTATACGTGGCAGCCATCTCCTCGAGACATGCTCGGGTGGATAATGACACAGTGGGGGGCCACAGATTGGTGTCCCTTTTTCTGAAGGGGGCGTTGCGGTTACGACCCCCACGAGCACAGCGTGCCCCAGCATGGGATCTGCACCTGGTGCTCGATGCTTTATGCTTGCCTCCTTTTGAACCCCTGGCTCAGGCGGAGCTGAGGTGGGTCTCCACTAAAACTGCCTTTCTCCTCGCTATCGCGTCAGCGAAGCGCACCGGGGAGCTTCATGCTCTGTCCGTGAGTGACTCATGTCTGAGGTGGAACTCGGATGGCTCAGGGGTTACCCTGTGGCCGAATCCAGCTTTCCTCCCGAAGGTTCTGTCATTGTCGAACCTCAACTGACCTGTCCGCCTGGCACAATTTATCGCCTCGGAAGGGGAGGACAGGTTCAAACTGCTGTGTCCTGTGCGAGCTCTGAGAGCGTACGTAGCTGCGACCGCAGGCATTAGACGCTCGGACCAGCTCTTCCTCTGCTATGGTGGTCCTAGGAGGGGCTGTGCTCTCTCCAAGCAGCGATTGTCTCATTGGGTTGTGGACGTCATCACCCATGCCTATAAAGGAGGTGGTCACCCCCTGCCATCCGGGGTCAGGTGCCACTCTACCAGGGCTGTCTCGACGTCATGGGCTGCCCTGCGGGGCGTGCCCCTGGAAGACATCTGCGATGCAGCATCATGGACATCACCATGTACCTTCTCCAGGTTCTACCGGGTGAACGTTGCCACTCCCCATCCGTTGGCCGTGGTCCTGTTGCCCGACTCTGCTGTTCCCTCTCAATGAGGTAGGTGTTGGAGTTCCTCGTGACCTTGTTGGTATGAGCCATCCAGTGCTTGAAGCACCGCCTCTGGCGGTCAGTAAGGATGAAATAGAATGATAGTTACGTATGTAACTACGGTTCTATGAATCCTGGATGACCGCCAGAGCACTCTGTCACTTATGCCGCTTTTCCACTGCATGGTACCAGCTCGACACGACTCGACTCGACTCAGCTCGCATTTTTTGCGTTTCCACCGCGAAAACATGGTATCTGGTACCTGAAGTGGCTGCTTTTTCTAGTACCGCCTCGCTCTAGGTTCCATGCGGCTGAGCCGATGCTAAAAGGTGACGTCGGCAGACGGCCGGCCACTGATTGGCCAGAGAGTGTGACGAAGTCACGAGAGCGACATGGCAACCATGCTGGTAACAGCCATAGCAGCGCCGCAGCCAACATATTCCACTTCTTCAACTTCTTCAACATGCCAGCTAATAATAGTAATGTTATCGATGTCCTCCATTGTTGTTATGTGGGTTCTGTCCATGTGTGGGTAGCGTAGGTGTTGTTTGCGTCGCGTACAAAAATACGTCACGGCCCTTTCGCGCAGCCGACCCCGCCCACGTCCAGGAGGTACTATTTGCGGTGGAAAACGACCCGTGCTGCTACCGTGTCGAGTCGTGTCGAGTTGTGTCGAGTCGAGTCGAGTCGAGCTACATGTGCGGTGGAAAAGCGGCATTAGAATCCTTGTGTACTCGCGAGAAGATTCTGCAGGAACAGATCCTCTGATGTCACCGGAAGATATAGGCTGTCCGGAGCTCATCAGGGGTCACAGGTGACTTTGTTGATATTAGGTACTCGAACTACGCATGCGCGAGACGGATAAATCCAGTGCTTGAAGCACCGTCATCCATGATTCATAGAACCGTAGTTACATACGTAACTATCGATATTTTCATATAGTGTTGTGCATGCATTCATTTAAAATAACTAGTTCCAATTATTTATGAACAGTGAAGGTAACAAACTCTTAAAAAAGAATGTGAACTTGAACAAGTGAAAAATGAACAACTATGAACATAAATATATTGAACTAAACTTGAAGTAACATCTATCAAGTGAAAACATGCACAACACAAAATGTCAGTAAGGGAACTTAACACGCGTTTGTGAGGCCACAGAATAGGCTACAATTCATTTTAATCAATGGGAGCCCTGTGCTTGTTTCCCTGCAACAAGAGGGTTCCATCTGGGGGTGATGGAAGACAGTGACACCCTTAGCGTGTTTGAAATGTCCAATCGATTGCACAATTTTGTTTTAGTTGCAGTCATTGCCGAAAACCCGGCCTCGCATAGGTACGTGGTGGGAAATGGAAGCAACGTTTTCAGCGCTTTTACGGATATCTCGGGATACTCCGCTTTGGTTTTGATCAAAAAACCGTCAGAGAGGTTTGCTCAAACACACTGTAAAGACCACCATCATAAGCTATTTCGATCATTTGATCTTCCTCCTGCACTGACAAGTGATTCGGGACATTGACCAATGGGTTGCGGATCCACTCATTCGTTCGCTGTGGATCTTTGGAGGATGGGAAGTAACGTTCAAATTCATTTGAAAGCGCAACAAGGTGATCGCGTACCAGCTGCGAGAGAACTAAACCCACTAATGTTTGGAACATATCGAATACTCCCCTGTCCACTCGTCGTCCCCACAAATCAAGCTTGGCTTTAAATGCAGCAACTTTATCTGCCAGTTTAAAGAAAGTCGTCATTCTCCCCTCTGGAGTGTCAGGTTGAGCTGAGCTCATAGTGTGACACTACTGTTGAACTGAACAAGTGAAGTGAGCTTAGGCTGCACGCGCAGCCGCTGAAGCCAATACGTGTTGAGGATGGGACAGGCAGACAGTTATGCCTAAGAAAATAAGTTAAGACCTTGCCAAAAATGCAAACATGTTATATGCAATCTAACAACTGCATATAGACTTATGGCATGTAAAAGAGTGACAGTATTGCGAAGTAAATTGAGTTTATTAAGTGTGCATGCATTTTGCATGAATTTTTTAATTTCTTTTTTCCAGTCATGTCGTAACCCAACCACCGGTCCGCGGCCCGGTGGTTGGGGGCCGCTGGTCTATCCTATCTCCCAGAACACGCACTCTATCTACTGCATCTGTGTCTTCAACACGATTGTTGTCCACATCATCGGCCAAACTTCGGAGCGTATCAATAATCTCCTCCATTGGTGACCATGGACCTGACACATACAAACGTTTTTATTTATTTATTCATTTTTTAATACATTTTATTGACAATTAGCAGCCAGGGGCTACAGTAATGGCAAACATATAAAATACAGACACAAAAAATACAAAATCCAGCATTAAATTAAATAAAAATATTATAAAGAGCACACACACTAGGTGTTTTAATAGCTTTCCCATTTCTAGAACATAGAATTTTCCCCATGTATTGCCTGGTTTCATTCTCAAACACAACAAAAAGCGGTTTCTGATTCGAGTATTTACATTTATGAATATGCCATTTAGCAAATAAAATAATAAGGTTTATAATAAAATATTGGTTTGCTTGACTAGAGGTGTAATTGAAAAAACCAAACAATACATGTTCAATAAAACAAACAATACATGTTCAATACAAAAAAAATACATGTTCAATACAAGACACATACGAACATGAACAAGGAAATTACGAGCCAGTGACGTAGTTCACGCCCAGACACTGATTGGCTGATACGTTTGCCACTTTGCATATTTACTTTTTGGAAAAAGTTTTGCAAAACATTTTGCCAAATCTTTTGCAAAGCGTTTTGCGGATTGAAATGTCATTTGAATATCGCAACACACGGAGCGTGGCGAAGTGGATTGCAATCACGGGGACGCTATAGCTTTTCAATTTGAATAAAGGAACTCAAGAATTTGACAAACTGTTATTCTATTTTTATTGTAATAACTTTTGCAAATTGAATTGAGGATTGCATTGTCCCTTTGCATATTAAAATACACTTTGTATAACGTATTTACAAATTACATTATAAAATTGCATTATGAATTGTCTATTGCATAATGTAATTGCAAATTGCTGCCATTTGAATTTTGCTACATATATGCTTCCATAGTAAACATCATGACCATAAGCTATTGTAGCCGGTCTGGCTCTGCGTTGTGTGTTGTGGTATGGAGTAGGACATAGGGACTCAGTGTTTCACTTTAGCCGAACTGTGGCGACAGTGACGTATTTATTTCTGCATGAAATAAATGCACAAATAATGCAGCTCTTGCAAAGCAAATGCATAGGAACACATGAGGAACATTATCAAGTACAGAATCACATTACAACCTTATTTCGCCGTTTACACTGGTTATTTTCTCTTTAACAACTTTAGAACAGAAAGCTGCACAGAGCAGAGGAAAAACACTCAACTCCTCACAGCATCAAAACAACAATTGAGGAATGGCGAGCGCAACGCAGGAAGATTACGTCACAACCGAGACTTCAAAATAAAATAACAAAAGCTCCCAAACAAACTATTTACAGAAAAGATCACCAAATAAAAGTAATAAATAAAATGAATGAATGAGGGAATTTTGGTGGAATGCATACATATATCTTATATACCTGCTACATTCACCCCTCCTGAATCACACCAAAATCCTGAGCGGCTGTCAGGACATAACACTTACAGGGACAACCAATACTGGCTTACTGGCACGGGCTCACATAAAGATCTAATCTTCACATCCAGCTCAAAAGCTACCTGGGAAACAGGTTCAGAGAAATCAAAGGGCGTACAGGCCTTAGTCCCTCCTAGAATTGTCTGGTGCCGTGTACACCAAACCACTCGGCCTACCAAAGTCCCAAACCATAGTCGTAAGCATACATAAGAACACCATCTTAGTGAGACACAGTGTAAAGCAAATGCTCAAAACAACAGTGGAAAAGAAACAAATCAACCCCTTTGAACAGAACAGGGCAAAAAGAGTCCTTGATCTCTAACCAAATGAGGTAGTCATGTCAAACGGCTTTTGAGCCATCGTTTCAGACGGTTGACTTTCCCAACAACCCTGCCAACACGTGTCCTGACCACACCGTCTTCCTGCATAGGTGGTGCCTGGCCTACTCTGCCCCATTCTCCAATGGGGCAGAATGGGGCATTCCCCATTGCGTCAGGGATAACTGTTGGGACATGGCCTGCGGCAACCATCGGCGCTGTGTCTGATGTGTCAACTGCTGGCACTGTGACTGGGTGAAACGACTGGACACTGCTCGCGTCAATCACTGACGCTGTATCTGGTGCAGCCGACTGGTCCGACCCCGCATCAGACGGATCATGCCCTGCATCAGCTTCGCCATAGGACCGGAGGCTGGCAGCTTCCTCCGCCCCCCTAAGAACCCATGCGCTTGCCCTATCCATCGAACCCTCCTCATCCAAAGAATCGATGAGATCCTCCATGTGGGACTCGTCCTCAGAATCACCAAGACTGTCCTCCGATCCTGCCAATCCTCCATCAGCAGACTCCACAGGTAGGAAGCTGATATCCAGGATAAGGTTGCGATGTACCACCTTTGCGTTCCCCTTGTCATCTCCCAACTTGTAGATATGAGTCTGCGGTTTGCTGTCCTTGACAGTATAAACAGTCGGTTCCCACTTATCCGCAAGTTTCTTCTTTCCCCTTTCGCCCTTATTGGCGAGCAGTACTTGATCTCCCACGTTCAGGTAAG